>NC_056739.1:549232885-549580385 GCF_019279795.1 Protopterus annectens
TGCAGGCAAGCAGTGCCATTTTGAGACAGCAGCCAGAGTGTGAACATGTATGAGTGTGGTAGTCAGTCCGTTTACAAGTTTATCAAAGCTAAAGTTACTAATAAGAATAGTACAGGAGTTATTGGTTGGAGGCAATGGTGAAGCAGAGCATGACAGAAACCTCAAGAAAAATCTAGACAGAGCACATAAGTGAACTGAAGCGCAATCCTCTGTGTAAATTCAGACTAATGGAAGTGGCATATGTAGGTCATTTATTCAACAGCACTGGCTTACGACCTGATCCATCCAAGTAAGTAGCCATTCTCAAGATGCCAGCCCTCGACAATGTTCAAGCCCTACAGTGTTTCCTTGGTATGGTCAACTATTTGAGCAAGTTTATACTAGACTTGAGAGTTGACAGCACCTTAGAGAGAACAGACGCACAAAAATGTTCCATGGTCATGGCTGGAACATCAGAGAGCATTTGGTGACCTCAAGCTGAAAATTGCTACCCCACCCACATAAGTTACTATGATGTCAAACTAGTAATTCTTCCCTGTGATGCTGTCAAAGTTTGGTCTTGGTGCAGTTATTCTTCTAGAATGCAGACCAGTAGACTTTGCGTCTAGAACTCTTGCCCAAACAAATGCAGTATGCTCAAATTAGAAAGATAGCCAAAGTACAACTTCAAAATGGTTTACACTAAAGGAAAATATCTGCCCGATACCTTACCTAGATCACCCAGAAATACAACAGAACTGCTTGATGCAGAGAATTCTGACTTCAAGGTCATGGAAGCGAGCAATTTTTCTACCACGAGACTTAGAGCTGAGAGATCATACAAAGACTGATCCAGTATTGCAAAAGCTCAATCACTTCATTGATGTTGGATGATGATCAAAGCAGTCTTGTGTGAAGTGCAACCTTATTTTCCTTACAGATATGAAATGTTGAAGGAAAATGGTATTATTTTCAAAGCTTCTAAAGTTGTCATTCCTGCTTCCTTACAACAAGAATATATACAGACTTTACATCGTGGCCACCCAGGTTCTGATTCTACCAAAAGAAAGACTAAAGGACTAGTATTTTGGCCTTCTCTATTAAAAGACATTGATAAAGTACTTTTGTCTTGTTCAGTATGCAATAATATTAAACCGCATTTGCAAAAGAGCTACTTCAGCCAAGCCAAATTCCTGAACTACCTTGGTCAACAGTAGCCACTGATATATTCCAGTGGAACAATCAGCATTACTTAGTACTGGTAGACTCTTATTCAAACTGGTCAGAGATCACTTTACTACCTAACCTCCGAGATCGCTTTACTACCTAACCTCCACTACCATTATTACTAAGTTGAAACATCATTTCTATGTCCATGGTAGTTCAAAAACTTCTGACAATGGTACCCAGCTTACTAGTCAATTGTTTCAAAAAATATTGCAAAAGAGTGGGACTTTGTTCATATTACTAGCAGTTTAGAATACCCACAGTCAGATGGCCTGGCTGAGCGTGCAGTACAGAGTGTAAAGCAATTGCTAGAGAGGTCAAAGTGTTACAAGGATGTCTTTTTGAATTTACTCAGTTCTCAGAAATATACCCCGTGGTAACTTACTTGGCTCGCCTGCTCAGAGACTTCTATCTGGGCAAACCAGAACAACCTTGCCCATCAGTTCCAGCTTGGCGGTGCCTACAGCTAAAAACAGAGCAATCAAAAGCCCAACTATTCAGAAAACATTTTCAGAATTCCAGTTATGATAAAATGAGCAGATCTCTTCACCCGTTGTAAAAAGGAAAGAGTGAGGATATAAACAACGAAAGGCATCGAGCAGATTGGTCAAGTGACAGGTGTATGTGCAGAGCAGAGATCCTACTTCATAGAACCAGGGGGTATAGATTACAGGAGGAACCAGACATCTCCTTCCTGTTGCAGAACCGATATTGCAGCACTATACCTGTGATACAGACTAGATCTCAGTGCAATCCAGACATCGTTCCTATTGAAGAACAAGTCTCGATGCCCATTTCCATTCCTGATGATGTCCCAGATGTCCCCAAATTAGAGCAGTCAGTAAAGACGGACCCCCACTGCTAGACCTAGTTCTAATTTTTGTCACAATTTTGTCATATTTGTAGACCCAGTGTGAAATACACAGCAACCTGGACAGGATTGTTTGTGTATATGGTTTTGTATAATTGGCTGTCAAAGGATTATTTCTGTACAATCACGTCAAACAATGTTGTCATTAATGCACAAGCTACTTCTCAGAGAGATGTAGAACAGTTTGTGTGCTGTATCTTTAAGAAGTATTTCCAAATGTGGTACTTGCATATAAATAGCGAGCACATGCAGAAAGCAATGCCCTTTTGAGAGAGCAGCCAGAGTGTGAACATGTACGAGTGTGGTAGTAGGTTTAAATAACTATGTTACTAAGCCTCAGTTCTGATGTTTGTATATAATAAAGCTGCTTGAACAGAACCCACAACTGTTCACCTATTTTATGCTGACCGGAGAGCAACAACAGCCATTCATTGCAGTAAAATCCTCTCGTATAGGATGAGAGTCCCTAAAAAACATACTTTCTACCTCAAATATTAGTAAGAGAAACTCTACTTTTCCTCTGTGAAATACAACAGTGGAAGGGCCCTCTCAGTAGGGGACTTCTCTGTCTAGCCTTGAAGATCACTAACCGAACAGTTCCACAAAGTTCACACATCTGCTTCAAGAGCTGCTTTTAAATGGAGCACTGCTCGAGTTACTGACAATCACATTACCTGTAAGGTATCCTTAGCTTAAAAAAGCTGGCCAGTTCATATATTTTGCAAGCTAATGCAACAGTGATCCACCTGCAGACCATGTCTGAGGTAATCCAAAGTTGTTTTTGTACGGGGACTTTAGCAGTACATCAATATGAGCTGGTTCACATATCGGATCATTTCCAGTGTTCCAGGGCAAAAAGTGGAGACGGTACTAAGAAACCTCATTAAACTGTGATGAAATTTTATTCACTCATGAATAACTGTACATGGGAACTTACAGTGGATACAAAAAGTTTACACACCCCTGTTAAAATGTCAGGTTTTTGTAATATAATAAAGGAGACCACAATAATCATTTCACAACTTTTCCCACCTTTAATGTGACCTATAACCTGTACAGTTCAATTGAAAAACAAATCTGTTGGGGGAAAAATATAAAACATAAAAAAGTACCATATGCTGATTGCATAAGTGGCATACCCTTCCACACTTCTATCATAGCATAACAAACAAGCTCAGCCCAAGGGACATCCCTAATAACCCAGGTTCAGCTATCTGCCCAGGCAATGCAGAGGTTGTCCAAAGAAGTACAGTGGTCAGATGCACCATCCCATCGAAAAATATTGGCAGGGTCCCACCAAAAGACCACCACATGTGGAAATATATACAAGTGCAACACTGACAATTAGAAAAGCTTGGGTAGCCAAAAAGTGTAGATTAACTCTATCCAAAACCATTGGTGTACAGATGTGTACATCGGAACATAGTCCAGCACAGCAGGCATTACAAAACTGCTTTTCTGGCACAGTAGGTGCTATTAGGAGAACACAATAGTCTTTTGAAAGATGCATAGGGAATGGAGTCCAACAAAGTTTACTAAAACAATAAATAAAATAGATTTTCAGTAAGAGGAAGGCACCAACTAACCACAAATGGGAAACAAAAAACAAACTGCTAAAGATAAAGGAAAAATGAAATGTATAAATTTGTCTCGGGGACCCATTTTTTTTTTTTAAAACAAGAAGCATCTTTACTGAATGATCACATATAAAAACAGGCAATCATACATTTATATATAAAAAAAAAAAAAAAGAAACCGTATTGACATTTTCAGCTGCAAGCATTGTACATAATGTATAATCTCTGCAATCGTTGGACAAATACTGTAGAGCTCATTTAAATTTCTACCTTCCCTTAAACCACACTTCTACAAAATGTTCCTGTTTTCTTGAGAAAAAAAAAAAATATCCTTGTTTCCCGCCTTTCCTTGGCTAGAATAGTCCCCTATACAGGCTTTGCTGTATTCTGGACTTTGGGATAGTTCCTGTGTTGCCCATTACCTTATTTGGATAGAAGGAAGTTTCTTTGCTCACCAGTGGGAGTAGGGAGCCTTGAACAACCTATCTTGTCCCTGAAGGAGTGACCTCAGCACAATAATCTAGTAGTAACTGGTCGTTTTGGACCATTTCTAGCTCTTTGAAGTTCCTGCATAAAAATCCACTTTTGCGTGGTTTTGCGCGATTGTGCACATAATGCATCGGGCAGCGCCGCCTAATCGGGTTTAAACTTCTTCCGGCTCCACTGAGTCTGCTCTTCACTTTTTCCCTTGGAACTGCTCTAATTCTCAAAGTAAGCATCCTATTCTCAATCTAAGACCCTGCACTTGCCCAAATAAGCAATCTTGCATTTTAGCACTAATATACTAAAAGCACTACATCCTCATATACCCTCTAAGACTACCTTGTCCCCTATTGGTCCTTTTAACTGTGTGATAGAGTCCCCTATACTACTCTAGCATGTCCAAATGTCAATTAGTGGTCTCCTCTCCAGTCCAACTGGTGAATGAATCTGGGAATCTTGAGGCAATGTTACAACCGTCTCATGTACACAGACAACCCTCTCCTCCTCCAAACAGGATCAAACATATGTGAGAGATGCAACCATATAGCCAAACTGGAGGCCAAACTCGCTCACCTCAAAACTGGTGTAACCAGATCGGAGGAGAAGGTAACATCACAGCACTAATCCAGTCTCACATAGTCCTACCACAACAGTAATCCAACCACACAAGCATATAAACACATATTTGGAGGCTCTAATCAAAGATCTACCTAAACAGCAGAGACCTCCAAAGCAAACATCCAAGCAAATGCTATCCCACAACAAAACACGAGCAACACATAACCCACAAAGGAGTGCCAAACAGTCACAGCCCTTAAGGCAGAACACCACATCAGACACACTTGTAATAGGCGATTTTATAGTCAGGCACACTGACGTTCCGCTCACCAGGCTGAACAAAGAGAAGGTCACAGTGAGCTGCCTGTCGGGTGCTAGGATCTGCCACATTACGCAAGCACTCTGGTTGCTCCAAAGCAAGTACAAGTATGACTCTAATAGTACACATTGGTGTGAACGACCTGAGACGTACCTCCCTCAACTACATGAAAAGAAACAAAGGAGCTCTCTGATCATGTAGCCCAGGCCAGTAAGACTCTGACCTTGAGAAGCATCTTACCCTCAACCTAGAATGATACCACAATATAAAGACAAAATGATGGATTTTAATAATTGGCTAAAATTTTGGTGTCATTCAAAGGGGATCCAGTGTCTGTCAGCCTGGGATGACATGCTTGACAAGCCACGTTGCTTCACAAGGGATGGCTTGCACCCGTCTCCCCTGGGCTTTTGGATACTGGCAAAGGCTCTTGCCACCCCTATAGTGCCTTTTTTAGGCAAGGCTCATAAGTCAAACCCACCTCCTTAGAAAACACTAACAAGAAAACTAAGGGTAATGCTGCTAAACGCCAGAAGTCTAAACCTCAAAATGCACGTACTCAAATCTCTCCTCAGTATGTAGGACATAGATATCTGTGCAGTGACAGAAACCTGGTTCAAGGCTCCAGAGAGCACCCCAGCACTACCAGGTTATACCTCATACCATGCTTTTCGGCCCCAAAACCAAAACCTGGACCGAATCACAAAAGGAGGGGGAGTATCTATATTTATCAAGGATACCCACACCTCCAGGTTAGTAGCGTTGCACGAAGCATCAGAAACCATCCATGTGCAACTAACAGTGGGCAAAACTCCACTTCAGTTTATAGCATGCTACAGACCACCATCTCAAAAACAGGAATCCCACTCTGCTTTCCTGAAAATCAGGAATCCCACTCTGCTTTCCTGAAAACACTGGAGAACATGAAGATCTCGCCAAACACCATTATATTGGGTGACTTCAACTACCCTAACATTGACTGGGAGCATTACTCAAGCCCCAACACCCTTGCCCAAAGGTTCCTGGAATTCATAAGCTCAAATGTTATGGAACAACTGGTCAAAATTCCCACAAGAGGGGAAGACATACTGGACCTGATCATCAACATGGGGACCCAACATACTGGACCTGATAATCAACATGGGGACCCTATGCTCCACACCAGAGGTATTCCCCTCATTGGTAAGATCAGACCATAAATTAATTTCACTGGATATCCAAAACCCGACCCCACCCCCAGCCCAGTAAACCACAGTGAAGAACTTCTCGAAAGCCAACTTCCCACTTCTCAAATCCAAAGTGGAAACCTTCAAGGCCCCAGGATTGGTGGAAACTACGGCCCAAACCACGGAATCCTATATAAATGCATTCTATGGACACCTCCAGAAGTGCATGGACCATGCTATCCCAAACAAAACCAAGACCCAAGCATCCAAAGGCAGGTGTCCAGTCTGGTGGACCCCAGCCATAAATAAGTTGTACAACAGAAGGAGGAAGCTACTACATGTTAGAGCAAAATCCCTAAAAGGGAAGGAATCTCTGATCAGTACTAGCAATAAATTATGATCCCTCAAAATTCTCCAAGGCCAGTTTTGAAAGAAAAATTGCACAGGACACAAGACAATCACAAGGCCTTCTTTAGCTATGTTAGGAACCTGGGATGCAACTCCCAGGTATGTTCAGAGTTGATTCTAAATGACAAAAAATACACTGAACCCGCATACATTGCCAACATCCTGGCAGACAGGTTCAGTGCAAACTTCTCCCCTCCTTCCCCCCCCTAAAGAGAAAATATCTATCCCAGTAGAGTGCAGCCTCCCAAACATCTCAGATGTCCAGGTGAAGGCCGCCCTTTCCAAGGCAAAAAACACTGCCTCAATGGGACCAGATGGTGTCCCTGGTTGTGTCCTATATGAACTCCAAGAACTAAACCCACACATAAAAATGCTGTACAATCTCAGCCTCACTACGGGATATGTACCCAAAGAATGGCATACAGCAACAGTGGTCCCGCTCCACAAAGGTGGTGCCTCAACAGACCCTGGTAACCATCACCCCATAGGCCTGACTAGCCTTATCTGCAAAGCCATGGAGAGGATCATCATGGAACTCATAAACAAAGACATTGGGGACCTACAGACATTGGATCCTACTCAGTTCGGCTTTGTCAAGGGCAGATTCCTGCCTCTTGAACCTGGTTGACTTCTTCGAAACAGTCACCAAGGCCATAGATGAAGAGAAGGTAGTCCACACGGCCTATCTGGACCTCGCAAAGGCATTTGACACAATACCCCACTCAGGCATCATAGATAAGCTATCCAGCTGAAACAAACCCCTATGTCACAAGATGGGTTGCTAACTGGCTCAAAGACAGAACCCACAGAGTCAGAATTGCCGGAGTCATGTCGGACTCTAAACATGTCACAAGTGGTGTCCCACAGGGCTTGGTCCTG
Organism: Protopterus annectens; assembly: GCF_019279795.1. NCBI lineage: Eukaryota > Metazoa > Chordata > Ceratodontiformes > Protopteridae > Protopterus > Protopterus annectens. The sequence goes on from NC_056739.1 coordinate 549,240,353, forward strand.
GGACGTCTCTTGTTCGGCATTTACTTTTCCGAGGTACAAGCCAGCACGGGAGGACTATGGCTGACCAAGTTCGCAGATGACTGCAAGCTGGGAGCCATTACTGACTCTCCAGCTGACACGAACATCCTTCAAATAGGTCTCACAGAGACGGATAACTGGTGCCAGAGCCATGGCCTAAAGTTGAATGCCAAGAAGTGTATAGTCATACCCTTTGGCAAAAATAAAGTGCCCACCAACTACCATAGAGGTGGAAACCCATTAAATACAGAAGATGTAATTGGGGATCTGGGGACCCAAGTTGATAGCAATCGCTCCTTTGACAACCACGTTGCCGAAGTGGTTAGAAAGACCTTCTACATAGCCCACCTTATCACGAAAGGATTCACATCCAGATCAGGGGAGGTAATAGTGCCCCTCTATTCATCCCTCATCAGACCCATCATAGAATACAATGCCCCTTTTGGGATGTGCCTTACCCGCCACCTGCAGCAGCTGGAAAGACCCCAAAAGTACCTCACAAAGAGGATAAAGGGTCTCAAGCAGATGCCATATGCTGCCAGGTTAAAGAAACTCCAACTTTACTCAGTCGCATACCGCCTACTTTGAGGCAATCTATGCCTGACATACAAAGCTATGTCTAACCCAGAATTAATGGACATGCTCCACCTCAGAAAATACAAATCCCTTAGAACCACACACGAGGGATTTGAATCTCAGCACAGAGCTAAATAGAACATGCTGGAGAGACAGATTCATAACACAGAGGCTCCCTTCACTTTGGAATAGAATACCGATCCATGTTAGGCAGAGCACCCCACTGACTCTCTTCAAGAGGAATCTATGAGTGGATGGGAGATCGTAGATTCACCCCAGGGATTACTTCTGTGTCGCTGCTAGACAGAGGCTCAGTAAACTAACCTTAAAAAGGGCATAGCAATCTCAATTCTAAGTAAGGGTGGCGAAAGCCAAACACACTCGGGCTAGGCTTGTAAATGTCCCAGGGCAGATAGCCTAGTATGAACCTAAAAACATTCTGCATGTATTTTTTTCCCAGAATTGATATTTTGTTCTTTGTAATTTGCTCCCACCCTTGACTAAATATCACCCTTTCCAGTTCTTCTCTCTTACTTTAGTCACTACTTCGTGTAGTTGGTTTAGAGTTTGATTTTCATTTTCTAGTAATTGTTTTTTGGCAGCTACCAGAATTAAACTCAGCAAGGCCTTACTGTGTCTAGGCAATTCAGATCCTATATCCCAGCTCAATTTCCTTATTTATACAATTTGTTCACCTAGTATTTCTAATAGAGTAGTCTGCGGGAAGTTTTAAGTCTGCCAGCTTACAACACTGCTAAAAATATCTTCCCAATTAACTCTTAGTCATCACCCCAATATTTGCAATCCACCTAAGGAAACTTTCTTTGGAGTCTGTTTGGAGTCTAAATGCAAATAAGCAAACACTTCCAAGCAAAGATCCTAAGTCTTCTACACTTTGTTGCATATTTGGGAGCCATACATAAATCCTTCCATTGTTTCATTGTGAATTGTTTATCCATCAATCTTCCCAATCCTTTCTAACCTCCCTCGATCGAGTCCTACAGTTATCATGCACTGTCTCTAACAGCAGCCTCTGGTTCTAGGTTCTATAAAAACTACTAGTGCTGGTCTTTTCACCTAGGATCCCATTATTCCTTTTTATTTGCCTGTACTCTGATATCAGTCCTTGATAGGGAAGGCAGTCTCCACCCTGCAGTCCAAATATCTTGGACGATGCAGTGGTTCTGTTATCGCCTCACAGCAAGAGGTTCTCCAGTTCGATTCTCGACTGGGGCGTTTTCTGTGCAGAATCTGCGTATCCTCTCCGCTTCGTGTGGGGTTTCCTCCAGGTGCTCCAGTTTCTCCCATGTTACAAAGAAATACATCTGGGGCATTTCTTCCTGGTCCTCCACTGAAAATTGCTTTGTTCCAAGTCAGGCTTTCCCAGTAAACAAATGTTAAATAAATAAAAATCTTCTTTGCCTATTCCCATTCTGTTACCTTTCCCTCTATTTATTCCCAGTACCTTGGACCCTTTCACAGTTTTCTCCAGTAAAATTCCAGCCCCCTCTTGCCTATTCTCTGTAACAGTAAATGTAGTTATCCCTACTGGGCTATTCTTATCCTTAAGAATCGCCATCCAAAATCCAATTTTCTCCTTATTCCTTGAGCTTTCCACCCTTTCATAATCATCCCTTTCCACTTTGAATTAAAACTTTCTGCTTGTGCTATGTATAGGAGGCTTAACTGTGTAGCTCTGACATACCCCTTTAAATCTCATAATCCCAAACCACCTCATTCTACTGAAAGGATCAACTTATCCCATTTGACTCCTGCCCTCTTTCCCTCCCAGATAAAATCCTTCACCTCTTTATTGCTACCCACAACTATACACCCAAGAACGTCATTTTATCCTGTCCACAAATATGTGCATTACTGAACCAATTTGTGTGTGGGTGCATAGTTTACAGCTGCCTTTGTTTTATGTTCATTAATTTTGTATTGAGAAAAGATTTGAGTGTCTCAGAATGCTCTACAAAACACTGAAATATCCTTTTCTGATTTTATCAGGTACAAAATATCTGCAAATAAAGCAAATTTTTCTTCATTACCATACCAATTGTATCCTATAACAAAGGGGAAAGAGGACACCCTTGTCTAGTTTCCCTGGTCAAACAGACCTCATCAGGAATGAATGCCCCCTCATTGTAATTTTCACCTCTTCCTCATATATCCTCCTAATTAACCTTATTGTGTCACGGAATTCTAATACTTCCACTGCCCTACACAAAATTTCAGCTTACTCTGTTAAATGCTTTCCCTGCATTAAGGCTCAAAAGTAGAAGTGGTATTTTCTTACATTCTGCTTCCCTCTGGATCACTATCATTCTATTAATGATGCCAAAGATGTTCCTTCTCACCACAAAACCACAATGATCAGTTTCTACCATTTTGGCATCACCTTTACATTCTTTATTATATACAACATGGAGTACGATGCCCACTTTGATATACACCTACCACGTATGTACAACTGCAATGCCCACAAAGGTTCCTCACTAAAAAACTACAAGGATTAAGTAACATATCCTTTGCAGACTGCCTCAAAGCCATACCTCTGTATTTCATTTCCTACAGGCTGTTGAAGTGAGGTCTATACCTGCATACAAAACTTTGTCAGACCCCACAGTAACGGACCTCCTGCATATCCAGAAAACAAAACTGCACCAGCATTACCCCTTCTAAAGACGAACCTTGCCTGTGATACAATGAGTACCTGATGGAGAGACAGGTTATCTATCCCACAGATTACCCAGTCTTTCTGTAACAGACTCCCCATCAATGTGAAGCAAAGTTCCTCCCCAACCCAATTTAACTGTAACTTGGACATTGGATGGGGAACAAGAAATTCATCATCACTTTGGCAACTATATCTCTAATGACATTTACAGGTGGTCTTTGTCCATCTCCCAGGCCCCTCTGCTTGTAAAGGTTTCATCTCCAAAGCACCAGCTTACATTTATCAAGAGGACCAGAACTAGTCAGAGATTTGGAATTCATGGCTAGGATTAAAAAGGCCTTTGTGGTCATTAGCCTAGCACATACCAATGAACCTATAAACACTTCATAATCATTGTTTATGATTGAACTAGGTCTATATGAAGCAGGAACAGATAGGTCTTCACCATTTTTGGCATTACAACCAACATAGTTTTCTTCCAGGATGTTGGTGCTTCTCCTTTTAAAATAATATTAAGCAAAACCTTCCAGAACTTTATCGCTTTCTTTCTTCCTAGGTCAAAACTTTCACAGGAATACCATCTACTCCTGCAGACTTCCCTGTAGACTGGTTATATATCACCAACTTTATCTCATCTCTTCCTATCCAGTTAGTAATTGAACCTCATCAACCTCTTACCTTGGCATATTTAATTATTCCATAAACACTTCCATTTGTACTTTTTCTTAGATTTCTACATTTCTCTGCGTTAAAGATTTCCATAAAAATACCTCTACAGGATCTCTGCTTATTTTCCTCATTATAGCCTAAGCTTGGCAACAGCCTTTTCTGCTTTGTTGCCCAAGCCATTTGGATAAAAGCTCTTGTGCTCTGGAGTCATTATCCAAAAAGTTGCTTAATCTTTCTAAATTCATGTACACTATCTAGGCAGTCCCCCATTTTCTCTTTAGCACTCTACAGTTGTTCCTTTTCTTGTTCTGTGAGAGTTCCCTATTCTACAATACTTTAACCTTTGTCAGTCCCTCTAAATAATTTGTGTTGGTTCTTAACTGTATCGCTTTCTTTTATTTCTACCCTATTTTTAAACTCTTTCATTTTATCCCAGTCCCTAGCTATATTTTCTGAAGAAATTTCTATCTTTCCTAATAACTCCTGAACCATTTCCACTATCCATATTCCTCTCTCTTTAACAGCCAACTGGAAAAGTGCTAGTGTCTTGTATTTAATTACTCTGCATTTTTATTTTAGTTCTTACTGATCCATGATTTGAAACAGTTATTGGATGTGTATCAAAACCTGCAATTAAATGCAAATTTCCTGTGAAATAATTTCTGCCTAGCCAGGTTTTTAAATCTTGCGGAATAAGCAAAATCTCTGAGCTCCTACTATAAAATTCACTTCTTCCATACCAAGTATTTCCATAATCTACCTTTTATTTTTTCCCTTCTAAGCCCCTAAGATATATCATCACTGTTGCAAATAAAATTCTATTCCCCACCTATAATATTACCTGCTTAAACCCAATTATTTCTCCCTCAATTTTCTTAAGCTGTAACGCAGCAGTTTTAGGTGGAATATAAATACATGAAGGTGAAACCCTCCTCCCTTGCCGGTAGCCACTTACTACTACAAATCTACCATAATCTTTTTTTCCCTCTTCCATTACTATCGGGGCTCCTCTAGCAATTAAGATGAGTAGCCCTTTTTCTTTCTCAGGCATTCCACTGAAGTTACCTCCAGATACATTATAGATTCTCTACACTCCAACAGAGCTGTAATAGGTCAGGCTACATCAAAAAAATCTTGTGCAACTTAACATTCATTTGAGATATTATAATGAACATTTGTAAACATGAGAAAATAGAAAATAAATTTGCTTACTGTACGCCATTTACAAACTAAACTTACCATTTAAGTGACATCAAAGTAAATGGCATTACAATTAAACTTCCAAGCTTTGGTATCAGTATTAGTCTATACTTTTACACAACTAAGTTTGAACAATGATCAGCAAGTGGCCAGACTGCACACTAATCTGAAGAGAAAGCAATAAACTGCATGAACATTCAGTGAATCTGCAAGGCCGGAAACAGTACAGAGATCTTAATATTCAGAAGACAGCACAACCTACTGGTGAAATGATATGTTGCTTGACCATCCGTAAGTCACACACAAAAAGCTCTTTTATTTTTTAGTATTCATGCACACTTTTTTTTTTTTGGGGGGGGGGGGGCTCACTAACAAGTGTGCACATATGTATAAAGGAATAAAACCTTAGTTTAGTGGCAAAGTAAGAAAACACCTGAAGTAATTTGACGGAAGATCATCATTATATTGCAACTGTGAGCAAGGCAGGAGAAGATGGAGTATACTCGTACTGATTTAATACTACTACTGATCATATGAACAAAATGATCCTTCAAGTAAATTACCCACAAAATTCAATATTAGATATGACCTGTACCAAACACACAGTAATTTAACAATAGTCTGTTTTCAATCACTATTACAAATAAGCTGTACTGTTAAATTACGAAGCACATAGTAAGAAGTGTTAAAAGGTGGTTAGTCTCAGTAACACAACACTCATATTACTACAACTTAGAAATCCTTCTAGAAGAGGCTTTGACACTTCATGACAAAGGAGCAGTAGGAAAACATAGAACAGACCCACACAGGGCATCCACAGATTATGTAAAATGAACTGAAAGAGCTGGGATCAGCCATTTATATACAATCACTTCTCAACATCAGCAGCTTGACAGAGAAGCGAAAATCACAAGATCCAGAAAAAAAAAAGAGACGAGAAATGTCAACAATGCTTTACAGATTGTTTTATAACTATGTTTTACAGTATGGTGGAAACTATTTTACATAAATTATTTTCTCGATACAAACACCTGCTGTTCCAGGTTAGCTACACCTGGCAGACTACAAAAGGAATGGTTTTAGTTCCAAGTAATTTATGAAATAAAGGCACTGATAACTAAATTATATGCAAGCAATGCAAGGATTTCCTACAAATCTCCACGTCAGACAAGGCTCGAGTGTATGCCCTTAAGGGACATTTACTTAGATTACCCCTAATCAAGACTCTCACCCTCACCAAAGTCAGTTGGCCTTCCATAAAAATAAAGGCACACTAGAAGGATCAACTGAAGAATACCCAAAACATAAGCAAAAGTATATTTTTCACAGCAGTTCCAGTCATAACTGCAAATGCCAACAAGGACTGCTTAAGGATAAATAATTTTATCTGCTTCCTAGCAGCAAGGGAAGGGAGTCAGGATGCAGGCATATGGCCTAAAACACATTAACCAAAACTACATGAACCGAAGGAACAATGTTCTAGAAGTGGGGAAGTTCAAAAGATCTCCAAGTCTGAGCCTTACAGAATTCCTAACACTCAACCGAATGTTTCCTTCATCCTGTGAAAGGTGTCAAAGAATAAATCTGCAGGGGTGAAAATCTGCAGGGGTGAAGATAAGGATAAAGTGTCATCAGAATCTTCAAAAGTCTGAAAGAGGTGGTGACAGATTTCCTACGTATGTGAATTCCTCCTCATCCTCCGATTCAGAGGACTCAATCTCCCTGAAGTTAAGGGTAAAGTGGCCCTTTTCCATTTCCCCAAGAAAAGAAGTTCCTGGCACAACATCCTTTTGCAGGATAGGCTGCCTCTGTCTCAAGAAACCCAAGTAGTCCTGGGTCAGCCTAACTAAACTCTCTGAAGAGACCTGGTAAGAGACAGTGGGCAGGAAAAACTGATGGCTAGGGCAAAGGCATCTTAGTTTTGGCAATGTGTGGCTTACAGTAGTGACCTCAATCTAGTTCCCCAGGGATCTTATCCCCAACAATAACCCAAACTATACTGCCCTCGCCCTTTGTCACCAACACAAAGGAGTGAGACGTAGCTGCCGGCACAGTGGCATCAGACCCAACAGATGATCTGGTGTCCGACTGCCAACTACAAGCCTTCTTGTGGCAGCCTCCAGAGGATTTGTTTCAAGAGTACTCCTACCTAGAAGGGGGTATTTCAGGGGTTGCAAAGGCATGTCATCAGAATCAAGAACACTAATCTTGATCAGTCTGGACAAAAACAAATATTCTCAGAATCTCCGACATCCCTCTCCTTTGAAAGTTTATCCTTGTGCTTTTTTCAGAAGAGCCAGGGATCTGTTGTGGACTCCCAAGGTGTGCAACAGGCCTACCTTCTTAAAATCTTTCCTCGATTCCATGGGTAACATATGGGATTTGGCCCTATGCTTGATTTTTTTTTCAGGTAAACGTCACACAAAACTAACATTTAATGTTGTGCTAAGGACCTAAACAAAACAAGCAATGAATATCATTGTGGGGAATCTGCTTCCCACAAGAATGAATTATTTTCTTAAACATTAAGAAATTGTCCCCAGTAGAGTACTTATCTGAAGGCTTCTGAAACTCTGGAGACTGAAACCGACCAACAGACTACAATACAAAGTAAATACATACACACACATGTGTTGAGCATCAGACTGCATGGCAAAAAAAAGAACAGAGGATGGAGCCAGCAGACTCCCATTTTATATTGAAAGTTAAAATACGGATGGTAAAAAGACTTTGGTAGTCAGACCAGTCACAGGCTTCAGCATAGCAGAAAGATCCAAGAATCAGTACACCAACATTGACCAAGATGAACACTACTGTAGTAGTGCCAGTCATAACTGCAAGTGTCAACAAGGAATGCTCAAGGAGGAATAAATTTGAATCTGACTAAAATAACTTACGTTGACAAAATTCTTCAATTGGTGTCCATGTCCCATTTTCAAGGCATCTTACTGAAGTTACAGACATATCCGGAATACGAACATAGCCAGGGCGGCATACATACGTTAAGACTGTGTCAACTGCAAAGCTGTCATTTTGATAGCCATCCACATCCTTCAGTTGAGCAGTTTGCAAATTTGGTGGTTTTGGACACTGGCCTAAAGAAATTAAGAGTGCAAACTGAATATAAAAAAAAAACAAATTCAAGTGAACAAAAGCAAACATTACTGCAAGGCTAATTCTTACCATTCTAGCAGTAACAAAGGATCTTAGAATGTAGCAATCTCAGTTAATTTAAAAACCAAGTAAAAATTGAACACTCCGCATATAAAAACAGGGTCATGTGCAAGACCACTTCAAAAAGGCCCCAAACACAAATTGTAGGTTATTAATGAAATTTTCACACCGTTTCATTTTTCTCTTTTTTAAATTTTTTTGGTACCTATACTCTTTAAAATATTTTATTCTAGAGCTACAGAAAAATCACCCAACAGTCTAATGTGCTTATATCACTCAACTTAAACCCAGCTGACCGAAAGGATTTCTGTTCTGTAGTAAGCAAATTAAATCCAATAGGACTGGTAAAAAAAAAAGTAAATTTGGGAAACCTGCTAACAAATAATGAATGCTAATAAGAGGCCATCCCAAATGCAAAATAGCTGAGCACACACACAGACAGAGGCAGACAGACTCCCATTATCTGCTTTACCAAATAAAGTGCCATGGTGGAGTTGAAGCCCACTCCAGCACACACTGGACATCAGAGTGCACACACACTACTAAGAGTGGCACCAATCAATTGCAGAAAAGGGGCATGTACTCCCTCTCTCACAACAAATGCACAATTACTGGCAATCTGGACGGAAATATTTACTTACGACATGCCTTTGGCATATAGGAGGAAACCAGAACACCCAGCAAATTCCCTTGTGGACATAGGGAGGACATGCAGACGCCACACAGAAAGCAATCCCCAGTCAAAACAAACTAGACAAAGTCTTCCTACTGCATTCTTGTACCTTCCCTAGATATACAAATATTAAGGAATTAAGATCACAAGAAGGGGCCACTGTCGTATTAGAAACATAGGTAAACTTATTACAACAGTGGATGTACAAATTATTCCTGCAGTAGTTGTAGCTATATGGGTTTATCCCATCAAGGATAAGACAGCTTACCAGCTTCCAAAGACCAAGGGCACCTTCCATTCACCTAAACTGTAGGAAGCTTGAGATGGCTAATTAATATGTCCGACGCAAAGCCCTTCAGAGCTTTTCTGCCAAGAGAGACTGGGAGATTGAGCCCTGAAATGACAATACAAGAAAGAACAAAAAAAACAAATACAATCTGGCATAAAGGCACCAAAAAATAGACGGAATGAAGAGAGGGAGTGGCTACTGCAGCACTGACCATTCAAATATCTTAAGTTTACTTGCACAAAACTGTACTGTGTTCACCATCACACTAGTCTTAGCTATATGGGTATATTACTATATCTTACTACATTTGGGAGAGGGTCAGAAAAGAGTCCAGGAGCCCCTGGAGAGCAGTCCTTGCAGAGCTAGATCTAGACCTAGAGAAGGAATCAAGCTTATATAGCACTTTGTAAAAGCACCTAAAGAGAACCAAGCTGCAGCTTCTAGAATATGTATAAAAGCAAATCTTTCCAAAATGCTATAGATTAAAATCAAGACCCTGGTACAGTGGACCTTGACCCTGCCTGGAAAGATTTTGTTGTGGTGAGTAAAAGAAAGGTAACAGCCTTAGACAACCATTTGTAAACAGACTGTATTGACAGTTTGTCCCATCGTCTTACTTTCACAAGGAATGAACAGCATATCCAAAGATCTGAAAAGTTTTGGTTCTGTCAAGATAGTAGTCCATTTACATCCAAGGTATGGAATATCCTCGCTCTCATTTTTAAGATCAGTAAAAAAAAAAAAAAAAAAAAAAAAAAAAAAAAATTGAAAGACTGGACAGTTTGGCTTAAAGTAACTCGGATACCACTTTAGGCATAACGGACAGATCAGTTCTCAAAGAAACCCTGTTTCTGTGGAAAATATGATAGGAATGACATGCCATAAGAGCTTGCAAAACAAATATTCTTCCTGAAGTCACATCAGTAAAACTGATTTTCACGTTAAGAACCTCAAGTCAGCCAGATTAGCTGACTCAAATGGAGCAAGTGTTGGCTTCTAAACAAACAAAATTAAGATGCCAAGAAAGGGACACTAGCTTTCTTGGAAGCCTTTTAAGTAAAGCCACTTTCAAACACATTTTGCTATGAGAAAGCCTTGACAGAGGAGGATCCATGGGAAAACATGCTGAAATGGCCAATAAATGAACCTTGGAGGAGTAAGAAAGGCAGAGGAAAGTAACTTACAAGTACTGTAAAAGCACATAACTAGCCACAAATGGGTGCTGGTTATATTGTTGTTGGCACCAAATGGAATCCCTCTGATATTCAGATCTACCCCAGATAAATCAGTTGGAAGACTGGAAAAACACACAGGAACATTCCTGTCAAAGGAAAAGAAAAAGCACCAGTCTTCTAGTATGAAGTCAGCTGATTTAGAGAGGAAGCAAACTGGTGTACTAGAGGAACTCCCCACAGATGGATTAAATCCTAGAAGACCTCCCCGATCTAGTTTGCATAAGTGAGGGTCTGTCCTGTTCAGCTTCTCTGCCTAACAATATTCCACTAATGGAAAAAAGGATGACTGTACAATGAGATTGTGCTTTAAAGGGGTTTATATTATAACATCGAAGTAGTAAAACGTTGAATGTTATATAATCAAAACCAAAACAGCAAACATTAAAAATAGCGAAGCTGCAGAACATTGAATTCTTTCCTAGGGAAAGAATTTGGTGTGCTGTTTCTGCCGCTTCACTGTTTTCTCCACTGTGTGTGAAGGTTACAGACCGGGTTAAGGTAAGCGTGCGAACGGACCAGGTTAAATGAGTGTCGGACTGGGATAGTTGGACAGGGATCAATAAGAGGAAGTAGTCTAACTAGCAGGCATGAAAGTCACATTTGTAGATGTCATGAATGGAACAGGGATAAGGACATTTAAACATTGTTTTAACACATTGAATAAGGGTTAAGGAAGAGGAAGTAGTCTAGCAAGCATGAAAGTCACAATGTCATGTAACATGGCAGCGAACATTTCTTCTTTGCCATGCATGTGACACCACATGAACTCGAATAGGACTGTAAATGTTGGCAGGCAGTCCCTCTTTGCATTTATTGCGCCACTTTGCAGTACCCCAGAGGTGCTCCACTTTTTGGGTATGACACCCAGTGTCTGGATCAACGAAGTCATAGGAGTGATTCACAGTGAAATGTTGGTATACTGCCGATTCCAACTCTTCAGATTGGCATCCTCTCCAGCAGTCAGAGAAGATGGTGCTTCCATTCTTTACATTTTCCTGTATTGGAGACAGTAATGTTTTTGCAGAGAGGTCAGGGACAGCCACAAGGAAGCATTCATTGGTTTCCCGACACAGACCTCCAAAGACTCATTGTGGGGACAGAACCTGACCTACGTTAGCCTTACTTCGGGTGAACAAGCTTTCATCAATCTCCACCACACTGTCTGGGGCACCTATTTTCATATTGGGAACGACATAACAATGAATGGGCACATACCTCTCTCAGGTAACTATTCCAGTCCGCAATAGTGTGATTAAGTTGAAGATGTGCTTCACAGAACTCTACAGATGTCAACTCTAGTCACCATATATAAATGGAGCAAACGGCAGTTACAAAAGGGATCCAGGATCTATAAAATCAGTTATTGTGCAGACACCTTTCTCTTCATGGCAGGAATGATGGCTACATAGCCATTTAGCGTTAGAGGTACATTTCTCCTTCATCTGGTGATTATTTGAACAGAATGAGTTCGTGCAAAATGCCTTTTTCTTGTAGAAATGTAACAGCCGTTTCATCTGCTGGAAAATCCCACAGCATTACATCCATGGCAGTCATAATTTTGACAGGGGATATTACAGGAAAGAAATCAAGAGAGATGTGATTACTGTTTCACGTGCTTGTAAACTAAAAGAAAAAGCAGGAACTTGTATGTGTGACATATGGCTTAAGAACACCATTTTTGCTTTTGGATTAACTGTGTAAACAGAAAATTCAGGGCCTGGTACGGCTGTCAGTGTGCTTTTTGAAGAAATATCTTTCTTTTCTGAAGAAAATGTCAAGCAGTCGTCTTTATTTTACCTCTGAAGAAATGTCACTGAAAAAAATGTCCAAATGTAGACCAGACAAACTCCGTACTACTGTATCTGTTACACAGTGTCTCAGAACAAATTCTTGCCAAACAGTTAATTCTGTCAGAGCTATTTCAATTCTACTATAACACAGCTAGACAGATGAATAGACTAAGGCACACAGTCTAAAACATCACCCCCGAATGAAACATACTGTCCAGTTTATATACTCTTTTCAACCAATGTTAATTTTAATGTCCTTGTGACTTGTTCTTCTGGTTTCTGTCAGTATCATGAAAAAGTCAATGGTTATTTCACGCCCTTTTTTGGTCCTCTCTGTATCTGAAGACTTCACAAAAGTCTCTCCACGTCATCTTTGTGTCACTTGACCCGTCTGCATTTTATTTATTTAATTCTGCATCTGAAAGCCAAGAAAGTAAACTTCCTTTTTTTCTATAACATGATGCATTTACAGTATTACCCACAGCAATATGTTAGTAATACCCAAGCTGAACATAACTGTTCTTGCAAAGCAAGCATATTATTTTGAAAACTGCTGTCTGCCCTTGCACATTTCCTTTCACTGTACACACATCATATTGGAGAAAAGCATTTTAATTTAAACAATATCTATAAATTCCCACTTTTTTTTATTTTATTTAAGACCCATGAAAATTGTAAGACAATTTACAACAGAATATGATCTTAAGTACTTTGAATCCCTTGGTCTGTTGCAACATACGAATCCCTTGCATTTAATGCTATTTCTTTAAACAATGTTACATTATCAACAACTGTTACTTGATTAATACTTTTAACACAAGTTTTATAATGACTATAAGAGCAATTAATGCGGAAGTTGTAGTACCCCACCACAGACACACAGCCATTATTACTTATCTATTTTTAACTGTTGTTATGCCTCCTTAAACAAGCTGTCAGTCTCGCAGTTATACACAAGCATTTCAAAAATCTTGAAAAGTTAACCCTTCCTTTACAAGGCAAAACCTTGCATTAGAAACAAGCATATTTCTTTTGCACTGCATAATTTTATTATTGCTTTGGGAAAAGAATATTTAAAAAAGCAATTTACAGGAAAATGTGATCCTCTGTACTTAATAGCCTTTCTTCATGGTTAACAGTTACTAGTTTCATAACACATCTGCTCTGTTATAGCTGGGATAGCTCCATAAGTTGCATTTGCTATTAACTTTGTGACTTTCTATATTGCCTTAGTGGCACCATACCGGTGAAAACAATTCAGCTCCTGAAACACCACTTCCTATATCCAGCTGTTTTAAAATCTTTACCTATTTTTTATAATGAACCTCCCTCTTTTTCTGGTGATTTTTAACCTTGTCCTCTGGTAATGTGTGAGTAATTCTCATTATTGGAACTGCATACTCTAACAATTTCTTATCTTTCATTTCTTTCTTTGTCAATCACCATGTAACGCTGTCGCTTAATGGCTCCGGTCACAATTTCTGTTTAGCAAATACCACCAAAGACAGTTTTGCAATCAATGTGGTGCTGTTCAATATAGCGATTCCAACGAAGCTTCCATTAGTTTAAACACTTTATTCTGGTTATAACAAAAGTAAGCGCTTTCACCCGTAGGCTCTCTCAAACTTTTACAAAATAGACCAGCACACTAGACATTTAAATATACCTACTCTAAATCTGATAGGGTGTTAACATTCATTAATTAAGTAAAACATATCACCCTTTAAAGCGCCAAGACATATCCAACATCATGAACAATTTTAAAATATTTAAAACATTATTATGACATTGTTTAAAAACATTAACTAAAATTTTGTATATATAACATAAGATTAAATACTTTACAACTTAACATATATTACTAAAACATATCAGGAGTTCAATCTACCTGTATATTCAGGAGTTCAATCTACCTGTATATTCAAAGAGGGTTATTTCATTAAGGTCTATAGACCCTCCTACTTTTTAGAAAAGGTTTGATATGAACTCTGTCATTCAAACCTGGCTTTTCATCCCCCCTCCATCTAATAATCCATCGTGTTTCACTCTCTAGGGTCCGGTTGATCAAGTCACCCCCCCTAGGTCCCTGCACTAACTGTTGTATGACACAAACTAAAAACATGTTCTGGTCCTGTTTCACTGTTGTGTTTCGCTAATGTGTTGAACCCAGATCCTATTCTGATGTGGTATACATGTTCTCTAATGCGCTCTCTCAGCATTCTATTGGTTTTCCCAATGTAGAATGCTGGGCATACTGCACATCTAGCTAGGTAAACCACATTTTTACTAACACAACTGGTGTTGAGTGTTAAACTTAAATATCCGTTTGGTGACCGGATGTATCAAGGTGGTATCAGTGTTGATGTAGCTACACTGGTTACATTTACCACAGGACAAGACCTCTCTGCTTAGTAACATAGGGTCTAACATGACAGATGTGGCTGTTAGGCCTAAGGTCACCCAAGGAAGAAATGGTGATGGTTTACCAACACGGAAGGAAGGTATTCCTTTCCCTATTACACAGGGTCGTTCCTCTGAAAGGAGGCGTTCGGCCAGCAGAGGGAGACACAAAAGGAAGGGCTCAGTGGAGGAACATCAGGGCCCGACCCTAAAGAAAATGTGGGAGAAGATCCCTCGCTAGTTGTTAACTTATCTAGCAGGAGCTTAACTGAGTATGAGATACATGTATTGAACAAGGGCTTGAACTTTATTCCCACCAGGAGAGATGATTTGGTGGATACAATTATAGACAAAATGTTTATTAGAAACATACAATTGAGATTAGACTTTGGTACAAATGATGAGGTAGTACAAGGTCCCAGGTTCCGTCCAAATAGCACTTATATACCACAGCTACATCCGGTAATAGATGCTTTTGGTAAAATTCTAGAGAGTGAAATACATGGTCACTTTCAGAACAGAAAAAATTTGAGACATGGACAGAACTTGAATTATAATCAGAGGAAAGCATTGAATGACCTCAGAAATGATGATAAATTGGTGGTGAGGCCGGCCGATAAAGGAGGCCCAGTGGTAATCATGGATTCTATGGAGTACACAGAGTATGAGACAACTACTCGGAGAAGTTAGATTCTATGTCAAGATAGATTTTAATGAGGTGAAGGATAAGGTTTTTGATGTATATTACATGCTTGATGACCTCATCATGTCCTCTAGTATAACCAGGGAGTTATATGACTATTTTAAAGTTAATAATCCAGTGATACCAATTATTCAAGGGTTACCGAAAATCCATAAATCTTGGATAAAACCCCCCCCATGAGGCCGATTGTGGCCGGCCAGGGTTGGGTAACCGAGCCACTATCAATTTACATGGAGAATGTCTTAAGGCCATTGGTTGATATGAATATTAACATACTCAAAGATAGTAAGCATTTCCTTATAGATCTATATGCGTACTTCAATGGATTAGTTGAGGGGACACAGTATTATTTAGTCACTTTAGATGTTGTTAGTCTATTCACGATGATACCGAATGATTTTGGAATACAATATATACAGGATTATTTACGTACACATTCTGATTTTTCAGACAGAATAGATTTAGTCACCCTATTTCTAGAAACAATATTGTCAAACAATGTCTTTATGTTTGGGGATGACTTTTACCTCCAGAGGGATGGCGTAGCTATGGGCACATCGTGCGCAAATAGCTACGCCAACCTGGTAATGGCAGCCTGGGAGGACAAGGTTGTATATACATCCGAATGGTTTAATAATTTTGTTGGGTTATATCGTAGGTTCATGGATGACCTCTTTATGGTTTGGTTGGGAGATGTAGAGACTTTAGCAAGCTTTGTAGAGTATATCAATGGGTCTACTGGATTTCTGAAGTTTACTTATGAATACTCAGATAGTAGGATTTCTTACTTAGATGTAGACATATATAAATTGGATAATGGATTATTAAACACTTCAATCCATAGGAAAACTTGCCATAAAAATACGCTATTACATAGGCAAAGCATGCACCCCAATCATATATTTGATAACATCTTGAGAGAACAGTTCATGAGAGCGTCCAGACTGAATCCATCAGGAGATGGATATAGGAAAGAGGTAGAGAAGATGAGAAGAATGTTCTTAGATAGGGGTTACTCAGTTTGATAGATCGAACAATTACTGAGGTAAATGATTTGAGAGGGACTAGAGCAAGACCTTATTTTGCAGAACAAGTTAACCAACATAGTATGGTTTGTTCGGATAGATCAGGCTTGAGAGCTTCTATGTTTTATACAAAGGGTAGCCAGGAGTTAAAGGATATGATGTCTAAGCACTGGGACATCTTGACAGATAGTAGAATAGGTGAAATAGTGGGACCAAAACCAAGGATAGCATATAAGAATAAACCTAACCTGAAGAGATTACTATGTAGACCTAAGGGTGCTCCTTTTAAAGAAAGGGATGAGGCGTCTGATGTAAATACTTTGTCCTGTGGTAAATGTAACCAGTGTAGCTACATCAACACTGATACCACCTTGATACATCCGGTCACCAAACGGATATTTAAGTTTAACACTCACACCAGTTGTGTTAGTAAAAATGTGGTTTACCTAGCTAGATGTGCAGTATGCCCAGCATTCTACATTGGGAAAACCAATAGAATGCTGAGAGAGCGCATTAGAGAACATGTATACCACATCAGAATAGGATCTGGGTTCAACGCATTAGCGAAACACAACAGTGAAACAGGACCAGAACATGTTTTTAGTTTCTGTGTCATACAACAGTTAGTGCAGGGACCTAGGGGGGGTGACTTAATCAACCGGACCCTAGAGTGTGAAATACAATGGATTATTAGATGGAGGGGGGATGAAAAGCCAGGTTTGAATGACAGAGTTCATATCAAACCTTTTCTAAAAAGTAGGAGGGTCTATAGACCTTAATGAAATAACCCTCTTTGAATATACAGGTAGATTGAACTCCTGATATGTTTTAGTAATATATGTTAAGTTGTAAAGTATTTAATCTTATGTTATATATACAAAATTTTAGTTAATGTTTTTAAACAATGTCATAATAATGTTTTAAATATTTTTAAAATTGTTCATGATGTTGGATATGTCTTGGCGCTTTAAAGGGTGATATGTTTTACTTAATTAATGAATGTTAACACCCTATCAGATTTAGAGTAGGTATATTTAAATGTCTAGTGTGCTGGTCTATTTTGTAAAAGTTTGAGAGAGCCTACGGGTGAAAGCGCTTACTTTTGTTATAACCAGAATAAAGTGTTTAAACTAATGGAAGCTTCGTTGGAATCGCTATATTGAACAGCACCACATTGATTGCAAAACTGTCTTTGGTGGTATTTGCTAAACAGAAATTGTGACCGGAGCCATTAAGCAACAGCGTTACATGGTGATTGATATTATTGACTTTTTTACAACGCTGTTCCTGAACTCTGTTGGTTTGCTGTGCGGCATTTGGGAATTTTGTATTTCTTTCTTTGTGTTAACTTCCATGCTGTTTTTATTTTATACTCAAACTTATTTTTACATGACCATAGTTCTTTTGAAAACAGAGTATCCCTTTTCCTATTTCCATCAACTGTAAGCATTTTTTTTATGGCTGATTGTTTTACAACTCTACTTTTATACGTAAAGTGTGTGTGTAACCTCTACAGGGACTGCATATAATGGCATTTTCCCTATGTAAGGAATGTGGCTAAAAACCCAACAATTTGACTTGTCACGTGCCTTTGCAAACAAATTCTGCATGTCCAAAAATATATTTGATTATGTCCATGTTGTCATTCAGGTTTTATTTTGAGAAAAACGGCCATCACAACTACATAATGTACAGCAATCATCACTACTGACTGGTTAGAAACATTCATACATGTACTTCTCAGACAGAAAGTTAAATTCCAGTAACACACAACAAACCAGCAAAATACAGCACCGTGGACTGGTAGGAGTATAACGGAAAAGTACCAAAACTTTAAATAGACTGAGGAATTTATTACATCTGTCTGCCCTTTCAGTGGCAGCTGACTGGCTATCTAGAAAAATACAGGCAAACACACATCCTCCAAAGCTGAAAGAATTGAAGGAAATGGTAAAGGTTCAGGAAATTCTGTCAGATAATACAATTTTCTGAGATACTGAGAATCTGTCTACTCCCACTGGAAACACTGATACATTCTGGAAACAGTCTTAAGAGAGAGTGGAACCCCAAAGGGAGAATCAGAAACGGAGCTATCATCGGATTCTCAAACAGAAAACTAAGGAGAAAACATGCATCTACCCCATCATCTTCCTGTATGGATTCAGAATCTTGAATTCTTCAGGAAAAATAGCATTTTTCCTTCTTTAACCAGAAAGCAATACAATCCTGAGCCAGACCCAGTAAACTACTCCTATATAGGGAAATTTGAGGAGTACATACATGTTTAGTTTTCGGTTTCTTTTTGACAGAAAAAATGGGGACATCAGTGTTATAAAATGGTAGAAGCAGCTTTCCCACCGACGGACAAAACAAGGAATCTTTCCCCCAGTCAGTCTTCCAGGACCAAAGAGAGTGGCTTATCCTTCCCTTGAGGGGACCCCCAACAGCTACAGGGGACGTGCCTTAACTCTCAATTGACAGAAGCTGTACGTGGTACACCAAAAAATACAGGGTAAAAGATGAGTGGTCTGAGATAAACAAATGGCCACAGCATAGTCACCCACAAGCAGCAGGAGCAAACTGCTAGCCTACTGTGGTGGCAAAGGCTGTTTGCTTAACTCTTTTTGTGGCTAGAAAAAGGACCAACTTTATAGGACTGTGTTCTGGTAAAAATTTAGTGTCATTCTTTAAGAAGCACTTTATTTTAGGATGGAAAGTGTTTTAACACACAATTACTATACAGAAAAAGTTTAAAATACTTAACTTTTAAATGTTTAAATGTGCAGGAATAAAAAAGTGTCCTTGTTTAAAGTAAAATACATTCTCATGATAGTTCATTAAAATAAAATCCTAGTTTTAAAATAATTAAAAACAGATGGCTGCACACTTAACAGCTTAACTTCAGCTCTCCCACTGTGAGAACAGAAACGGAGAAAGCCAGTTAATATGCTCTGATCTTGTGCTGCTGGGTTGGGGGGGGGGGGCATATGAAAGTGCACTGTAGAATTAAAATATTTATATTATATATTATATATTAAAATATTTGCTCTTATTTTTTTTAAGAGGGTGAATGCTGTTGAAACTTTTTTTTCCATACAGTTCAGTTACTGGCTAATTAAGTACACTGGCTGGATGCCAGCTAAGAAGAAATTTAGAGAACCAGAAAGAAAAAATCAATTAGAAAAGATGAACACAAACACTGCCTGGGAAGGATTCTGCAGCTGTTCAGCAAAAAGCAGCTGAAGCTACAGCTATGGTTCATGAGATGGCTTCCAGTAATTTACAGGAGAAAGTAAATCAAATGTACTCAGAGGTGATGAAAATAAATGACAAACTGAAGGAAATGTATAAACTTAATAACCAAAGGATGGAAAATGGAAAAAGTTTAAACTAGCTGTTCAAACTGATAAAAAATGCAAAAATGAGAGGCTGAAATAAAGAAAAAGCTGGCCAGGTATGAGGTTTCTCTAACTGTTTTGCAAAATAGTACAGTTTAGAAGACAGAGCAGACTGAGAAAAAGATTAGATGTTCTACTGTACTAAAGAAAGTAGAAGGAGCAGACTATCAGTTTTGTGAAAGCACAAATAAAAGCAACAGGACTGGTGTTTCACAGCAGAATTTGTAAAGGGAAAGGGCACGTCATGTATGTGCTGCATCTGTCAATGAGAAAGGAGCTCAAACCTGTATTAATAAAAATGCAATCATACCAGCAGAAAAAAAAGAGCTGATCCTGACAAACTGCAGCAGAAGGAAAAAAGTATTAAAAAGGAGATGGCTGTGTTTCTGGAAAATGATTATTCGCTGCACCACGGACCAAAGAAAAGCAAATTTCTCCTAGCAATCAAGGAATGTCGAGAAGCAGGTTTGAGATGTAAGCTGATGCATCCAACTGTTTTGAGTATTTTTTCCTGGAGGATTGAAGACGTTCTGTGACGCCGAACAGGCTGGAGGAGGAAATAAAGGTTATCCAACAAAAAGTGAACCAGTAAGTAGAAGGGGACTATGTTTCTCATTCTTCTGACTGTAAAGTTCATAGACACACTTGCTAGTCAAACATTTTCCAATGTTCCAAAACTGAATGCTGTGGGGGAGCAGAGAGGGTTGACTAGAAGAATCAGTTGCACTTGAACTTGATCTGTTGTTGGGAAATGGAGATGAAAGGGAAGACCAAAAACACTTGAAATTTTAGTCTCCCATTTATTCACTACAGGATAAATTACATTTGTGAAATATGGCTTTGCAAGAAGTGGCAGTCAAGCCACTAAAACAGGAAAAAACAACCAAGTACTAACAAGAACAAAAATAGTTTTATTTGTATAAAACATTCCATAACACAAACTGCATTCTATATACATGTTAAAGCAGTTTTGTGTAGCGTGTAGTCAAGGGTATTTTAAATGAGGGGACCCATTTCAGTGACTATTTTATAGGCAAAAGATATTAAACAAATACTTTATTTGTAAGAAATACTGAGTTTACAGTATAACAGAACAAAGCCTAGACAAAAGCATGTTTAATGTAAACATGCTGGGATGGGGGTGGGGTGTACAGGTACATCAATTACACTATATGTCGAAGTAAGATATTTTATTTATTTATTTTTTTTAGAGGGTGAATGTCTAGATAGATGCCCTTGGCTTAAGCTATAAACAAGTGTTTATTGTAAACAAGTAGACTTTTAAAAATGACAAAATGATGAAATCCATGAAAAATGCTAATTTTCATACAAGTGCAAAGATATTAGTTTTTATTTCCCCATTAGTAAATGCTCAGTGGGAGTCAGTCAGCAGTTAAAGGCAGAAGTACATTCTGTTCTGAATGAAAGTGACAAAGATTCATTGCAGAGTATTTTTACCTGCAGAAGAGTTGTCTGAATGTGCAAGCAATTGATCTTGACAGCTCTGAGCATTCTTTGCCGACGGAAATGCAAAATTTAAAAGGCACAATGGCAAGCAGTTCAGTGAAAAATAAAGCTTGAAATTTGGGAAGGGAATAAGCGGCGGCAGCCCCAACAACCTTAATACTTCAATGCATTTAACAGAATGGTGTACAGTTTAGTTTTATGTAAAGATAGCCAGTGCACATTTCTTAGGACTAAATGAAAAGATTTTCTGAAATCATACAACCTGAGATAAGAAAACAGCAGACAGCAAGCTGTGGATGTGGAAACAGGCTGTAGCATAGGTAACCTTAATTTCTGGTTAGGTCATTATGCCTGTGGATGCACCTGTCGACTTGGGGGCAGTCGTTCTTAGCTTACAAATTAAAATTCACTTTTTGAAGACGTAAATAGTTGTGTGCGTTTGTTCTAAGTAACTAGAGGATGAGGGTGTTTTGCAAATAAGTTTTTTGTTTGCATGTTTTTATTAAATACAAAGTCTCAAAAGGCTTGACAGGTTCAAACAGAGATGAAAAGAAACAATGGCATAAAAGATCAGCTTTATAAAAGATCAGCTTTATAAACAGTGTGTGAATATAACACACTAGTTGGAAATAAATATAAAGTAGAGAAATGTTGAACTCAAGGTAGAGGACAAATGGAAATATTTACTGAAGAGTTGGTTATGCCAAGGTTAGAGGAATAAAAGGCTCAACAGCTAATATTCAAGACAGGAGGGGATGAAATATGAATAGTGACCTATAATCTTCAGAGATGGATGGTATTCCTGTAAAAGCTTAGAAGTTAGGGAGGAAAACAATAAAGATTTGAAAGATTGGTACTTGCATATTATTGCAACCATATTATGGGCAGCAGATGAGACTCATTTCCAAGCCCTTCTCCTGCCAAGGTATGTTATATATAGCTTGCAAAGCTTTGAAAAACAAGTTTGATATCAGTCTCTCTTCATTTGGTGTTATTGGTTTTTAAGTTTAGAATACAAGGAAGGAAACGCAATTGATAACTATCGTCATCTGGAATGCACTGTGTGCCCGTTATACATGCACAGCAGAGCAGCTTGTGTGATTTATCTTGGATTTTGAGTGACATACTTCCAAAAATTATTAAAAAAGAAACAATAGGTTGGTTTTACTGTTGGTAGTTTCTATTAATAAAAAACCCTTCAGAACAGATATATCTGGAATGCCATTTGAATGAAGTAAAACTTTCAGACAGTCCACAGTGGTATGCAAGGTTCATAAGTTTTTAGTACACTTGTTCTTCATTCGGCTGCTCCTGTTAGGAGTTAGAAGAGGGATACAGTTTAAACGCCAACTAATAAGCTAGAATATATTTTAGCTGCCCTAGCCAGACACAGCTAGTAAACCCCCCACAGTGCTGAATTTGTAACAGTGCATCCCATCATCTTTTAAACTTGGTTGCTGCGCTACTGTTTTTGAGTATAAAAAGATGATGGTGAATGTCTAACCGAAATATACATGAACTTTCAAAACTTCAAATCCCATATGTTCGACAACATATGATCGAAGTTATAATAAAAAACACAAACTTACCTTAATGGTGCAGGCAGGGGATCAAGCCCCCATGCACCCCACACCCCCCTACTTAAATAGACCAGAGATCGCACTTCAGTACAGAAAAGGGAAAGTCTCCCATTCTGCACTGAACAGCACCATTATGCTTAACATTCAAACACTTGAAATGTCTATCATATGGTGTCGACCATATGACGTTAGACATTTCAAGCGTTAGAGGTTCTAATAGGAAATATATATATATATATATATATATATATATATATATATATATATATATATATATATATATATATCTCAATAAATATGGTTGCGATAATGCACAAGTACTGGAAGGATTTAGTCCAACAGTATTTAAAAGGGGAAGCACCAACATCTACAAATGACAGTAAAAACCCGCAAGATCCAGCTTCATACATACCCCAAAACCCATTTCAAACCATGATTATTAAGTGTGTCTATACTAGTTCAAAGAGTGGAAAAGGTGTTGCCAAAAGTGATATGGATCAATGTGGTTTTGTGGAGGGAAGGCAAATATTTGAAACCATTAATAAAACAATGATCCAGACAGAAACAAAATGTAAGAAAATACGACTTGGCAAGTCTTGATGTAGAGAAAGCATTTGGACAGTCTAAACTGGGATTTTATGAGCAAGGCAATGGAAGCATTTGCATTCCCCAATAATAAGATTAGGAGGATACAGAGCTAGTCACCCGGCAGTGTAAACCTTGGCTCTGGATGATTGTCACTGCTGAAGTGATGCCCTGAACCCATATGCAAAAATAGGGAAGAGGTGTGGATGGATAGCAGCAAAAATTAAACTTAGTTTTCCCTCTCGGATAAGTTGTGTCTGAATGGAAGCAGCAGTCAGGGGTGTCCCCCCCCCCTTCTTATTTGCTTTATATTAGAACCATTGGCAAAGAAAATAAAGGACTACAAAATTCAAGGATATAATTGGTATGGTAATCAAGAAAAGTTGGCTTTTATTTACAGATATTACTTTGCATCTGATAAAACCAGATAAGGACATTTCAGTGTTGTGGATATTGAGACAGTTTCAGGTCTTTTCAGGATACAAAATTAATGGAGATAAAGGCAATACCTCTAAACTATGTACCCACACACAAGGTAAGGTATCCTAAAGCCTTGAAAAGCTGGCCAGTTCATATATTTGGCAAGCTAATGCAACAGTGATCCAATACTGAACATCTGCAGAACATGTCTGAGGTACAATAATTCTAAGTCCAAGCCTGTTTTTTGTATGGGGACTTAAACAGTACATCAACATGAGCTGGTTCACATATCTGATCATTTCCAGCGTTCCGGGGCAAAAAAAGTGGGGAAGGTAATAAGAAAACCCATTAAATTGTGACAAATTATTATTCACTCATGGACAACTTGCACATGACACTAATAATGCAGAACTTTAATACGGACAAGTGACAAGACTGATTTTTCAAAACTGAAAAACAAGACAAATATAAAGGAGGGTGATAAACTCAATGCACTATTATGCTCAATGTCCAGGAGACTTGCTGTATGGTCAGAAAACAAGCTTTTCCTCCATGATGGTTAGTAACTTTACTGTTCTGGAAGGCACTATGACCGCTTGGGTCATACAGCACAGTTCAGTATTACAGGCTGCAGGAAAAGCATTTCCTGACTTACACTGATCTAACAAAATAGTAAGAGCTTTAAAAAATGGCTTCTACCAGCAGAAAAGACCAAGGAAATAGAAGGAAAAAAATGCAGTACAGGTTAACTATGCAGAGTGGAAAGGTCCCAGAACTGTGACCAGAGAGAGAGTGATACTAACGTTAGACACAGATGTCATGTTCACACTTCAACTATAAAACAAGAACCAAATCTCAAATTAAAACATCCTACAAACACCAAGAGAAAGATACAGATCTGCAGAACACTTATGTACTTTGTTTTCAGTAACAACTGTTGTAGCATACAGATTCAGCCCAAAGGACATCCCTAATGACCCAGTTTCAGCTAACTGCCCAGATACTGGAGAAGTTGTCCAAAGAAGTTCAGTTGCCATATGTTTGATCAACCATCCCAAAGTGTGTTGGCAAGGTCCCAACAAAAGACTGCCACTTGTGGGAATATGCACAAGTGCAACACTGATAATTAGAAAAGCTTGGGTAGTGAGCCTGCGAAAGGGAGATGAACTCTGTCCTAAACCATTGGTGTACAGCTATGTGCACTTGAACATGGTCCAGTTCAGCAAGCATTACAAACTGCTCTTCAGACACAGTAGGTGCTATTAGGAGAACACAACAGCCCATTGAAAGATGCATAGGGAATGCTTACTAAATCTATAAACAAACAAAATGGATTTTCAGTAAGAGAATGGCACCAACTGCCCACAGACAGAAAACAGTGCTAAAGATAAAAGAAAAATGAAATGTATAACCATTGTCTCAGGACCCACTTTTTTTTTTTTTTTTTTTTTATATAAAGAAACATCTTTACTGAATGATCACTTATGAAACAGATAATCATAGATTTATATAAACAAAAACAAACCATATTGATGCATTTTCAGTTGCAAGCACTGTACATCACATAATCTTCTCTACAATGTTTGATAGACAATCACTGTAGAGCTCATTTAATTCCTGCCTTCCCTTAAACCACATTTCTCCTCAAAAAATGTATTCTGCATGTATTGTTCCACATTTTCTATTTTTATGTAATTTGCTCCTAACCTTTTCTAAATATACCACTTCTAGTTATTTTATCTCTCTTACTATAGTCACTACTTCTAGTGTAGTTGGTTTCGACCTTGGATTTTCATTTTCTAGTAATTGCTTTTCTGGCAGCTACCAACAGCATGATCTTACTGTGTCTAGGCAATTCCGATCCTATATCCCAGCCCAAACAATATTTTCCACAGTTACACCAATTTGCTCACCCAGTATTTCTGACAGTAGTCTGCAGGGAATTTTTATAAGTCTGCCAACATACTACACTGCCTAAAAAATGAACTCTTCCCCATCAGACCAACATTTGTAATCTACCAGAGGGAACATTCTTGGATACCTGCTTGGGGACTAAGTACCTAAACAATTCCAAGCAAAGATCCTTTATCTTCTTGACTTTGTTGCATATTTGGGAGCCATACATAAATCCTCCCCAATGTTTCATTGTTAATTGCTTATCCAATCTCTCCCCAATAAATTTCTAACCTCCTCTGAAAGACTTCGACATTTATCATGCAATATTTTATATGCTCTACTATTGTCTCTAACAGCCTCTGTTAAAGGTTCTATTAAAAACTCTACTAGTGCTGGTCTTTCACTTAGGATCCCACCATTCCTTTCTCTTTGCCTGTACTCTGATATCAGTCCTGATATCAGTCCTTGATAGGCAAGGCAGTCTCCGGCCTGCAGTCCAAATGTCTTCTTAGCCTACTCCCCACTCTATTACCTTTTCCTCTCTAATTATTTGTTCCCAATACCTTGGATACTTTGTCAAGTTTTTTTTTTTTTTTTTTTTCAGTAAATTCCAGCCCCCTCTTGTGTATTCTCTGTACCTGTAAATGCAGTCATCCCCACTGGCAGAATCTCCTTTTTCCTTTCCTGTGTTGGGCTATTCTTAGAATACTTTCTGCTACTTTATGAATATAAAATATTCTGTAAGAAAATTATTCTCCTTAAGGATCTGTATCCAAAATCCAATTTTCTCCTTATTTATTGAGCTTCCACCTTTCATAATCTCCTTTCCACTTTGAATTATAGCTTTCTGCTATGTATACAAGCCTCAACTGTGTAGCTCTGACATACCCAAAGAAATTACAGTAACTTCAAGTCGGTTTTACCACCATTGATATGCAATGATCATGGGGTCATAAAGGTTAATTTGTTGCTAGATAATTCAGCCAAACTGAAATCTAAACCAATGCACAGAAGGTTAATTACAGATTATAGGGAAGCAAAACAGTTACTATATAAAACTAATTGGAGTGAGGTGTTCAGCGGAAAAACTGCAGATGGAATGAGGAAAGGTTTGAAAGAGAAATTGAGTGCAAAAAGTCAAACAAAATGTTAAACATCAGGATCTAAGCACGCAACATCAGGAGGGTATATTTCCATAAAAATAAGATGCCCGATTACGGTGAGAGACAAAAAATATAAGAAATGAAAGGTCAAACTACAACTTTGAAAACTGAAATAAACAAGCTGGACAAACAGATTACACAGTGTTGGACAAGATTAAGAAAATGTATATAAAGATATTGAGCATAATAGGAAACCTTTTTATAGATGCACAAGATGTGGAAGGAGTAAAGATACACAAATTGATAAATTGTGTGCAGATTGTAAAATTTATTCTCAGACAACAGATTATAGATATATTTACAAAATCTTATGCAAAACAGTTTAGCTCCACAAAAGGGGTGGTAAGTTTTGGCCCTTACTTGTTTAGATTGTATCTTTCAGACCTTACTTTTTCATTTGTGGTGTTCTACAGTCTATATGGCGACCTGGAATTGGGTAAACTGATAAGTGTTACAGATAAGGCATGTCTGCAAAATAATTGGACTAAATTGACCATTTGGGCACAGGAGAATAATATGATCATCAAAAACTAAGCATATGGAATTTGGGAGAAACTGGAAGCTGAACATTTAATACAGCAAACAGTGATTGAAACTGTAGACTCATTTAAGGACCTGGGTATATGGGTAGATTCAGCTATGAGTTTTTCTAATCATATCAACCAATTGGCTAATGATAGTTATAGAACTAGGTTATATAAAAAGATTTATAGTCTAGGAAATCAAACAGAATGAAGTCATTGTTTGTTAGTTACATTAGACCCAAACTTGAGTATGGAACAATATGGAAACCCTATAGGAAAACAAGCATGAATAAACTGGAAAGAGTACAGCGGAAATATACTAAGGGCATCCATGGGTTGTGAAAATCTAAGTTATTATGAAAGACTAAAATATCTGAACTTGCACAGTGTCTCTTACAGATATTTAAGAGGAGATTGTATTCAAGTACGTAGGGAATTTAGGGACAACTACCTCTGGGAATGTTTGGCGTTATCAAAAAGTACTAGAGAATTGTCAGATAACCTATGTAGAAGATGGTATAGGAATGACGTGTGTACTAATTGGTTCTCTGATAGAGTAGCTGATGTTTGGAACAGACTACCAAATTACATTAAAGCAAGTACTAGTTTAGATATCAAGAACATCCTGGACATTTATTATGGGAACAAGTGTTTTGGCATATTGGCAAGCTAGAAGGACTTTACTGCCCATGCTTGAAACATTTGTATGCATGCATGCATGCACCTCTTCAAATCTCTTAATCCCAAACAAACTCGTTCTGTTGGAAGGATCAACTTACCCCTCATGACTCTTGCCTTCTTTCCCTGCCAGACAAAATCCTTCATCTCTTTATTAATTTCTATTCACAACTCCACTGGTTGACAAAAATATCCCTGACCCGTGAATAAAATGAGGCAAAACATTTTCACCGATATCCATAACCATACAGCAGAACTACCAGTTTCTCAGTTTTTATATTATCTTTTGTTTAGTCTGTTCCCACAGATCCTTAGCTGCCATAACAGTATTTTTTTAACCCATGCACCCAAGTGCATCATTTTTAGCATGTCCCCACAAATATGGTTGTGTGTTCATGTGCATAGTTTTTATGCTACTGCCTTTGTTTTATGTTCATTAATTTTGTATCCCGAAAAGATTATAAATGGTCTCAGAATGTTCAGCACTGAAATATTTTGTACTGGATAAAATCAGAATCTGCGGGGGTGCAGCGGTAGCATTGTTGCCTCACAGCAAGAGGTTCTCCTGTTCGATTGCCGGGTGGAGTGCGGGAAGTGCTTTCTGTGTGGAGTCTGCATGTCCTCCCCATGGGTCGAGTGGCATTCCGAAAGACATGAGTGAATGGGCATGCCTTCGTTGAAGGTTGGGTGTCGAGCTGGCAACTTAGCACCGTGAAAATCTACTGCCAATCATTAGCGAAATGGAGTTCTGCTGTGGTGACCCCTAACCGGGAAAAGCCGAAAGACAAAACAACCGGAAAAAATCAGAAAAGGAAATCTACAAATAGACCCAGTTTTTCTTGACTGCCATACCAATTGCATCCTTGAATTTCTGAGTCCCTTATTTTTTTTCCAATGGTTCTAAATACAACAAAGAGGAAAGAGGGCATGCCTGTCTGGTCCCCTTGGTCAAAACAGAACTTATCAGAAAGAAGCCCTCGCCAATTTTCATCTCTGATCCCTCATGTATCCTCCTAATTAACCATATTTTGTCAGGGTATTCTAATACTTCCACTGCCCTACCCATAAAATCTCGGGTCTATATTATGTCCATGAAAACTGAATTCACTGAACTGCATCTACAATGGAAATGCAGTTCAGCGAATTTGCTCGTGGGGGGGCTGCGCCCCCACAATCCCCACTAATTATACATACCAACTTTGAGATCGCACTACAGTGAGGAAATGGCAAATTTCCAATCCTGACTGTACCATGATTTCACTATCAGTTCACTGAACTGCATTTCCCATGTAGATGCAGTTCAACGAATTCAGTTTTTGAGGACATAATAGACCCAAAATCTCAGCTTACTGTTGAATGCTTTCCCTGCATTAAGACCCAAATGCAACAGTGGTATTTTCTTACATTGTGCTGCCCTCTGGATCATTTTATTAAATATGAAATGTTTGCCTCCTTTCCAGAAAACCACAGTGATTCATTTCTATCAATTCTGGCATCACCTTTGTACTCTCTGTATATAATGACTAAAGAATATAAAGTCCCCTTTGATATACACCTACCAGGCACATCCAACAATTGCAATTGCCCACAAAGGTTCTTCATTAAAAGAACACAGGGCTTGAGTAACATGCCCTTTGCAGACCATCTCAAGGTCATATCCCTGTATTCTGTCTCCTACAAGCTACTGAAGGAGATCTATGCCCGAATATAAAACAGATAGATCCCACCCTGATGGACCTCCTGCATATCCAGAAGAAAAAACAGCACCAGAATTGCCATTCTAAAGACAAACCTTGCCTGTGATATAAACAGGACCTGCTGGAGAGACAAGCATCTATCCCATAGACTAACCTTTCTCTGCAACAGGCATCCATGCATGTGAAGCAGAGTTTCTCCCAAACACAATTCAACTGTAAATTGGACAATTGGATGGGGAACAGGAAATTCATCCCTACTTTGGCACCTATGTCTCTAATGGATAAAGGCAGCCTGTAAAGATCTAAAAAAAAAAAAAAGTTTCATCTCCCAAGCACCTGTTAACTTATCAAGAGTACCAGATGTCAAGACATTTGGAATGCATGGCTAGGATTAAAATGCCTTTACAGTCATTAGCCTAGCACACACCTACAAACTTAAAACACTTTATAAATTATGGTTTAGAATTGAAATGACCCAATATGAAACTGGAACCGATAGGTCTTCACCATCTTTGGGTATTACAGCCAACACAGCTTTCTTCCAGGATGTTGGTACTTCTTTTAAAATACTGTTAAGCAAAACCATCCAGAACTTTATTGCTTTCTTTCCTCCTATCTTCCAAACTTCAACAAGAATACTCCTCCTGTAGACTTGCCTGTAGACTAGTCATTTCACCATTTTCTCTCATCTCCTCCTATTCTGTTGGTAATTGAGCCTCATCGACCTCTTACCTTGGCATAATTTAATTATTCCATAAACATTTCCATTTGTACTTTTTGATTTCTACATTTAACTGCTTTATACAGATTTCCATAAAAATGCCTCTACAGAATATCTGGTTATCTTTTGTCATAGGCTCCTCAAGTTTTATAACAACCCCTTCCACTTTGTTGCCTGAGCCACTGTGCTAAAAGCCCTTGTGCTCTGGAGTTATCCAAAAATTCACAATCTTTCTGAACTCATGTATATTGAGGCAGTCCCTCATTTTCTCTTTAGCACTCTGCAGTTGTTCCTCTTTGTTCTGTGAGATTTCCCCATTCTGCAATACTTGAAACTCTGTCAGTCCCTCTAAATAATTATTGGTAATTCTCAACCATATCTCTCGCTTTTATTTCTACCCTACGTTTAAACTCCCTTTTTATTTTATCCCAGTCCCTAGCTATATTTTCTGAAGAAATTTCTATCTTCCCTAACAACTCCTGAATCACTTCCACTACCAATTCCTCAAATTCCTCTCTGTTTTAACAGATAAATGGAAAAGTGGCAGTGTCTCATTTTATTACCCTGCATTTTTATTTTAGTTCTTATTGGTATGTGATCTGAAATAGTTACTGGATGTTTATCAAAACCTGCAATTAAATGCAAATTCTCTGTGAAAAATAACTAGTCTAGCCTAGTACAGTTCTTAAATCTTTGGGAATAATAAGCAAATTCTCTCTGAGCTCCTACTACAAAATTCACTTCTTCCATATCAGATATTTTCATAATTTTCTTAAAAAAAAAATCTACCTTTTTTATTTTTCCCCTTTTAGGTCACCAAGATACATCCTCACTGTTGCAAATCAAATTCTATTCCCCACCTACAATATTCCTTGCTTAAACCTCATTATTTCTCCCTGAATTTTCTGAAGTTCTAATGTAGCAGGTTTAGATGGAATAAAAGTACATGGCAGTATAATCCTCCTCCCTTGCCAGCAGCCCCTTTCTACTACAAAATAACCTTCATCATCTTTTTCCCCATCACTATCAGGGTTCCTCTAGCAATTAAGTACTCCCCTTTTTCTCTCAGGCATTCCACTGAAGTTACCTATGGATATATTATATTATATACTACTCTACATTCCAACAGATCTGTAATAAGTCAGGCTACATTAAAAAATCTTGTGCAACTTATTCATTTGAGATATTACAATGAATATTTGTAAACATGAGAAAATAAAATTAACTCACTTACTGTACGCCATTTACAAACGGAACTTGCAATTTAACTGGCATGAAACTAAAAGGCATCATTGCAATTAAACTTCCAAACTTTGGTATCAGTATTACTCTATACTTTAAGGACGGCCGCAGTGGTGCATCGGTTAGTTTTTTTACCTCACAGCAAGAGGCTCTCCGGTTTGAACTTCGGCTGGGGTGTCTTCTGTGCGGAGTCTACATGTCCTCCCCTGCGGTCGTGTGGGTTTCCTCCATGTGCTCCAGTTTCCTCCCACATCCCCAAAGACATGCTGCAAGTGGAATGGACACACTAAAATTGGCCCTAGGCATGAATGCGTGCATGTGTGTGTGCGCCTTCCGTGGAAGGTGGGGTGCCGGGCTGACAACTCGACACCATAAAACTCCACTGCCAATCATGAGCAAACAACGTGATCCGATGTTGCGACCCCTAACCAGGAAAAAGCCAAAAGAGATTACTCCCCTATACTTTTACAAAGTGGCCAGACTGCACACGGATCAGAAGAGAAAGCAATAAACTGCATGAACATTCAATGAATCTGCAAGGCTGGAACAGCACAGAGATCTTAATATTCAGAAGACAGCACAACCTACTAGTGAAATGATGTGCTGCTTGACCACCCATAAGTCAACAAAGACAAAAGCTTTTATTTGCCAGTATTTATGCAAACATGCTTTTTGGAGGTGGGGGAGCACATATCTATGAAGGAATAAAACACCATAGTTCATATTAGTGGCAAAGTAACAAAACACCTGAACTAATTTGATGGAAGAACATCTTGATATTGTAACTGAGCAAGACAGGAGAAGGAGTATACTCGTACTGATTTAATACTAATACTGATCATATGAACAAAATGATCCCTCAAGTAAATTACCCACAAAATTCAATATTAGATAAATCATTGTGTGTTTGGTATAGGTCATGTTAACAATAGTCCGTTTTTACTCACGGTTCCTAATAAGCTGCACTGTTAAATTACGAAGCACACAGTAAGTGTGTTACAGAACCATAATTAAAAGATGGTTAAGACCAAGACATCACTATATCTCAGTAACATCAACACTTATTACTACACCATAGAAATCCTTTCAGAAGAGGTTTTGAACCTTCATGACAAAGAAGCAGTAAGAAAACATAGGGCAGACCCAAACAGGGTGCCCATATATCATGCAAGACAAACTGAAAGGGCTAGTATTAGCCATTTCTAGATAGTCACTTCTCAACATCAGCAACTTGATAGCAGAGGATGAAAGGATAGTGCACCAGTCATGAGATCCTGAAAAAAAGTTAAGAAATAGCAAGAATGCTTTACAGACATGGGTATTATAAAACCATGTTTTACAGTATGGAGGAAACTATTTCACAGTATTTTTTTTCTCAACAGAAACACCTGCTGTTCTAGGTTAGCTACACCTGTCAGATTACAAAAGGAATGGTTTTAGTTCCAAGTACTTTTTGAAACAAAGGGACTGATAACTAAAATATAAGCAAGCAGTGCAAGGATTTCCTCCAGAACTCCAAGTCAGACAAGTCTCAAGTGCCAGCCCTTATTAATGGACATTTCCTTAGACTGCCCCTAATTAACACACTCACCCTCATGAAAACCAGTTTGCCTTCCATAAAAATAAAGGCACCCTAGAAGACTCAACTGAAGAATACCCACAACATAGCAAAAAAGTTTTTTTTTTTTCCACAGCAGTGCCAGTGTCATAACTGTAAATGTCAAAAAGGACTGCTTAAGGAGAAATAATTGTATCTGCTTCCCAGGAGCAAGGGAAGGAAGTCAGGGTGCAGGCATATGTCCTAAAAAGGGAACACTACATTATCCTGAAAGCCCAAAATCCGGAAAACTCAAAAGCTACCAACACTTACTATATTTCAGCACACGTACATACAGAAGCAAATAAAACACAAACCATATTACTCTTCTGCAAGTATTACCAGGGGGGGTAAGCACCCCTGCACCCCCCCATGTGGGGGGCTGCACCTCCCACACTTCCTACTTAAATATATCAACTCCGAGATTGCACTTCGTATACTGAAGTGCAATCTTGGAGTTATTTAAGTAGCAGGGGGTGTGGGAGGCTTGCCCCCCTGCATATAGTTGAAGGGTAATTTCTGTATGCACTTGTGCTGGAATATAGTAAGTGTTGGTATCCTGTGTGTCTTCATGATTCTGTAGCACTTCCCCCTGAAACACATCATCCAAAACTACATGAACTAAAGGAACAAACTTCGAGGTGGGGAAGTTCACAAGATCTCTATAATAAGTTTGAGCCTTACAGATTTCCTTAGACTCAACTGAATGCTTCCTTCATCCTGGGAGTGGTGTCACAGGATAAATCTGCAGGGGAAAATATAAGGATAAAGTGTCATCAGAATATTCAAATCAAAAGGGGGTGGCAGATTTTCTATGAATGTCAATTCCTCCTCATCCTCTGATTCAGAGGAATTAGAATCTTCCCAAGAGGAAAAGTTCCTGGTACAAGATCCATTTGTAGGATATGCTTCTTGGCCTTCATGAAATCCATGAAGTCCTGGGCCAGTCTAAATTCTCAGAGACCTGGTAAGAAAAGACAGTGGACAAAAAGAGAGATAGCTAGGGCAAAGGCTTGTTAGTTTTGGCAGCTTTGGGCTAACAGGAAGTAATTCCCTGAATCCAGCTCCCCAGGATCTCATCTCAAACAAGAATGAAAAATATACTGTCCTCACCCTTGGCACCAACTCAACGGAGTCAGAGGTAGCTGCCCGCACAGTGACATCTGTCTTACTGACAACTACAAGCCTTCTTGTGGCAGCCTCCAGAGGGTTTGCATCAGAGGACTCCTACCTAGAAGGCACCTCACCTGAAATCAACACCACTAATCTTGCTGATGCTCCATCGGCGAGTTCTCATGACTGTCCCTCAATGACAGGGGATAGATCCTACCACATTAGCCCTTCATACTTTTTGTCCACTTCCTCTTGTCCTCCTACCTGGTCCTTCCTGTCCTCGCCCCATTTTCTGACCACATTAACTTACCTAGCATTAAAGATGGACAATTTCCCACAGTTTCTCCAAGCAGCCAGGTTGACATGGGCATCCTAAGGCAATGTAGCAATCCACATGTACACGGACAGCCCACTTCTTGCAGTCCACACATTCATTTTGAGAGATGCATCTATATCAAGAAAGCACAATTGTGTACACTTACCATAAATGTAGATGTTAGAGTGTATTCACTGTTGCAGTCATCACATTTGGGTTATCCCTGCCAAGGTAGCCCTCGACCGGCCCAAATACCAGAGACTTAGTATTTCTGTGTTGGTTGCTGTCACTTCAGGACCAATGTCAGGTCATCAGTAATATAAAGTAAGGCAGCCGATACCATTACATCAGTTTTTCTTACCCTAACCTGTCAGGAGCCAGTTCTGGTGAAGAACCCCACCAGTAGAATGTAAGTACCAATATGTCCCTTGTAAGGAAAGAGAAGAAAAAAAGGGGGATGGAGGGAGGGAAACCAGGACTGCAACAATGAATACACTAACATCTACATTTATGATAAGTGTACACAACTGTACCATGTTCTTTGTGTTTCACTGTTGCAGTCATCACATTTGGGTTAATTCCCAAAGCTGAGGAAATGGGTGGAGGCAGTCAAGGAAACTAGGGGCTAGCTAGGATGCCCTGCAAGACTGCAGAGGCAAACCCTGCCATGGATTTGTGTTAACAGATGTCCAGGTGGCGGCCTCCAGGATGTCCTGGTGGGGACTCCTCTGAGGAAGGCTGCAGAGGTGGAGGCAGGTCTGGTAGAGAGAGTCCTGACTCCCTTGGGATGAGGGCTTTCCATGTTGTTTGTAGCAGAAATGGATGCAGTGTGCTATCGATTTGGAAATGGCTTGTTTGGAGATGGCTTTGCCTTCTGCCCCTATAGCAAAGCTAACTAGCAAATTGATCAGACTTTCTGAATCAGAGCTGTGTGCACACATCTAGAGAGTGCAGGATCCTTTCCCCCTTGTTCTGGGGGTTAGGAAAATAGGTGGGCAAATTAATGGATTGGTTGAGAGGCACACTGGACACCAGCTTGGGCATGAAGGATGGGTTAGTCCTGAGGGATACCCTGTCAGCATGGAAGATGAAGGGATCCACAGCCATGAGTGCTTGCAGCTCAGACTCTTCTGGCAGAAGTGATGGCCTGAGGGAAAGCCATCTTCCAGGAGAGAATGTTTAACTCTGCAGAAGAAGCTGGTTTGAAGGGGGCAGCAGGGTGAGCTTTTCCAGCACAAAGTTAAGGTCCTAAGCTGGTGTTGGTGCTGTTCTGGGTGGCCTCAAGTTGCTAGCCCCTCTTAGAACTGTTTGATCAAGGGGTGTGAGAAAAGGGGCTGCTCAGTGGGAAAAGGAGCAGAAATAACAGAGGCATGAATTTTAATAGAGAAAAAAAAAAAAAAAAAAAAAAAAAAAAAGAGGCCACTGTGTAGTAGGTCAGCTAAGTAATCCAGGATGAGAGGGAGGGAGGGAGGGCTGTGCCATATTGGCTCCCTTTGCAGAACCTTTTCCATTTGTCAGCATAAGACGTTCTAGTGCTAGGGCATCTGGCCTCACGTATAACATCTAGAACCTGTTTACGGAGGTTGGAAGACTGATCGTAGGGGTTTGGGAATAAGCCAAGCTGCCAAATTGAGTCTGCAATTGGGGATGCATGAATTCCCCTTCCCTCTGGGTCAGGAGGTTTGGAATCTGAGGAAGGTGGCAGTGGGGAAAGGCTGCGCAGCAAGGGGTACCAGTGCTGGTGAGGCCAGTCTCAAGCTATAAGAATTGTCCTTGGTTTTTCCTCCTTTAATTTTGAGCAGTACTCTGGGAATGAGAGGTAGTGGAGGAAAGGCATAGACCAATAGATTGACCCAGGAGAAGGGACAGAGCATCCACTTTTAAGCCATGCAGTGATGCTCCCTAGTACAGAATTTGCTGAGCTGATGGTTGGTGTGGCAGGCAAAAAGGTTGACCTTCACGGTGTCCCATTTCTGAGTTATTAGGGTGAAGGTTATTCTGTTCAGCTGCCATTCGTGTGGGACCAGAAGATGTCTGCTTAATTGCTTGGCCAGAGAACTGAGAGAACCTGGTAGGAATTGTGCTAACAGGTGGAGTTGCATGGCAGAGGCTGTGCGCCAAAGGACATGGCCAGACTGCAGAGAGGGTAGGAGTGAGTTCCTCCCTCCTTCCGGCTTGCTGATATACCACATTACAGTGGTGTTGTCTGTTTTGATCAGGTGAGCCCCTGGAGAGAGAAGGGACTTGAAAGCTATCAGGGCATGCTGGACAGCAATCTCTTTTTGGTTGATGTGCAGAGGGATTTGCTGTGGGCTCCGTTGGCCCTGTATGCACCTGCTGTCCAGGTATGCACCCCAGGCATAATCTGATGAGTCTGTGGTGAGGGTCTGGGTGGCAGTGGGTGGTGAGAAGGATAGTCCCTTGTTGTGGGAGCATGCTGTTGCCCACCAAAGAAAATCTTTTCTGTGGCAAGGAATTATAGGTATGAGAGTCCCCAGGTCTTGAGAGTGTTGACCAAGGCTTTTTAGGTACCACTGAAATTTCCTCATATGCAGTCTGGCATATGGCATTAGTATGCAAGATGCCATGATCTTCCTTGTAGATAGCTGGGGTCTGGTGGCTATTTGAGAGACATAGGCTGTCAGGAAAATTTGTTTTTCTGGTGTAAGGAATGCCATCTGTGATGCTTGCTCCCAGGAATATAATCCTTTGGGTGGGCACCTGTTTGGATTTATTTTTGTTGATTTTGTACCCTAGGGAGGTTAGTAGGGACTTGACAAAGGCCAGGTGCTTAAGCAGCTTTTCCTGGCTATCTGCCTGAATTAAGCAGTAGTCTTAAGTATGGGTAAATCTGGATGTTCCTTTGTCTGCAAAAGGCAATGGCTGGAGCCAGACATTTTGTGAAAACTCTGGCAGCAGTAGATAAACCAAAGGGAAGCACATAGAACTGAAAGTGCTGAGATCCTGCCCTGAAACAGAGATATTTTCTGCAGGAGTCCCTGACAGGAATGTGGAAGTAGGCCTCTTTTAGATCTAGTGTGGCTAGCCATGCATCCTTGGAGAGCATGGGTAGCAGCTGCTGGAGGGTGAGCATTTTGAATTTTGGGATCAGGAAGGTGTTTAGAATGGATAGAGGATAGGGCACCAGACACCCTCTTTTCTGGGTAAAAGAAAAAAAGTCAGAGTAGAAACATTGGCCTCTTTTCTGCAGGAACATGCTCTACTGCCCACAGAGAGAGCAGGGAAAGGACTTGCTTTTGTGCCTCTGCCCACTGGTTTGGAGGTAGATCTGGGAACCCTTTTGGGGTAGGAAGGGTGTGAAAGAAATTTGTATCCCTAGGACACTATGTTGAGAACCCAGCAGTCATTAGTAATGTTGGCCCAGGTGCTTGCGTGAAAGGAGAGTTTCCCTCCTAGGGGTAAAAGAAAGTGGGCAGAGGGGCAGAAGGAAGGGGGTGGGGGGAGTTGAGTAATTGTGAGTTCTTACCATAAGGGGATGGCTTAGAACTCCCTGGCTTTGAAGTGGAGTTAGTCCACTGCTTAGATCTCTGCATTCCCTGTAGCTGCTGTCTGGGGGGGGGGGTCTGGCTTCTCAGGCTCTGGGCTGGACTGGGAGCAGGAAAGGACCAGTGCTTGGTGGGACAATGCCTGCTGAACATGGGTGGCTGGACCTGTAAGAAATCCTTCTGTCTGCATATATTTTGCTTTTTCTTCCAACTTTAAGACCTCTTCTGCCTTACTGCCAAATAAGTTGTCTTTGTGCAAGGGGGCATCCAACAATTTAGATTTGACATGGTGTGGCAAGAGCTGTCCCTTATGACATGCATGCCTTCTAATGACAGATCTGGTGACTGCTGCCCTGCAAGAAGCTTCTAGGGCATCAAAACAAGGTGCAAGGTGTGTTTAGTTATTTGACTTGCAGAATGTATCAACTCTTAACTCTCTAGATTCTGCACAAGCAGGAAAAGACGACATTTTTTGTTTGCGGAGTTCCAGGGTAGGTTGCAGAAATGTTAGCATATGGAACTGACAATTTAATATCCTGATAGCAAGAGTAGCAGAGGTGTATACTTTTTTACCCCATCTGTCTAGTACTCGGGAATCCCTATCTGAGGGGGTGTGATTCTTAGAGATTGCTTTAATCCCTTTAGGCCCTTGAAAAATTACCTCAGGATAAGCAATAGGATTTTTAAAGAGAAATTTGTGTGATTCAGGGACTCTATTACCTATCCGGTTTTCTGGGTGCAGGAGGGTGGGTGCCAGGAGTCAAGATGGATTCCAGGAAAACATCCTCCACAACATCCAGGACTGGGGGATGGCCAAGGGTCTGTGCTGTGGAAGATGTAAGAATTCCCAGAGTCTTTTTAGACTGAAGGTAGCCCTGACTCTCCCATTGGAAATCCTCCCTTAAGGTACGAAGGGCTTCCCTAAAGTAAAAATCCTCTGGGGGAGAAGCAGAAGGGATGAAATCCTCTGCATCAGAATCCTCATAAGTAGAGAGAGGGGTTGCATGTCTTCATATTCAGATGAATCAGAGTCATCTGACTTTTGTTCAGACAAAACTACAAGGGACAGATCTAGTTTTCTTTTGGAGGGGGTAGCTTGGCTTCCCCTGATCAGCATGATAAAGTCTTCCACCATTGCAAGCATTTGAGACGGAGGCAAGGAATCGGGTGCCTAAGATTTGGTCATTTTTTTCTTCTGTGTGATTTGTACCCTGGGCCCAAGAAACTCGGTCATTTTCGAAAGAACAGTAGTTGAGGAAGATGTTGGTTTGTGTCGAGAATCATTAGTGCGAAGGACTTTCTCGGAAGCCGGTGCCTGCTCACTGGCTCCAGATCCAATCAAGGTGGAGACTACCACAGGATCCTTAGTCGAAGAGTTTTGTAGCATACCGGACTCCAAAAAGGTCTCAGTAGCAGCATGCAAATCCACAGAAGTGGGCATCAGCAGCTGTGAAAGCACCTCGCAGAGTACCAGAGAACTAGCTTAACAGAAGTGTCATCGGTAGGTTTGAACCTGTGTGGTCTGTCTCTGTCTTTATCTTTGTCTTTTTCAGAAGATCTGCTGCTGGATGGCTTACCGAAGCCATATCGGAGTTAAAGGACTGTAAGCAAAAATATCTAGCTACAATAAAGGCCCAACAACAGATACTTCTGGCACTGAACAAAGCACAGAAGTGACAGCGAGGGACGTCGTGGTCTGGGCCTAAACAAGTGATGCGGTAAGAATGAAAGTCTTGGTGTGGCATTTGCTTTCCACAGGCGAGACAATTGTTAGCTTTTTCTGACATCAGTTAGTGCAAGAAAAAAAGGATCACCAACAGGGTGCTTCAATTTAGAAGACTTCAGCTTCAAAACTGTAGATGAAACTCCGTTAGCAGCCGACCACCACTCGTGCAAACTGCTTCTGCTTCGGGCTCCACAGCAAGAAAGACTGATGTAATAGTGTCAGCTGCCTTACTTTATACTACTTATGACCTGACATCAGTCCTGAAGTGACAGCAACCGACGCAGAAAT
Organism: Protopterus annectens; assembly: GCF_019279795.1. Classification (NCBI taxonomy): domain Eukaryota; kingdom Metazoa; phylum Chordata; order Ceratodontiformes; family Protopteridae; genus Protopterus; species Protopterus annectens. Next base: position 549,280,702 of record NC_056739.1, read on the forward strand.
ACTAAGCCTCTGGTATCCGGGCCGGCTAAAGGCTACCCTGGCAGGGATAACCCAAATGTGAGGACTGCAACAGTGAAACTAACATCCTAGAATCCATGCTCTCTAGCTCACTAGTCAGTTCATCTGATACTAGGCAGGTTGCCAGCATGCATACCTCACTTTCGGCACCTACCAAACCAACAGCACAAACCTACATATGTGGAGGTCCTTACAAGAAGCTTACCTAAAGATCAGACCTCCCAAACACAAGAATGCTTCACATAATACATCCTCTGCAGAACACAAAACACAACATATCACATGCCAGTATCTCACCAGTCAAGCCCCTAAGGTATAACACAAAAAACAAACATCTTAATTTATAAGTGACTCAGTTGGAGACACACTGATATCCCTCTCACCAGGTTTGAGAAGGAAAAAGTCAGTCAGTTGTCAGGTGCCAGGATCTGCCACATCACGCGCACACTAAAGTCTCTCAACAACAGGCACTGTTATGACTCCATCATAGTTCATGTTGGTGTGAAGAACTTGAGACGTACCTCACTGGACTATATTGAGAGACAGGACCAAGTTCTCTGACTATGCCTCAGGCAGGCATGTCACTAACCTTAAGCAGAATTTTACCTTCTCCTAGGATACCACCTCAACTTGAGCAAAAATTGATTCACTTCAACAACCTGTTTATACTGGAGTCATTCAAAAGGGATTCAGTATCTGTCAGCCTGGGATGACATGGTCATCTGTCCTCCTGGGATTTCAGTTACTGGCCAAGGCTCTTGCCATCCCCATACTGCATTTTAGGCAATGTCACAAGAACAAAATACTAGAGACAAAAATACCCTCTAAAAACAACCTCAAGGTTATGCTGCTATATGCTAGGAGCCTAAACTAAAAACTGCACACATTGGAAGCAGTCCTCATCCTGGATGAGGAGGACACTTGTGCATTCACCAAGATCTAGTTTAAGGCTGTGGAGAGCACCCCAGCTAGACCAGGTTACATTTCCTTCCACACATTCAGACCTCAAACTGAAGGAGTAAGAATTAAAGGAGGTAGTGCATCAGTATTCATTAAAGATAAAAACACCTCTAGACTGGTTAAACAGCATGATTCCCTTGAATTACTTCAAGTACAATTGACTTCAAGACTCCTCTTCAGGTCTTTACCAGCTATAGGACTGCCTCCATGAATCAGGACATCCACTCAGCCTACTTGGATCTACTTGAGTCAATCAAGATACAAACACACACCCCGGTTTTGGGTGACTAATTACCCATCCATAGACTGGGTACATTATATGTGTTCTAACTCACTTGCCCAAAGGTTCCTGGAGTTAATACCAATGCCCTGGAACAGCTAGTTGACTCACCACAAGGGGCCCAAACATCCTGGACCTGGTGCTCACCAATATGGGGAATCGTTGCACCACCCCCAGTGTGTAGCCATCCCTGGTGAGATCTAACCACAAACCAGTCTTGCCAGAAGTACCTGCAATACAAAATCTTCCCTTAGCAACAACTAGACTAAAAACTCCTGCGTGATGACAAATAGCTTCATTGCTCCTCCCCCCACTGATGGAACAAGACACCTATGCTGATTTATACACCAGTGCTTAATACAAGCACCTGGACAACTGTATTGACTCTGCCATACCCGACAGAGCCAAAGCAAGATCTTCAAGGAACAACAAACCTACCTGTTGGACAATTGCCATTAATAGGCTATACAAAAGAAAAATTGCTGTCTAAGAGAAGAAAGTCTCAAAATTGAAGACACTCTCTCCTCAACTTAAACAAGCAAATAAGACGCCTAGTGAAGTCCTCCAAAGCCAACTAAGAATCCAAATTAGCTTCCCTAATTAAAAGGATAACCACAAGGCGTTCTTTAGTTACATCCATAACCTCAAAAGGTAAGGCCCAGATGTGCACTGAACTCTTAGTTAATGATACTACATATACAGAACCTGTTGGGTATAGCAAAACTTGCTGGCTGACAGGTTCAGTGAAAACTTCACTCTCCTGACCCAGCTACATAAACCCTGAAGCATCCCCAACACCTGCCCCAGGTACATATACACCAAAGCATCCCCAACACCGGTCCCCCATCTAGTATCGCCGAGAAGCAGGTCTTAAATGCCCTCTTCAAGGCCAAAAACACAGCCTATATGGGGCCAGACATCATCCGGGGATGTGTTCTACATGGGTTGAAACAGGAATCAGCATCACCATTCAGCATGCTTTTCAATCACAGCCTAAGCATTGGCTTTATTCCAGCTGAATGGAAAACAGCTACAGTCATCCCTCCACACAAAGAGGGTGCATCCATGGACCCCAGGAACTACAAACCCATTACTCTGACCAGCCTTGTCTGCAAGGCCATAGAACAAATCCTCATGGACCTTAACAAATATATAGGGACTCTCTAAATGCTTGACTCCACCCAGTTGGGCTTTGTCAAAGGGAGATAATGCCCATTACACTTTGTGGAAGTCTTCCAGACAGTCACAAAAGCCCTAGAGGAGGTCACATCTATGCATATGGCAGACCTAGACTTACCAAGGCCTGTGACAATCTCCCAGTCAGGCATCATTGATAAGCTTACCCAGCTGGGTATCAACCCATATATTCAGGTGGGTTGCAAAATAGGGGACTCCATCTCTTCCAGCAGACCTGTAGCCAGTGGCATTCCACAGGGATCAGTTACGGGAACTGTATTGTTCAGAATCTACTTCTCCAAAGTACAGACTAATATTAAAGGACTGTGGCTGACACAGATTGCTGATGACTACAAACTGGGAGTGATTATTGAAACCCCTAGTGATGTGAACATCCTGCAAGAAGGTCTTACACAGACTAAGGACTGGTGCCAAAGTCATAGTCTTAAACAATGCAAAAAATGCATCATCATCATCCCCTTCATCAAGGGTGATGTCCCTGCAAACTACCACATCAATAGCAATACCCTAAGCACAAGTCAGTGGAGAGAGATCTGGGCACACAGGTTGACAGCAACCTCAGCTTTGATCACCATGTCTCCACAGTGGTAAGATGGCCATTTTATATTGCTCATGTCATAAGAAAGGGCATTGCCTCCAGAAAAAAAAAAAAAAAAAGTTATAACCCCCCCCTGTACTTTTCCCTCATCAGGCCAATAATAGAGTAAAACACTCCCTTTCATATGTTCCTTTCCAAACACATGCAGCAATTGGAGACACCACAAAGGTTCCTTATAAAGAAAATTCAGGGTTTTCAAGATGTGGACAGACTGAAATCATTATCACTTTGCTTTATATGCAAGGCACATGTAGTAATCTATAACCCAGCTTTAATGGAAATGTTGCACATTTGGAAGTCAAATGGCACATGGGTCACTTGCTCCAAGGACCTTAACTTCATATGCAACATCAGCAGAACTTGCTGGAGACAGATTGCCCCCCACCCTTGGGGCAAGCTTCTTATTCATGTTAAAGCACCATGTTAGCCCTATTTAAAGCATAATCTGAAGACTGGATGGATAACCAGAAATTCACCCCAGGGGTTAAACCTGTGCCCCTCGTGGACAAGGGCAATACATGCTGATTTTAGAATCTGCTTGAACCAGACTCCCTTGGGAACAAGGGATGAACTTGGCTAGGCTTGTAAGGGCCTTGGGTTCATTAGCCTAGTATCCTCCTGTGATCAGATTGGACAAAATCATCCTCGGAATCCCAAACATCCCTCTCCTTCAAACATTTATCCTTATGCTTTTTCAGAAGAGCATGGGAGCCATTGGTCTCCAAGGTGTGTGACAGAGGCCTGCCTTCATAAAATCCTTGTTAGACTCTGTGTGTAACATATTTGTCCCGATGCTTGACGTTTTGTTTTTTTCAGCTAAACATCATACAAAACAATTAATGCTGTGCTAAGGGCCTAAGCAAAACAAGTAATGAGAATGAAATTCTTTGTGCAGTATTATTATTTTCTTGAACATTAAGAAACTGTCCCCAACAGAGTACTTATCTGAAGGCTTCTGAAACTCTGCTGACTCAGACCAACAGACTGCCAATGTAAAGTTAAAAAAAAAAAAAAAAAAAAAAAAAAGTGTTTGGCATCAGACTGCATGGCAAAAGAGTCAGCCGACTCCCATTTTATACCTAAAGTTCAGAGATGGTAAAAAGACACTGGTGGTCAGGCCAGCCACAGGCTTCTGCATGGAAGAAAAGACCCAAGAATCAGTACACCAATACTGACTAAGATAACACTGTTTTATAGTAGTGCCAGTCATAACTGTAAATGTCAACAAGGAATGCTCAAGGAGGAATAACTTTATTTGAATCTGTGACTAAAATGACAACTTGCATTCACAAAATTCATCAATAGATGCATTTTCAAGGCATCTTACTGAAGTTCGTAAATTTGGTAGTTTTGGACACTGGCCTAAAATAATAAGAGTGCAAACTGAATATAAAAAAAACAAATACAACCAAACAAAAGCAAACATTACTGCAAGACCAAATTATTTTCATTCCAGCAGTAACAAAGGATCTTAGAATGTAGCAAGCTCAGTTTAGTTCAACACAAAGTAAAAACTGACCACCATGTAAAAACAGGGTCCAACTCTTTACATATTCTGATTTAAACACTACTGAATTCTCTGCCAATACCATATTGGCAAAAAACGGTTCATATGCTGCCCCCACAGCCACCCCTTTTTGTCAGAAAAGCCGATTTTCAAAAGAAAAAAAATCAGCTTCCAAGATAGTTTCCATAAAGGCTCTTATTAGTAAGAATGTTCCTGTGGTCAAAACTTGAGTTGACAAAAGTCATAAAAAAAGAGTTCCAATCCTTCTTCATGGGGATGACATAAAATAGATCACAGACATCTATAGTAAACAGATCAGAATAAATATTGTGCCCTACTTCAGAAAGGAAGTCCCAAGAGTCCTTATACAAATAATTAAGTTTGTTCAGAATGCCTTGTGTGTGCACATTAACAAACTTAGCAAGGGGAAGGGTTTTGGATCCCTTGGCATCGACTATAGGCCTGGGGGAGGGGGGGGGCCCAAAATGATATCCCGAATATGGTGGGGATCCTAGGAAACTCCACACACAAAAGCTCACCATCAGAAAATGTTTAAGATGCACTGTTTTACAGTAGTGCCAGTCATAACTGTAAAATGTCAAAAAGGAATGCTCAAGGAGGAATAATTTTATTTGAATCTGGAACTAAAATGACCACTTTTAGTTCACAAAATTCTTCAATAGTTGTCCAGGTCCCATTTTCAAGGCATCTTACTGAAGTTACAGACATACTCTGAATGGGAACATAATTGGGGCGGCATTCATATGTTAAGACCGTGCCAACTGAAAAGCTGTCATTTTGATAGCTGTCCGCATCCTTCAGCTGAGCAGTTTGTAAATTCAGTGGTTTTGGACATTGGCCTAAATAATTAAAAGTGCAAACTGAATATAAAACACAAAACAAATGCAACCAAATGAAAGCAAATATTACTGCAAGACATTCTTTTTATTCTAGCAGTAACAAAGGAGCTTAGAATGTAGCAATCTCAGTTTAGTTTAACACCAAGTAAAAACTGAACACATCATATAAAAACAGGGTCATGTGCAATGTTACTTCAAAAAAGACCACAAACACTAATTGTAGGTTACTAATGAAATTGTCCTACTTATTTCATTTGTATTTTTCCTCTTCTTTTTAGTTTGCTTGGTACGTATACATTTTAAAATATTTTATTATATAGCTAGAGAAATCATCTAACAGTCTAATGTGCTTAATATCACTCTAAACTTGAGCTCAGCTGACTGAAGGGACATCTGTTCTGTAGTGAGCACATAAAAATCGAATAGGACTAGTAAAACAATAATTATTTGGAAAACATGCTAGCAAATAATGAACGCTAATAACAGGCCATGCCAAATGCAAAACAGCTACACACACACACACACTACCTGCTTTGATAAATTTTAGTAAACTGATGAATTTATTAAAAGTATACTTTACGGTACTGTAACCAAACTGAGTTCAGTTACTAATAAAATAACTGATTTATAAAATGACACATACCACACGTTACAGCTTTTTACTGTACAAGGTTTTCTTTTTGATACAGATGCAGATGAGGATTCTCCATTTACCTCGGAACTGTGTTCCTACAAATATCCAGCTACCAACATTTAGTTTATAGTCTTTGTTGCACCATTTGGATCAAGTTGTTCAAATTATCAGTCAATACTTTGATGTCATGCAGTCTGCTGATAAATTACCTTGAAACAGAACAAAACAAATAATCAGCTTATGTGACAACCTTCAAGACTTGGGAGTCATTCCGGTCTCTGGTTCTCCTTGCATCTGTGCTAGTAATCACTTTAGGAATCAGGGAGTCATCCTTATCTGCAGTTCCTTGCAGCTGTGCTAGTCACGGAACAGTTATAGTAACAGTATGGATGCCAAGCATGGATAGGAACTTCTTTGTTTCTACTTTATAGCAGAGAAATTTTTAATCCTTTAACATACTCTTAACAGTTCCACCTTTTGTTTTAAAGAACATGCAAAACAGTTTACTTAAAATCTTGAATATTAAAAACCATTAAAATCTTGAACATTAAAAACCATTGATAATAAATATTAAATAGTAGAAAGATATATATATATATATATATATATATATATATATATATATATATATATATATATATAAAAAAACATAAAACATCAGTTAACAGGAATTGCCATTATACATAAGGTTTTAGGACAGTATAGTCTGCCTGTAATGTCACTTGCCACCACAATTCCCTATATTCCAGGGCATCTTCCCATGGACCACCTCTAATGTTGTATTTAACATTTTCTAACACCAAAACACCAAAGGTGGCACTTTTACATTCCTTGGTATGTTTAAATAATGCATTAGTTTCTTTACCTATTGATATTTCATAAATCCTCTAACTTCCTTTCGGATTTGCCCACATAAAAGGAGGTACATATTTTGCAAATGGCCAGGTAAACAATACCTTTAGTTTCACAATTAAATTATTCTCCACTGGTTATCCATCTGCTTCTACTCTCTAAAAAATATTTTTCCACACCAAGGATATATTTACATGGTTTGCACCGGCCACACTTGTAGGTACCCACTTTTACTTTGTTTTCGATGTTCCCTACTTTGTCTTTTAGAATTTCTCTAAACAATCCTTTGAGGGATGTCTAAGATTTTCTAAAATCGGTAATTGAAACAAATCTTTCCCATTCTTTTAAAAAAAAAAATCTGCTTTACAAGTTTGTTTACCCCATTATATTCTAGAACTACAGCCTGCTCATATTTTTACCTTGCTCAACTTGTTTTTCCAAAGCTACATGCTCCTTATTTACTCTTAATAGGTTTAAACTTAGTCTCCCATTGAATACTTCTTCTCTTACACCCACTATAAAATCAACCTATTTACTTCTATATAAACAAGGGACTTGAATGTATGGCATTTTATCTGAGGAAGTCTATGTAAGAAGACGAAAACGCTGTGGTTAATTCTCAACGCGTTTATGTTCTAATCTGCAGATGGATTTTGTACTAAATAAAGTTGATTCTAAATATAGTCAATTTTGGATGGTAACTGGATTCCTTTCCCTTGCTTTTGCACCTTTGTTATATGCTTTTGGTTGGTTTGTGTGCGAATACCACTTTCAACTTGGTTGCTGTATATTCGTGGAAGAAGGATGGATTTGTGTTTGCCATCGGAAGTAAGGGGGTTGGACAAAACAGGTCAAACTTGTAAACTCATTGGTCAACTTTCAGAATTGATTTAACTGTTGATACCTCTTGCACAACTACTAATTACGGCAAAGCGTCAAAGAACTGGAAATGTTGTTCACTCAGGGGAGGACGAAAAAGCAAGGGAGCTTATGGGCGTTGAAGAAGACGTCGGCGAACCTCAGGAGTTTTATGGTCCTATGTTTGATCCAGGCAACACACAGACGATATTTCGAAGAGTTGGTAATGAAAATAACGAAAATAATGGCAATGGAACTGTCGGAATGGGACAGCAAAAACCGGACTCTAGAGCTCATTCCTCAGGTACTGTGCATTTTAACAACGCCAGCAAAGTTAAAGAAATTAAGGACTGGTTATATACCAAGTATTCCTTTAAAACCAAAACGATTGTGAACAAGCAGCATGGGACAGGTGTTTACCGTGCCAAACTTGATAATTTATATAAAATGTTGTATAAATATAGAACCTATACAATTGAAAATGAATACCTGAAATAATGTATCTCAAGGGAAATTGTACCAAAGGGCCTTCGGGTCTATAAATTTCCCAACAATGTGGAATGATTCTGATTTTTATAAGGAATTGAACTTTTTAATAAGTGTGGTCTAGATGCGTTACGTTTGATGGTTAGAGAGAATGTAAAATGCCAGGAATTGATACAAAAAGAAATAGAACAATTAGATCAACAGATTAAGACAGATTTAATTTTTTAGTATTGAGGAGGAGAAAAGCTAAATATTTTGGTATGAGGGAAGAGATGGATAAAAAAAAAGTAATGAATTAGTTAGTAGGAAAATGAATAAATTGGAAAGGGACCTTAGGGACTATGACAATAAAAACTGTTACCCTAAGCCTAGTTTTTCACACCAAACACACCTGGGACACAATCAGGTATTTTCTTTTGGAGAAAAGGAAAACAATACTGAAGAAACTCCCTATGGTGATTGTGATGACTATGAAAGGGAATATCCCCCCTACGTAGGTCGGATAATAAAAGGGGGCAACAGAATACAAATTTTCATGTGTGAGAGGGGGGAGAAGGGGGAGGGGAGGTACGAAATGAACACCTTCCGGCCCACCCTCCTGAGAGTCAGGATTTTGGTTGATGGAATTAAAAACATATACAATAATTTTACTATATATAATTTTAGTAGTACAATATTAAAGGAGGAATTTTTTTCCTTGCTCTCAAAAGGTTTTAAATACATTCCCCATTATAAAGGTGACGTCACCAGGAGTCTGTTGGATATCAAGATGTTTAAGAAAATTTAAATATTATACTACCCAAAAACCAGGACTCACCCACTAATGACTTAAAAAAACGAAAAAGTGTGTTCAATTCCCCATTGCATCCTCAATTGAGAAATCTAGAAAAAGTTCTAGAAATAAAAATAAGAAAAAAAACAAAACATGTTCAAGGGGAACCTTAACAATGATGAGAAATAAATTTTGATGCAATTGAAAGGGGACAAAAACCTATGGGTGATGAAACCTGACAAGGGTGGTGGAGTGGTTTTAATGGAGAACATTTTATACGAAAGTAAAATGTATACTATACTATGTGATGATTTGAAATATTCCAGTGTTTCAATAAATGAGATCAATATTGCTTATAATAAAATAGATCTCAGTTTAAAAGAAATATTGTATGAAGGATTAATAGGACAATAACACTTCATTTTTGAAGGTAGAGAAGCCTAGAGTACCAGCTATTTTTGGGATACCCAAGATTCACAAATGTGAATGGGACCCACCCCTTAGACCGATTGTGGCAGCAGAGGGATCCAAAACACAGTTTGGCTAAATATGTTTATCAAAAACTGAAAAAACTTTGGGTTAACAAAAATACAATACTAAGAGACTCCTGGGATTTAAGGTAAATAACTGACGATTTGTTTTTGTTCATAACCATAGACATTGTCGATCTATTTTCATCTATACCCTACAAAGAAGGGTTAGAAATGTTGGAAGATATAGTATATGAAGACATTACACTGTCGCAAAATGAAAAATTAGTATGTCTATGGTTAATGGACCTAATTTTAAAGAATTTTATTTTTTAATGGGGAGTTTTATAAACAAATACAGGGGGTAGCGATGGGAGCAGTTTGTGCTCCCATCTACACCAGTTTGGTGCTTATGAAATGGGAGGAAAAATATATATTTAATTCAGATTTTAATGATTGTTGGAATCTATACCGTAGGTTTTTAGACTATAGTGATTTTTTGGACCGCGGGTATAGAAAGATTTGACAAATTCATGTCCTATCTGAATACAACAAAATTTTTGAAGTTTACCCATAATATTTCTAAAAATAAACTTTTGTATTTGGATATAGAAATATATAAAACAGGGACACAATTTGAGAGTAAAATATATAGAAAATAGACCTTCTGTAACTCCTACCTGCACTATGACAGTTCCCACCCACCACATTGTAAGAAGAACATTGTCAAAGGACAATTTGTGAGGGGAAGTACAATGACTAGTGCAGAAAATGGATTTTTATAACTAATGCGAGCTACCTCAAAAGATGTTTTTGGAAAGGGGGTACCCACTTGATTTTATAGTGGGTGTAAGAGAAGTAGTCAAAGGGAGACTATAGTTTAAACCTATTAAGAATAATAGGGAACATGTAGCTTTGGAAAAACAAGTTGAGCGAGGTAAAAAATATGAGCAGGCTTTAGTTCTAGAATATAATTGGGTAAACAAATTTGTAAAGCAGATTTTTTTAAAAGAATGGGAAAGAGTTGTTTCAATTACAGATTTAGAAAATCTTAAAGGACATCCCTCAAAGGATTATTTACAAAAATTCTAAAAGTATTAAGAAAATTTTGGAAGACAAAGTAGGGAATATCGAAAACAAAGTAAAAGTGGGCACCTACAAGTGTGGTCGGTGCAAACAATGTAAATATATCCTTGGTGTGGAAAAATATTTTTTAGAGAGTAGAAGCAGATGGATAAGCAGTGGAGAATATTTTAATTGTGAAACTAAAGGTATCGTTTACCTGGTCATTTGCAAAATATGTACCTCCTTTTATGTGGGCAAATCCAAAAGGAAGTTGAAAAAAAAAAAAAAAGAGGATTTATGAACACATTTATGAAATATCAATAGGTAAAGAAACTAATGCATTATTTAAACATACCAAGGAAATGCCACCTTTGTTTTTTGGTGTTAGAAAATGTTAAATACAACATTAGAGGAATGTTAAATACAACATTAGAGGTGGTCCATGGGAAGATGACATTACAGGCAGACTATACACCAGGTCTGAATGATTTTATATCAATTAAGCCACTTCTAAAACTAAGAGCAGCTAAACTTTGATGACATTTTTATAAAACTGGCCACTAGATGGCAATAGACACTGTCCTAAAACCTTATGTATAATGGAAATTCCTTTTAACTGATGTTTTATGTATTTTATATATATATAAATAAAACACATTTTTCTACTATTTAATATTTATCATCAATGGTTTTTAATATTCAAGATTTTAAGTAATACTGTTTTGCTCTTTTATTTGGTTAGTTTACAATGTCAAGAAAAATATCTATTGTACTACATAGATGTTTCTCCTCCATTTACAATATTTATAGACGTGTTTTTAAATTTTTAAATGGCTAAATGAATTTATTTTTTATTGGTTGATTGATTTACAACCTATTTACTTCTATATAAACAAGGGACTTGAATGCATAGCATTATATCTGAGGATATATCTGAGGAAGTCTATGTAAGAAGAAGTCTATGTAAGAAGACGAAAACGCTGTGGTTAATTCTAAACGCGTTTATGTTCTAATCTGCAAGTGGATTTTGTTCTAAATAAAAGTTGATTCTAAATATAGTCGATTTTGGATGGTAACTGGATTCCTTTTCCCTTGCTTTTGCACCTTTGTTATATGCTTTTGGTTGGTTTGTGTGCAAATAGCACTTTCAACTTGGTTCATTAAAATGTTGCAAAAAATCTTTGAAAACCAACAAGTTGTTTCTTTTGCGATGTCCATATAGTAGGTAACCACTGTGCTTGTAAAATGTACAATTTGTGAAATATCATTGCTAAAATTTCCTATATCAGCCAAATTTAAGGTAAACATGTTCTCACCCCCCCCCCCCCAAAAAAAAAAAGAAGGAGTATCGTACCATGCTACATCTCCTGCAACCCTTCTTGTCAGGAGGGAATGAAATATTAAAATTGTCAAAGGAAAAAACTTTGAAGACCAATTCACGTTAGGTTCAAGCAAGGCACCCTTTAACAACTTGCAGCAAGGAGACAAAGCATGTTGGCATAATGTTTTTTCTGGACATTAATGATTAGTATGGTATTTTTATACAGTTCTTTCCATGTCACACAGAAATGTTACTATTCTATTGACTTAGACACAGCTTTTTACATTGTTCTACAGAAAATGTTACTAGACTTATTGCTAACTAGTTAAAATATCTGCTGATTTGCAAAACATTTGAGAAAAACAACCTGGCCTTGGGGCTTATTTTAGCCCACCACAAACTTTCAATTCTTCAATCGTGCAGTTCTAATATAAGTGTTACATTTTGCCTAGATTCAAGGTACATTTCTAGCTAGATTCAAGGTACATGGGTACACGTAATGCTGACTACAGTTTAAACTTTCAAGCATCCATGGTTTTCTTTATCAAAGCTTCTAGCAGCTGTGTACTTTCTCATGGCATAAGCAGAAAATCAATAACGCTGTTAAGTCTCATGACACTAGTAGAAATGAAATACTTTTATTTTCACGGCATTAGCAGAAATCAAATGCTTCTTAAGTTTCTAATAGCTGTGCAGATTCATGCAGTGTGAACAGAATAAAATGTATTAACCCTTTTAAACCTCGAATGCACTAAGCATGCATATTACTAATACATATTTTTCTAACAAAAATGCATTACTGTTTTCTGGTATTATTGTCCTACTACCATGCTCCATCTCTCCTGCAGCCCAAGGAGGGAATGAAATATTGAAATGCATTACTGTTTTCTGGTATTATTGTCCTACTACCATACATGTTGATGGTACCCTATTTTCTCAGACTTGGCTTTGGGATTATTATGAAAAGTTCCGAGAACAAGCCAAGGGTATCTTTCAATAGTTTCCGAATTATTAACACAGACCAATAGGTTTCCTTCCTGTAATCTTTCAAAGTCGATACTTTATTTGCTTGAGGTCATGCAGTTTGATGGTAAATTACCTTGAAAAATGACCTTGAAACTGAACAAAAAAAATCAGCTTAGGTGAAACCTTCAAGACTTAAAGGGTTGTTCAAGTCTCTGATCCTCCTTGCACCTGTGCTAGTAATCACTTTAGGAAGTCATCCTTATCTACAGTTCGTTGCAGCTGTGCTAGTCACGGAACAGTTATAGTAACAGTATGGATGCCAAGCATGGATAGCAACTTCTTTAGGTTTCTACTTTTTAGCAGAGAAATTTAACCCTTTAACATGCTTAACTAAATTAAGGGTCACGATGCAGATGAAGTGCACTCTGGATATCAGAGTGCACACACACTCCTAAAAATGGCACCAATCAGTTGCAGAAAGGGTGCATGCACTCCCCCTCTCAAAACAAATGCATGATTACTGGCAATCTGAGAGGAAATATTCACCTACAACATGCCTTTGGGGATAGAGGAGGCAACCAGAACACCCAGCAAAAACCCTTGTGGACATGGGGAGAATATGCAAACTCCCCACAGAAGGCAATACCCACTCAAACCATACTAGGCATCAAGTATTCCTACGGCCTTCTTCCACCACCCCTGGATATACAAATATTAAAGAACTAAGATCCCAAGAAGGGCCTGCTATTTTATTAGGAATTACAGCTGTAGAAGTAAACTTATTAGGATGTACAAATTACTGCTGCAGTAGGCTTAGATATATGGGTTTTATACTGCCAAGGATACAACAGCTTATCAGCTTCCAAAGATTCGGGGCACCTTCCATGTACCCGAACTGTAGGAAACTTGAGATGACTAATTGATATGTCTAACGCAAAGCCCTTCGTAGCTTTCCTGCCAACAGAGATGGGGAGGTTGGGCCCTGAAACAACAATGAAAAGGAAGAGCAAAAAGATAAACACCACAAACTGGCATAAATACACCAAAAATAAAGGGAATGGAGGGAGGGAGTGGCTACTGCAGCAGTGATCAAAGTGTTACATTAAGTTTACTTCCACAACTGTACAGTTCACCATACTGTTCACTGCTGCAGCAGTCCTGGCTATGGGTAGACAAGAGCCCCTGGAGAACAGTCCTTGCAGAACTGCATATAGACCTTGAGAAGGAATCAAGGCTGTATAGCACTTTGAAAAATATTTGATTATAGATGTATTCTAGAAGCGACAACTTGCTTCTATGTACATATTTTTACAAAATGTCACAGATAAAGTCAAGACCTTAGTACAGTGGACCTTAACCCTGTCTGGAAAGTTATTGCGAGTAAAAAAAAGGTCAATAGCTTTTGACAACCATTTGTAAATAGTCTGTACTGACAAAGTTGTCCCATCTTCTTGCCCTCAAGGCAGGACCAGCAGATCCAAAAAGTTTTGGTTCTGTCAAAATAGTAGTCTATGGACATCCAAGGTATGGCATATCCTCTCTCCCTCATTTTTAAGATCAGTAAAGAAAATGACGGACTGGACAGTTTGGCTTAAGTAAACTTGGATTCTACTTTAGGCATCATAAAAAAAAAAAAAAAAAAAAAAAAACACAAAACAAACCACACACACACCCTGTCTCTCTGGAAAATAACATAGGGATGACTAACCATAAGAGCTTGGAACTCAAATACTCTTCTTGCAGTGGTCACATCAATCAGTAAAACTGAGTTTTCAGGTTAAGAACCTTAAGTAAGCCAGATTAGCTAGTTCAAATGGAGCAATATTAGCTTCCAACACAAATTAAGATCCCAACAAAGGGCCACTAGTTTTCTCGGAGGCCTTTTAAGTAAAGCCCCTTTCACAAAGTAAAGCCCCTTTCACAAACATTTTGACAAGAGAAAGCCTTGACAGAGGAGAATCCATGGGATAACATGCTGAAATGGCCAATAAACGAACTTTGATGGAGGAGTAAGAAAGGCAGAGGAAAATAAATATTGTAGAATACAACTAGCCGCAAATGGGTGCTGGTTATATTGTTGTTGGAACCAACTGGAAAACCTTTTCGATATGCCAATATACGATTTTCTAGTAGCAAGCTTCCATCCTCCCATTAGTACCTGTTGGGGTTCCTATTACAACCTCGAATGCTTGAAATGTCAATTGTCATATGGTTGACATTTCAAGTGTTCGAAGGTTACGCATAATGGCGCTGTTCAGTGCAGAATGGGAGAATTCCCCCTTTTCTGCACTGAAGTGCTATCTTGGAGTTGGTATATTTAACTAGGGGGTGGTGTGGGGGGGTGCAGGTAAGTCTTGATCCCCTGCCTGCACCATTAAGGTAAGTTTTTTTTTTTTTATTATATATTCGATCTCTGATCATATGCTGTCGAACATATGGGATTCGAGGTTTTGAAAGTTTGATTATATAATATAGATCCTACCTGTTGCACATCCTCAGTAAACCTGTTCCTAAAGGAAATTAAGACCTTATCATCCAGGCAACAGTTGAAGATAACTGGAGTCTGGGTACTTAACCTTGGCCACTTCCAAAAGAAGGGTGAACCACCATTACCTGCGTCACCACACAGATCTTTGAGGATTCCCTCTAATCTTCAGAAGTACCCTGGGACAGGAACCTATCCTTCCAGCATGTTCCACTTATTGTGGTGACAAGGTCCCTAGAGCGTGTAGCTCAGATGGATTGGGGTTTCTTTACATGGAGTATGTCCAACAGCTCCGAGTTCATGGCTTTGCATGTTAGGCAGAGATCGCCTCCGAGTAGGAGATATGCGACAGAGTAAAGCTGGAGTTTTTTTTTTGAGACAGTCTCCATAGGGCATCTGAAGCCAGTAATCCTCTTTGCGAGGTATTTCTGTGGCCTTTCCAGTTATAGATATCTTGTGAGGTACATACCAAAAGGAGCGCTGTACTAATGAGTGACGAGTAGAGGGGAACAATGACTCCTTTTCCTGGATAAGAAACCTTTTGTGATGAGCCACGTAGGAGGATTTGACTACTGTGGCGATGTGATAATCAAAAAAGAGACTGTCCACCTGTCCCCCAAGGTCTCTTATCACACTTTGTGTTAAGTAGACTATCGCCCATGTGGTAGTTCATGGGTACAGAGTTTTTACCAAAAGGGATGACAATACACTTGGCATTGAGCTTGAGGCCATGGCTTTGACACCAGGCAGCTGTCTCAGTCTACATAGTTACAAGTTTTGATTATGGCTCCTAGTTTGCAGTCCTCTGCGAACTTTGTTAGCCAAAGACCTTCTGTGTTTGTCTGTACTTCAGAGAAGTAGATACCAAACTGGAGTGGACCTAGGACTGAACCCTGTGGTACTCCACTTGTCTGAAGTTGGATTTAAAGTCTGCTACTTTCAAAGTGTGGGTTCTCTGTGAGCCAGTTGGCAACCCATCTTGTGACATAGGGATTTACACCTAGTAGTTTAGTGAGTTTATCTATAATTCTAGAGTGGGGGATGGTGTCAAAAGCCTTGGCGAGATCTAGATAGGCTGTGTGAACTACCTTACCCCTTTGTGGAGTGGGATAACCGTTGCTGCGCACCATTCAGTGGACACAAAGCCTGAGGTGAGGCTATTGATTGAACATGGTACTTAGGTGGGGTGCCAGTTTGATCTGGAGTTCATGTAGAACGCAGCAGATACAAAGATTAGCGCCTTTGTCTGAAAACTGGACTTCAGATAAAGTCTAGTTTTCAGACGAAAGCGCTTATCTTTGTATCTGTGGTTGTGATATAAAAGTTTATTATTGCCTCAAACCTGGATTCTTTTATATTTTTCAGTACTCTGTATATTTAGTGCCATTGTGCTGTTACTCAGAGCAGATCAGAGTGTTGCCATCGAGATGCTTGACATAGCTATAGAATGCTTTGTGGGTGTCTTTAGAATCAGTGGTGATTTTGTTTTTTGTAAATAGCATTGGAGGATTTTATGAGGGATCTAAGCTTCTTACTGAGGCTGACCATGGAGTTCCTCCAATCATGGGATTTTACTTTTTTTTTTGCAACAGTTTCTTTCTTCCATTGTAGATTTATAGCAGGGGCCACCAGATTGGCGTTTTTTTTTTTTTTTTTTGGAGGATAGCATTTTGGTTTCGTTAGGGATTGCACAATCTATGCACTCATGTAAGTGCTTATAAAGTGCAATTGTATAGGATTCAGCAGTTGTACCTCTATTGTCAGTCAGCATGGGTGTCGTGAAGTCTGCCACTTCTGTCTTAAGAAGCATGAAGTTGGCTTTTGAGAAATTTTTTACGGTGGTTTTCCTAATGGGAGTGGGATGTGGATGCCTAGGGTGATTTGCTTGTGGTGATTTGCTTGTGGTCGGATCTGACAGAGTAACTGACCTCTGGTGTGGAATACCAGTTGCCCATGTTGGTAATGACCAGGTCTAGGATATTGCTGCCCCTGGTGGGGGTGTGGATAAGTTGATCCAAGGCGTTGGAATTTATGAATTCCAGAAAATGTTGAGCACAAGAGTTGGTACACGAGTAGTTTTCCCAGTTAATGGTGGGGTAGTTGAAATCACCCATTATTAGGGTGTTATACTGGAAAATATTAGGGTACAACATATCAGAAAATGAGAAGTGGGAATCCTGGGGCATGGTGGGGGGGATCTGTAGCAAGCTACAATTTGTATTGCGGTCTTGCCCAGAGTTAGTTTCACTTGGATAATCCCAGATGCATTATGCTGAGCAACTAGCTGGGTACACATGGTCCTCTGTTCAACTACAGCTGCGTCTAGCAGTGAAAATGCATGCATGTGTATATCAACATTATAAATTGTGTTATATATGTGTTTGTCTCATCACCTATTCCTCCACCCAAAGCAGTACAGATGGAATGTCTACATCTAAGCAATAGAAATGCAATCCCTACAGATGGGAACTACTCCCAAGTACAACACTACCCTGAATTCTGTCAGGAGTTTGAAGTGTGCACTGAAATTCTGGCCCAATAATATCAGACTGCAGCCCACAAAACTTGGCAGTTATCCAACTACATGACATAATTGTTAATCTACCCCTTACCCTTTCTCTAGGGCACACCAATCATTTTGCATAATTGTGGCACCAATACTGTTGGCCAACATACTTACCTTAAAAACATGACAATGTCCAGTGGTGTGGGGTACCTTCATTCTGGCTCTGCCTCTACAAAAAGGCTGTCACAGGTCCCACACAAACTCGTAAAGCTTGTTGTCCCACCCGCTCTGCCAATGCCTATTGCCTTCAGCATCAGCTTGTATCACGCACACATCTGTATGCAAAAAATGTAGCTGCTACAGATTAACTCTGCAATGACATAGTATCTTTACCCCAGTAATTTCCAGCACAACATATGAGAAAGGGGTTGTAATCTACATCGGTTGCATGGGATTATCTGATTATACTGCAAATTAGCTGTGTTGCCTGCAGTTAGCATTTCAGAAGCACAGATTGCCTACTTGGTAATGAACACCATGTTAAAAAAAGGCAAGCAGCTAACTAGAGAAACTGTGTATTAGAGTTACTTGGCAGGGTGAACTCGTTGGCAAAACTTGTTTAATCCCAGTTCTTGCTCCTCTCCCTTCTGCCCCCCTCTTGATTACATGATATTTTCCAGTCCTCCACTATACTGAAAAGGTAGCACAACTACCTGGGTCCTTTCCTGGACAAATCTCTCTCCAGCTTCTCTATCATTCTGTAAAAGTATCTTACCAAGTTCTGTCCTCCCACAGTAGCTTTAAATTGTCCTTTTCCTTGCCTTGCACCTATTTCACCTATTTTTATTTTTTCATCTTGGAAGAATGCCGTTTACCAAGATTGCCCTCCCATCTGTAATACACCCCTCAGCAGGATTTTTAGGATGTCTTCCAATTAGCCCCACAGTGTAGGTGACCGCCTTCAGTTTTAAGCTGCTGTTATTGCAGTACAGATAAAGTGTAAATAGTGGCTTGCACACGTGCAGACCCCAAGGCCTTTCCCATCCCATGCTCTGTCTCCCGTATATATTTAACATTTCTTTTAGTTCATTTAAACTGTCCTTTTTCCCCAACTCAGAGAGGACAGTAAAACTCAATAGAAAGCCATTTTGCATTGCCCATCTCCCTTTAAGTACCAGAAACTGTTAAACCAGCAAATACAAACCTGTGTGATAATCTCCCATATTTTACATAAGCCCTTAACTATACGAGTGTAGTTTTCCCCATTATATTCATTTTTGGCACTCCCATCTAACTGGGAAAACCCACTCCATTCACCCTCCCTGAGCTCGGGCTCACTCTTCTCCCCAACCCCCATTCCCACCCACCCCCACTTCAATTACACTTAGTTATCTTCACCCCTCCTACCCTTCCATCATCCAATCACAGATCTCCCCCTCCACACTCCTCCCCTTACCTCACCTCTACACTTTACACCCATCCTCAAGGCCACCTCCACCCCAGACTACTGTCCTTCCTCTTGACCTAGTAATCTTAGTCACAACTTTGCCTTTCCACTCACTCTACTACACCTCCCCCATCTTCACTCCCTCTCCTCTATTCTCAACCACATCCTCTAATACATCATAGTTATGCTTCTAATATTCAACATTTTTCTTCTTACATTTACTACCTACCTCTCACTAAGACCATCTTCCTTTCACACAAACTACATACCACCCATACCATCCCCCTCCACATCCACCCACACACAATACACCTTCCATAGTTACTCTGCCATATGCTCTTTCAAGAATACAGATCCAATACAACTAAAGAAATTAATCACTCCCCCCCCCCCACACAAACATAACTTCAAATGCTCCCATTACCTGAAAAGGAAGCCCCTACCCACCTACTTCCCAGTAAACTAGTCCTTTGTGGAGACAACCCTGGCCGCCCTTCCTCCTTCCCCCATCTCCATAAAAATCCCTAAACTTTACCACAATTAGTCTCCAGAACATTAGAAACAAAATTCCCCAACTGCACGCATGCCTAAATCAACATAATCCAGACTTTACCGGTATCACTGAAGCCTGGCTAAAACCATACAAAACTATTCTGAATTTCTTCCCCCAAATTACTCTTGCCTCAGAAGTGATAAGACTACATAAAAAAGGTGGTGGCATAGCCTTATTCCCAGGCTTCTTTACAGTAATCCCATATTCCAAACCAAATTCCCCACTGCAGAGCTACTTGTCACATTCCTACAACTTAAGATTGCAAAAGCCTTTGCATCATAGTCATGTACACCTCCCCCCAGTAATACTACTCCTATTCTTAAGGAAATTCTTGGCTGGACTACCAACAATATAAAAAAATGAAATGCTCATCCTAAGCGACATCAATATTAACTGGGTAGATATTTACAAAAGCAACCCCTCTACTGATATTAACCTACATATCTATACTCAGCTAATCTCAGACATTACTAGACCCAACACCAAGGAAAACAAAGGCTCAATCTTGGATGGATTTGTAGGTATGCTATTGTGACCATGCCTAATAATAGGATTATGGTTACGCCAAGGACCAAGCATAGTAATCACCAAACATGTTATGGCACACTGTCAGCTGCTGCATTAACTGAGGGGAACCTACATAAAGGTGACATGTTGCATTTCAGCATCTGTCATGACACTGCCTAACGATGGCTTGCTGTGACATGCACAAGACTATTGCTAATGGCACTCAAAAACTACTGAATGTGTGGGGAAAAAAAAAAAAAAGTGTCCCCACCCCTCTACACCTATGCCACATAAACAGAACATGTAAGAGATGCAACTATATTACAAACCTCGATTCCATGCCATCTCACACACCAGTCAGTACTTATGACAGTCAGCATTTTGCCAACATGCACAACTCCCCTCCTGTCCCAACCACACCCAAAATCACACACACCTGCATTTGTGGAGCTCTTTACCAGACATGTTCCCAAACAGACACAGCAGAAACCCATATGCAAGCTCAGTAGACCTAATCATTCTGCAGAACACAGTACACGATAGCTCATGCACCACTGTCTCACTGGTCAAACACCTGAGGTGAAACAAAATCAAACCTATTATACCTAGGGAATTACACTGCGAGACACACAGATGCCCCTGCCACTAGGCTACCTATGGGAAAGGTCAGTTAGCAGTCTTGAGTTGACATGATACATCATACCACAAATTCATTCAAGTCTGTCAATATCAGGTAACACAATGTCATAGTTCCTGCTGGTGTGTACAACTGGATACAGAGGTCACCTGACTGTATGCTATGCAGACACAACTGAGCTTGTCCATCTCTGGCAGGTATGCTCATAGCTTTCAGATGAATTTGACCCTCACTTACGATGATGGCTCAATACACATGGAAATGATTAAGTCAATAATTGCCTTAGTATGTGGTGTCATTGTAAGGGGATTCCCTACATGTCGGCCTTGGATGACTTGCTCAACTTTGCCAGAGATTGTCTTCCATCTGTCACCTCAAGGATTTTGTGTTCTGGCCAAGGCTGCCAACACCCACAGTGCATCTTATTAGGCACTGTCTCAAGAGAGACCTTTCCAATGAACACAGTCTTCATACAACATCACGATTATGCTGCTACATGCTAGGAAAGCCAAAAAACTCCACTCAGTGGAAAGTGCCCCCACCTTGGAATATGCAGACATTTGTGCAGTCACAGACACCTGGGTCAAAGCTGTGGACAGTACCATAGCCTTACCAGGCTACACGTCCTTCCACATGTTCAGACCTCAAACAGAGTGCGCAAGGTAACGCACGTGGTGTATACATATTCATAAGAGAGACTTTCACCAATCTGGATATGTTATTTGTGTGATTCCCTGGGGACACTGCAGATGCTGTTCACTGCTGGTAGGGCACCTAAAATCAAGCCATTGCTAGCTACAGAAGCAACTCCATGAATCCAGACACCCGCTGTGCTTATTTGAATCTACTATGTCTATCAAGATAGATCAGTACACCATGGTTTGGGGTAACATGAAATACCCACGAACTGCATTTAGTTTTACTCCGGCTCACTTGCCCAAAGTGAAGTCCACATCCTTAACTACAATGTCCTGGATGAGTTGTGTGATATCCCCACAAGGGGAGCCAACATAGTACATCAGGTTTTTACCAATATGGGTGACTACTGCAGCCCCTCCACTGTGAGGCCCTCCCTGGTGATATTTGACCACAGATCAGTCTCTTTAAAAGTAATCACAGCTAATATCCACCCCCTTGCAGCACATACAGTATTAAACTTCAACACAGCAAATTATAACTTCATATGGGATGGTTTACATAGCTTGACTGAACCCCCCCCCCTCAAATGGGATAGCCAAGTATGCAGACTTCTACACCAATGGTTTACACAAGCACCTAAACAACTGCAGACTTGCCTGTACACAAGAGAAAAACAAGGTCCTCATGGCACAGAAAACCTGCCTGGTGGACAACTGCCATTAGCAGGCTAGACAATAAGAGGTGGACATTGCTGTGTGACAGTTGGAGTGAGGGAGCCTCCCTAAAATGGAAGCACACCCTCTTCAGCTAAAAGAAATAGTGTTGTGACTTCCTGCAAAAACAGTGTGCGACAAAAATAGCCTCCCCCACAAAAGGACAACCACAGCGCAGAGTGTAGTTACATTGATGAAGAAAGGCAAGATTGTCAGTGAACTTGTACTCAAGGATACCACTTCTAAAGAGTATGTAGCCACAACTAATCTGTTGTCCCACAGGTGGTGTCAACTTCACTGTCCCCACCACATGACATCCCTACAACCTGTCCCATACCATCAGTATCTACAGAGCAGGTCAAAAACAGACTCCAAGAAAACAGCATCTATTGGATCTGCCAACATCCCAAGCTGCATCCTACATGGGAAACAAAGATTAGCAACACCACTGGAAACTCCCTGCAATCACACTAACCACCGGTTGCATCCTAGCAGACTGGAAAATGACAACCATCCCCTTGTACAGAGGTGGTGCATCCACCGACCATGGGAACTTTAAAACCATGGCTGTTAAACCTGGTGGACATGTATGAAGTGGTCACCAAGGGCCTAGAGGAGGCGATATCTGCTGGGTGACCATCCCCGATTCAGGCATAATTGACAATCACCCAAGCAGGCATCTACAATAGTATAATAATTATAGGTGGTCACTAACTGGCTCACTGATGGAACACACTCAAAATAGGAGAATCCATCTCCAATAGCTGACCCGTTACCAGTAGTGTTAAAAACAGGGCTCAGTCCTGGGTCCTCTACTACTTGGAATCCATTTAACCACAGTACAAGCACAGAGAATGTCTGTGGCTGATGCCTGCAAACTGAGCAGTCATATAATGCGAGTATTGATGAACAAATGCCTGTTGACATACTTATGGCTGTAAACTCCATGCAAATATGTATGTGGTATCATTTCCACTGGCAACACCAATGTTCCTGGTAAGTAGCAACACCTGATGTACACACTCAAGGGTGATGCACCTAGGCACACAGGCCTGGCCACATGGGTTTACATCCAATTTACCTTAGATCACCATGTCTCCCCAGTGGTAAGAGGAGAATCATATCTTGCTCATATCATAACTGAGGGCACTTTCATCCAAAACTGACTTATCAAGTACTCTTCCCTCAGGCCATTTTGTCATGCATCTTTCCAAGCACTACTGGCAATTGTCCATATGTAGTGGTTTGCATTTGTTTTGCCCACATGCTTGCCCATGACAACATTATACATGACATCACCTGTTCTCCTGTTGGTGTAGGTGTGGTGACATCCAGCAGGTACAGGGGGCTGCAACTAACTAAGTGCATTATCTACTGCTGGGCCTGTACTTTTGATTCTTTGCACAGCACTGTCACAATGCAGCGTTAATCACGATCATCTCATCAGGTTATATAGGACATGCAGACATACACACAAATATATAAAACATTTTAAGTGTATATGATGTACGTGCTTGTGTGTATGTTGTATGGGTTATGTAGATATATGGAGAGAGAGACAGATGTGTTAAAAAAATAAACAAAAATTTCAAAACAGTTATCATACTGTAGTCTGCATTTAAAAGCAAAACTGCGTTAAAGTGTAATGCAGTAATATGACACCAGGAGTGTAGGAAGTATGAGTATACAATGTTTGTGTACCTTATTGTACAACATTATATCCTATATTCAGCAATTGGATTATTATTTCCATAGTGCTCGTAAATAGTAAATGGATGTCGCAGTACTGTAAGCAATAGGGAAATTAGTGCGATCTTGGAGTTGGCATATATAAATTTGCAGGGGGGCTGGCCCCCCTCCAAACATATTTGAAAAGGTTTGCTTTTGTGAATTTTTTTTTATGTAGGAGTTTGTGTTTTATGGTTAGAGTAAACTTTTGAAATACTGGTTTCAGCAAACTGGTCTCTTTTTGAGTTTCGATTACATACATACACAGAGATAGATATACTATCTATGGGGGGGGGGTATACATATATGTAAATATCTATAGACATCATATAAAAAAAGTCATGTTGAGTGAGGAGCGACTGCTTAAATAAGTGTAGTCGCATATCCAGTGGGATTTTCAGTAGTTATAAACAAAACTCCAGCCCTCGCCTAACTAATCTAGTTCAGAATTGTGCGCGTTACAGAAAATGTCATCTCTCCCTGTTTCTGCACTACTGCACTTAAGACTTTCTAAAGTTGTCGGATATAATTAATGTGACAAAGGTCAATATTAATTACACCACATACAGATTGACAGTCTTTTAAAACACAACATAATATCTCACATGCAAAAGAACAAGATACTTCTAGATTAGAACCATGAAAGCCATCACACAAGCCAACTGCCCTAGTCCTTTGAGCCACACAAGCTGCTTAGCAAAGAGAGGTTATTCATCTCACATTCACCTGCATCAATATGTACAATGTATGATCAATTTCTATGTTACTCTCCAGAGATTGCCTGGACTGCTGATATACCCTTGACGAGTTACTGTTACAGCAGTTGCAAGGGAACACTGCTGTGTTGGGGGTGGGAGAACAATGCAGGTTCTGCTGAGAAAATATAATCTATCATATAACCCCCACTGTCTAATATCTCCCTTTGACTGATGTATAAGTAATCAGTTGCAGCAGGACTGAATGAATATTCCATGCATGAAACATGCATGAAACCTAGTGAACAGTAATGGAAACATAGTAGTGATATGGGTATCTGTAGTCCCATGTGGGATGTTTTTTCTGTCAAAGTAGCCCACTACATTTATTTGCATAAATATACCAGATCCATACATACAATTAATCTTCCTTCGGCTGTTCCCATTAGGGGTCGTCACAGCGGATAATCTGTTTCCATTTCTTCCTGTCCTCTACATCTTGCTCTGTCACACCAGCCACCTGCTTGTCCTCTCTCACCACATCCAGAAACCTCATCTTAGGCCTTCCTCAGCACATGTCCAAACCAACGTAATCTTGCCTCTCTGGCTTTGTCTCCAAACCTTCCAACCTGGGCTGACTAATATACTTATTCCTAATCCTGTCCACCCTCATCACACCCAGTGCAAATCTTAACATCTAACTCTGCCACATCTAGCTCAGACTCCTGCCTTTTTGTCAATGCCACTGTCTCCAACCCATATAACATAGCTGGTGTCACTACCCTCTTATAGACCTTCCTTTTCACTCTTACTGGTACTAGTCTGTCACAAATCACTCCCGACACTTCTCCACCCACTCCATCCTGCCTGTACTCTCTTCTTCACCTCTCTTCCTGTGAAGGCTACAGACTTGCCTTGAAAATGCAGCAGTTGACACAACTGTAGTTCAGGGCTGACAGTCTGATGCAAGCAGTACACAGCCAATACATGGATAGGTACAGGTTGTGTGGGTTGCCTGACATCAATTTTAATTTCTATATCTGAATAGGAGTAAGGTGTCAATCCCTAGGTCTTTGAGTGCACTATGCTTTGTCTCAAAGCCAAAGCCAGGGCATACCGAGCCCGCCTGTGTCTGCCTACAGGGACATCAGCAGGGGGTTCCTCCGCAGAATCCTCTTGTGACTGTGGTAACCTAGGCATGGTGGGAGGTGTATCCCTTCCGTTTGCTGATCTTGCTACAGCCGTTTCCACAGGATCACATTATGCAACATAACACATACTGTGAATATACGCGCACATGTGGCTGGAAAATACTGCAGGCCTCCTCCAAATACATCTAGGCACCACAACTGACTTCAGAAGCCCAACACAGAGGGTGATGTTCCTAGTTTGTGCATGTGCCTCATTATGGCATTTTTCCTTGGGTGTGTGCATTTCTGACGAGTGTCATCATCTTCTGATCCAGGGTGTAGCCAGCATCCCCCAGTAAATGGTAACGTGGAATGTCCCCCCTAGCAAACATCTGGTACAGCTGTGATGTGTGCCAGATATGGAGTCTTGATAACTGCCAGCACACACTTTCAGGATAATACCCTAGGCATTGCACATAACCTGGCAGTTGATGGAATGGTACCCCTTGTGGTTAACAGATTCTCCCTCTCACCAGGTGGTGCCTTGATATGTACACAAGTACAACCTATGGTGCTCAGTACTTCAGTGTAGTGTACTATACTGTAGAAGTGTTTTATATTGCTGGCCCTCATCTCTGGAGAGGGGGAAAATATGCACCAACTGGCATGTGGTAGCACAGCACCCAGCAACTGGTGGAGTATCCTAGATGCAAGTGCCTGTGACACACCCATTATGTCTTCAGTTGAAGAGTACCTGTAGCTACTATCCAAGGGCTACACATACCTTTGTTTCCACTGGAATGGGTTCCCATCTGTTGGCTCTGGGTCTCAGTTGAGAGTGGCAGAGCTCAGGGAGTTCTTGTAGTATGTCCTCTGTCCACCCAGTAGCATTCTACAGTCTCCAGTTCATGTAGCTCCTGGAAGGTTACACTGGCCCTGAACACACTTCTGAGGTAATTTGCATTCCTTGACATTGTATGTGTGGTTAAGCAGTGCTTACTGAATTTAAAAAAATTTTCACACTCATCTATACATCGCACGGCAATCCATACACAAAAAAAAAATGTAGGCTTTACTGAATTCTGTCCCAGTTTATTTTATTTTCTGTTAATGCACGTTTGCTCAAGTGTTTATCTTTTAACATTAACAAAAATAACTGAATGGAAGTCCGTCCCCAGAGGGATCTTATCTGCAAAGCAACAGCAGACAGTTGAAGAGTGTGGTTTGGTGGGAGTTTTGAGGATCAGCAGTAAAGCTCTCAAGGGCTTGGCACCCAAACTTGTCTTTCAACTCAGCTCAAGCTGCCTTACAATTTGGGTGAGTGAAAGGTGCCCTAGAGCTTTTGGAGCTGGCCATCCGTTATATCTGTAGCAGGATACAACTCATAAGTTTCTGCAGTGATCAATATGATAAGCATCATTGATACCCAAACCAAGCAGATCCGAACGTCCCTTTTTAGGAGTGACCAAGGAGCGGTGGCTTTCAAGTGATTTGTGCAGAGTCATACAGTTGGAAAATGGAGATGGAAGACATCAAGCCCCGTACTTTGACTGTAGGAAGCAATTTATTAGGATTCTTAATCCTCGGCTCCAACTGCTAAACAGTAGTAATTTGTCTCATTTTCCTGCATCGACTGCCACCTACAGCACTGCCTGATAGTCTTACACCCAAGTAGCTGTTTAATGTCTAATTAGACTGTAAACTCAATCTGCTCATGGTTAGTGTAACAGAAAGAACACACATAATACAGACCAAATCACTAGGCTGCTGCCTTCAGCCACAGCAGTTTCTGCTGTACTGCTTCAACTGTAATATAGTGAAGCAACAGGGTATGACGATGGCCAGTTAAGCACCTCCTTTGCTAGTGTATACTAAACCACAAACGTCCTAGTAAGCTGTGTGTGAATGATCTTTTCGGAAGGGATGGTCAGGTGGAACCCTATTTTCTTTAAATCAAGTACTGCTAGGCCCGATCCCTACATAGTATACAAAATACAAAAGCTTAGATTTACAGCCATTGAAGTCTTCTACTTAGTACATTTTACTCTTGCTGTGAAACTGCCAAAATACTTCTATGTATAGAACTAATCAATTTCAACATTACTCAGAAAAATGAACAATTTTGCAAGTACAGCTACTTAAACACCCTTCCATAAAACCAAGAACATTTCCATTTTAAAACATTGGGCCAATTACTTAATTTGATTTAGTCCAAGTTTTCCTTATGTACACTGGCTACTTGGTAACAGTTTCTTTCTTTTCTTCTTGTTTTTGCGATTACGCACCGAATTTGAAAAGAGGGAGAGGCTTATGTGAAAATTAAGGGTATTGACAAGACAATTTCTTATTTATTCACTGAAGACCATGAAAGTTGGTTAATACTAGGACAATCGGTTAAAGTTACAATACAAAAGAACAGTAAACCACATATGAGCAGACGTTCCCCAACAAATGCATATTCTTTATCAAAGTACTGCTAGCCTTGGGAATATTGCTTTTATCACAGCCTACTTTTTTTCAGTTCTTACTTTTGATTAAGGATAACTGACACAGCAAAGCAGCTTCCCTACCAAGTCCTCCACCACTCCATCAGCATTTCAGACTCACTGACTCTTGCACCCTCCTAGACGGAGGCTTAAACCTATTCAGTCAAGGTAGATATTGCATCAGAGTGAACCAGAGAACCACTCCTATTATTCACAAAGGTCTGGCCTCTTCAGTTATAGCTCCAACCCCTCCCACACCATTTTGCACGATGGCCAATGAAGAGTGGTCCGGAAAGAGTGCTCCATCCCAGGCTCAAGCGAACATGCCTCTGAACCCATCAACTCCTTCCATTCTAGCAATCCTTTCAAGGCCACAAAATACATCTACCACTAATGCAATTCCCCCCTCCATGGATAGGCACTGCCATCTTTTAACTACTAGAGTCTCTGATGCTAGAGCTGCTCAGTGAGTAACCCAAGCAGATTCACTGTAGTTGGGGATTTATCCCTCTATGCCAAGCACTGGCTCAATAGCTGTAAGAAAGTTACAAATACTGAACACACACACGTGTGTGTGTGTGTGTGTGTGTGTGTGTGTGTGTGTGTAGGTGTCAAAAGCTTGGCATTTCTACACGTCAAGCAACAAGTTCAAAACACAAACATCTAAATCAATAATGTTTACATACAAGAGTAAATAGTTCAGGTCTATATTATGTTATCGAAAACCCATAACATCGAACACAACACAGACAAACAGCCTGAAATGCAAATGTCAAAACCCCTAAACTGCGAATTTTCAAATCTCGAACTGTCAGTCTGCCAACACCACCGCGAGCTGCATACCCAAAACACATACATACACAAACCAAACCCTACACTAAACCTTACATACATTACTGTTTATGCACTTAACCCGCACCCTAAGGTCCGTAACTATCGCACACTTACCTTACAGAGTTATACAGCAGACGGGCCAACCATAACACTTCATTTCCTGGTTTTGTACGTTCAACATTACCGTAGTTCACGCTTTTTGTGTCTGTCTTCTGGTGTTTGATGTTACCGGGATTCGATAATGTAATATAGACCCCATAGTTCAGTACCCCTATATACCTTATATCAGATAATAATGACAATAACTGCACCTACCAAACCCCCCAGAACATAAAAAATGATACCACTGGCACAGACATTATCCCATACACAGTAAACAAATATTTCAACATGATCCTTAAAGAAATTTAAAATTTACTTGCTAATCACAACGATTTCCTTATTATAAAATCCTTAAAAAAAAATTCAAATGAATTGTAGCTGAAAACCTTGGTTTCTTAGGGCCCCACTATTTTGCTCTCTCTCCTTACCAAACTTGTTTAATAAATTTAATTCCTTGAATGAAGAATAACTTCCACTGTCAATGGTGGTCTACCAATGAAAGCTTCAGAATGAGTGTGCATCCATATACTTATAAATTAATAAAACAAAAGTAACTTATACAATTTCAAAGAAAGTAATTACAAATTGTTTACCGAGTTTCAGCTGATCCTGTTCTGTTAATCTGGGAATCATATCACCCATCAGATGCCCTTATTAAAATTCCACTCAAGTACAGTTTTATGACATCAGTAGACATTTTATTATCCAGGTGACTCCCAATAAACTGAACTTAATTGAAAGGCTTGATGGCATACAAGATACAAGCTAGACAGAAATACTTAAACAGTTAATGGAATACAAAAATACGTTTGCACATCAACTACTGTCACTTTGGAGTCATGACGGACTACTTTAAGGTGATCTAGCAACTTTCAATATATAAAATCAGGTACTTCTAACTACAAAATGTTCTTGTGCAAAACATCTCAAGTGTCATAACTAGAAAAAAAAACACAAACATTTCATAAAAACAGTGCTCCCCCAAATAGCAAATACAAAAAGCTTTGAAGAAAAAAATGGATGTAGGTAAGGGGGGCTGTGGCCCCTTAATTCAGAAACTTTAAGATCACTACATGCAGCAGTGTTAACTGAAGTGCAGTAGGTTGTGGTAGAAGTAGCCCCCACCCCCTTGAAAGGGAAAGCAATAACAACCAATGGTGAATACCTTAGGTTATTAAATATACTATACGTACTTAGTTACTTTGTGTAAAAACACAACAGGTTTATTCAAATTTACTAATACTGAGCCCAGACTGTGCACATCTTTAATTCTATCTGTACACTAAAATATTTTAATGAGTCTAAATACTGCCTTGGCTGACTAAACTGACTTTTTGATACAAAATGTTTCTACAATTTGTGCTCAATTACTGCTTATAATCTCTATGTTAATTAGTAGAGGTAACCTAGTTTAAACATACAACAGCAATTCTATATTTTGCATTTCAAAAACTAAATGTATGAATTAAATAAATATTTATTACTTAATCAATATACAAGAATAATTTTCATTTCTGATCCCAAGCCTACACAATTCTCTTTTCCGCTCATACTGCGATATGCTGAATGCAACGGCATTGTGCTATCAGCAGCTAGGGCCCATTTTGCTTTGTTTTAATCACTCCCAAATTTCACCATGAAAAACTGAGCAAGAAAACATTGTTTGATATTCTACACACTTTTTTGAAAATTGTGACATAAAAATGGTGTTCTGAAGTACTGCAAGTTAGTCATCCACACCCGTCAAAAATACATTGGAGCCAATCATGTCCGTATCAATCTACTAAGGACCGATTTTAAAAGCATGGAGGGATGTTTGTCAGAATAAAATCAGAAGGGCAAAATGTTCTGGATGCTGGATTATAATACACACAAAGCAAGTTTAGCAACACAGTTCATATGGGGCAAATGTTCTGGATGCAGGATTACAATACAGACAAAAACACACGCACACTCAGCAAGTTTAGCAGTACAGTGCACATTTTAAACTTGTATAAAGTAAGACAGATTCACTATATTTAGTGCAGATTGTGATGAAAGACAGCCTACAGAGTCCAGATTTTTTTTTAAACTTTCAACCTAAAACTTTGACTAACTGGAACTGTCTAACTGGGAAATACTGACAAATACAGCCAACACTTGTCCCTCCTATTACCTTCACCTCTCAACCATTTCCCCTTTCTCTGTGTTTACTACCATTTCATATATTGTCTAAAACAAATTGCAAGATATAATCATCTTATCCTACACAACTTTCACCCAATTCTTGTTTATCTACTGCTAAACAGTAGATATCACATTAAGATACTTTTTTCTTTCTATACCGATATATACTAGGTATATCTGTAAGATAAGGTGAAATATACATGCAAACGTATTTTTATGCAAGTGTAAATGCCACTTGCTGAATCCTGACCTACTTAAACTATTCTGGATTTTTTTTATCATCACACCATAAATTAAGGGTAAAATGTTAACGGTCTTAAACATCATTCTGTTTTGTGGAGCATTTTTACCTGGGGCTCCACTAAGAATGAGTACAAAAGCCCATTTAACCAACTAGAAATAAACCAAAATAAATTTGAGCTCAACATTAACTTATAAATCTCCATAAAAATGTAGTCACACTTTACTATAAACAATTTTTTCATGCATACAATAATACACAGCTATTAAGTAGAGGACTGCCTCAAAAAAAAAAAAAAAAACACACACTACAAATGCCAATAAAAATATTAAGCCATATACTTAATTCATCTGAAAAGTCTATCAAATTACAGAAGTGCACTCACTGACACAAGATGTACTACAACATTGTTGTGTCTGTGAGACTGGGACTAATCCTCCCATTCAGCCTCGTGTCCGACAACCCCAGGCAAGAGATTACAGCAGTACAACACAAAAACTGTCCTGTACTACTGTAACAAACTACTGCCAGAATTTTCCAACAACACAGGGGGACCTCTGAAAAATAATTGCTTGCCGTATAAAAAGGACTACAAATGATGGTTTTAAGCACCCAGAAAGCCTACAGCTGTGACAATATGTACTGGGGGTTAGGGCTTAACTTCTTTTATGAAAAAATAAGAACAAAGGTCTTAGCAGCACTTTAAAATATTTCGCATACAGAAGCACATTCACTTACTGAAATGAAACAAAACTATTTGTATTCACCAATTCTTAAAATACACATCATTAACACTTAAACAGCCCAAAA
This sequence comes from Protopterus annectens, assembly GCF_019279795.1. Classification (NCBI taxonomy): domain Eukaryota; kingdom Metazoa; phylum Chordata; order Ceratodontiformes; family Protopteridae; genus Protopterus; species Protopterus annectens. The sequence goes on from NC_056739.1 coordinate 549,313,225, forward strand.
GTATAAACAAATCATGAGACAGATTTAACATTTCTCTACTAGATGTTCAGTTTTACCCAGTAATTAAATGCTGTGAAGAGCGTCTTACTATCATTTAGATATAAATCTGTTAAAATGGATGGAGACAGAAACATTTCTGCAGACTACCAACTGAATATGTTGTGTGTGTTCCATGTGACCCATACCCACCAGGCCCCATACCCTGAAGGTTCCAGCTCCACCAAAAAAATAAGGAAAAGCAGTTACCCAGCATGAAAAATTCAAGCCATACCTGTACTCTTCCAACCCACCCCATAAAAGACAGCATGTTTAGTGCATGACCATCTGCTACATTAAGCTTAGTACAGATGCAAGCTTCAGCACACCTCCTATGCTCAGTTCAGCTTGAATACTATTCATCTGTGCCTTCCTTCCCCACCAGTGATTTTTTTTTTAATTACTACTACTTATACTTGTATTTTCAAGTGTATATTAATACTTTTCAGCAGGTGTATAGCACTGATCTACGACTTTCACATTCAGTTTTGAAATGAGAACAGGGAAAAAACACATTCTTGGATATAAAAACAAGCAACAAATGTAAACCAAGTTCAATCTTGTTACAGACAGAAGGAAAAAAATATATACCTAAACCATAACAATGAAAAATGTTAAATTTACAAAAGCCTATTTTCGTCTGCACTGGCATATGTACTAACCTGTTCCTCCCCTTATGGGTGAGCCAAAGGTGGCACTTATTTCCCATCCTTCTCCTAGCAGATCCTATAGAATACTTGGGCTGCAGATTGAACCACCACATCTAAGGGCATACTTCTCAACTGTCCAGATTTTTGTCATATTTTTTTGGTTTGTCTATTCCTCATAAAAATATGTGGCCGTCTGGCAAATTATTAAAGAAAGTGTCATTAAATAATGACAGGCACGAGTTTCAGACTTCATGTCCTTCAAAAAAAAATACATGCTAAAGCAAAACTTGTTATTCTAGTGACATTTTAGATTTATAACAATTAAAATCCATCCCATTTTTTGGGCCTTTGTCCCCCTATTATTTTGGCATTGTCCAGATTTTGTGTGTCAGTAGTTGAAAGGTATGTCAAAGAGGAGGATCTGTCCTTCTACATCTCAAAGCCTATTTTAGATTGGAACCCCCCCCACACACACACACACACACAAAAAAAGTTACCACTCAACTTTACTCACATCTTTCTGAGATGTTGACGTGATAGTTATTTTAAACAGCAGAACTAATTACACTAAGGGGATATTAATATGTTTACTCTTAATTTCCCAAATGTGGGAACAATCCAGACTGTCTACACGTCTCAGGGATAATTTCTAAGGAACCAATTATCATGGCTTTGCCTTAAACCCTTATTTAGTCCATAGTACAGTGGAGGGATGTAGCAAAGTCCATAGTACAGTGCAGGGATGTAGCAAGTAAATTCCATTTTGTACTCAGAAGCTCTTAGTGCTACCCCACCCACCAAACACGTATCACTTAAAAATGCAGACATCTCTTAAAATGTTGCCTTCAAGCACTTATATAGTAACATTTCAGCAGTTTCCCTAAAACTATTAAAATTCTGGTTTTAGATTAGCAATATTGTATCAGTTGTTAAAGGCAGTCACATTTTTGGCGCGTTAATCATAGCATTGTAGTTTTCTAGCAAATCATTGCCAAATCTTTGAGGACTGAAGTCAGAAAATAATGACCGACAAATGAGATTCACACGTCATGCCCTTCAGAAAAAAATCATGCTAATACAAAACCTATTCTATCAACTTTATAAGTTTACAAGAGCAATAATTAAAAATTATCCATATTTTGGGTCTTTGTCCAGATTTCTTCCTCTGGAAGGTTGAGAGCTATGGTTTGTAAGTAAGCGGTTTAATTGGGGTGAGGTGAGAGTGGCTACACTATAGGTCAGCTATCGTGACTACGCCAATTCAAATGCTTTATTGGTTATTACCAGATACCAAAATTAATTCTGTAAGCTTCAATAACCCCTTGTGAAGCTACACCATTCACCTCAATAATAAACAGCAACAAATATATGCCACTTACTACCGAGACGAAAACAACGGTGTACTCTGTTTTAAGTAATCATTGTACACAAAGAAATTATGAATAAATGTTGGCGGGCCATGAATCCCTGACACCGATAAATTGTAAAGGAAAGTCGGATCCTCGTAGTGGAACCATTACTTCTAAGGGCAGTTGGGGAAATTAAACCAGCAACTTATTTATCAGAGTTTAGACGCCACTGAGGAAAAAGCTGCAACACATAGAGCAGATTATTCCGTTACAACTATACATACTGGCATAAAAATCCAAAGCAGAAAAACTTACCAAAAGCAGAAACGACACAGCAGGCAAACACAACCAGTTTGGTGGCAATACCCCACTGAGTCACAGCAAGTTCACATGCCGCCATCGCCTCCGTATATTAAAAAGCCTCCCTGTAGTCTTAGTATGATGTGACCCTAAGTTGTTCCCGATATCGAGGTCAGGCTAATTCAGCCTGGAATTACTAAGGTTGGAGTACCTTTGGGGAACTCTCTTACAACATTATCACGCCGCTCCAACTGCAAAAATGACTTACCGTTTTACCTGTCTTTATAAGTACACCTTTCCGGCTGCTAAAACCGGGCTAAGGACACACCCTCGCACCTCCTGTAACCCCGTCTATTTCCACCCACTTCCCACCCATTCTGCGACATCATGGATATATCTACTGAGGGGGAACGCCCACTTTTTGCGTTCCTGAGTTCTTTATTCTGCTGATTTCCTATGCTTTATCTTGAAAAAAGGCATAGATTTTTTTTGTCTTTTTTTTGTTTTTGTTTTTTTATTTTTTTTTACTCCCCTCAAGTCTTGCTTAATTAAGGTTTAAGTAGTATGAAAAACTTGCTAGTTTAATATAAAACAAGTGTCAGAACCGTGAGCAATGTTGTACTGTACTGGCTCACCGGATGCGCAATAGCATCACCGCCCGAACTCTGCCCAACATCCAGCAACAGGTTGACGTCAAACAGTAGGCTTGAATAAACATTGTCATGCATTTCTCAGCTGCATGTCGATTGCCTAGTATATGATATGTGCCTATTTTTTTATTATTAACTTGGCAACTTTTTGCAAAATGGACAAACCAGGTATTTTAAGGCAATGTTGTACTGTACTGGCTTACCAGATGTATGGTACGGGTTTTCTTTGATTACAAACAAATATTTTTCACTTTGCTTTTGCAGGGGGGCAAGGCCCCTGCAACACCCTTGTGGGGGGCTCTGTGACCCCCCCCCCCACAAACACACCCCGCTACTGCAATATGCCAACTCTGAGATCGCACTACATTGAAGAAGAAGGTGTACAAAGACTACAAAATGGATATTCCTGCTGTCACAGGCATTTTCATACTCTATCCCTCTTCCTTGAGAAAAACGCAAATGTTACCTGTGTTAATCAGCAGTCAGTGTATGGATGATATCACTGACAAATTTGCATTGGATGCCAATTATGCATCATTTGCATAGAAGCTAGGTTTGTCAATCACTCTGCCCATGCCCATTCCTGTGCAAAATGGCTGGTGAGCTAGTACAGTACAACAAAGCCAGACTCATGTAGCTACAGACAGAATGTATGCCATACCTCTCAAATGTATCTCATTACAAGGAATGTACCTCATTTAGGGTCTTAAAAAGTTCATGTCCCTCGAAGTTCCACATTGAAAGGGTCTGTCACACATTTAGTGTTAGGATTTATTTTAACTGATATTCATGGTAAATAGAAATGAATCATATTTATTCATTAAAATATCTTTTTTATAAGTAAGGACAGCATATTTTAACCATCCTATGACCTTCCTGGTTGAAGCTGTTAGTAACCCATGAGTATGTGTTCCACATTATGAAGGCTAGTGTTCCTCATTTTAGAGATGGAAGGTTGAGAGCTATGATATATGCTGCTGGGGAAACTTTGGGTAATGACTGTTTTTCTTCAGTGAACCATGCATACTTCATTCTGATGAACGTTCTGCATTCCGTGCTGATGCACATTCAAGGGCCTTGGCAAAACATTAGGTATTAAAAAATTTGACTAGCTGCTAAATGTTTCACATTCTAGAAATGGAAAGTTCCAGCTATGGAGCTGTGCCACTTACCAACATTTGTAAAGTAATACGAACATTTGGGTACATCGCAGAAGCAGAACTTACTTAGTATGACATAAGTACTAGGAAAAAACATAAACTTATATTACGCTAGTCAGTATAAATAGCGATCCACTAAAAATTTTCCCGTTTGCATGTTTACTGCATGGTGCTAATACCAGATGAATATTAATGCAGACAAACTAACCATCTTCATGTTTATTCAAGTCTAGAGAAAAAAAATTGCCATGTGCAAGCTGCTGGGCAGGGTTTGGGCAGCCCTTGCTACTATGCATCCGGGGGGGTGGTACTGATGTAAAACATTGCTGATGTTTAAGTTTCAGACATCATACTGTTGAGAAAATTCATGCTAAGGCAAAACCTGTCATTTTATCTACTTTTTAAATTTGTAGTAACAGATATTTAAAAATTGTCCCTATTTCTGGTCCTTTGTCCCCCATTATTTATGGCTTTGTCTAAATTTCTTGCTGTAAGGGGTTGAGAGATATGCTGATAAGATATGTATGTATGTATGTTCCAGCCTAAAAATAAACACTGCTCTTGTGCAGTATGTTATGTCTCCTACAATCATAACTCAAGGCTTTCCATACATGTGTGTGAAAATATACTTTGTATAGCATTGGTATTTGACCCCAAAAGAATTACAGAATGATGGGCTATACACAAGAAATAATGCCTGACAGAGTCGTTGGATATTACTTGGAAAATAATGCTCACCTAACGGTATCATGGGGCCTCTACAGCCTAGGAATGGAGTTATTTCCCCAGTAACATCCATTCATACTTCTCAACCTCTTATAGCAAGAAATCTGGACAAAGCCATAAATAAAAGTGGTACAAAGGCCCAAAATAGGGACATTTTTTAAATATTGTTCTTACAAACTTAAAAAGTTGATAGAATAACAAGTTTTGCATTAGAATTAATTTTCTGAAGGGAATGAAGTATGAAACTCAAATGTCTGTCATTATGTTCTAACTTCAATGTTTAGTGATTTGCACTAATTTACCAGAAAACCACAATTTTATAAAAAAAAAAAAACAGACCAAAATATGGGCAAGAAAATCAGGACATTCTGCAAAAATGTGTATAGTGGAGAGCATACCTCTCAACCTCTTATAGCAAGATATCTGGACAAAGGCATAAATAAAAGTGGGACAAAAGTCCAAAAATTAGGACATTTGTTAAATATTGCTCTTAAAAACTTAGAAAGTTGATAAAATAACAGGTTTTACATTAGCATGAGTTTTCTGAAGGATATGAAGTCTGAAACTCAAATGTATGTCATTATTTTCTAACTTAAATCTTTAATGATTTGTCACTAATTTGCCAGAAAAACATGATTTTATGAAAAACAGACCAAAACTACCAGGCAAAAAATAGACATTCTGTGAAAATTTGCACAGTTGAGAGGTATGGGAGAGGTATGCATCCACTCTGTCAGGCTTTATTGCCCTTACACAATGGGCTTTCTGTTAAATTGTTCCATATTTGTTTTATATACACGTACATATATACAGACATATACACACACACACACACACACACACACACACACACACACACACACACACACACACACAAATGTGCTTATCAGTTACAGCCACTTTCTTGAATGAATACACTTATAATGTCATGGTGATCAGATTAATAAAAAAAAAAGTCATACAGTGCAAAACACTGCACACCCGTCCCACACCCAAACTGTCCCTGATTTTGTAGGATAGCCCTCATTTGCTTCCATTTTTTTGGTAAATCATTGAGAATTATAGTTAGGCAATAAAGATACACTTCATACTAATTGTTTGAATAATGCATGCTGATAAAAAGCCTCTTTGTATCCAATTCCTGAGGAAAGAAGTTGAGAGGTGTGCACTCTCCCTCTTAGTGTTGCTAGAACACTCTCTCACTCACTCACCCTCCCCACACACACAACTGATTTTTTTTTTTATTTTTTTCACCTCCCTAAATGCATATTTTTTGTATACTCCTCTTATTATGTTTTAAGTTAAGCAGCATGTCTTTCTATCTGCTATTACCCATATGTTTGCTAGTTGAGTTTTTTTTTCAATTATTCTTTTTATCATTAGCGGACAGGAGTTCCGCTGTGGCGACCCCTAACCGGGAAAAGCCGAAAGACACAACTATTCTACATCTGCTAAAAGCAAAGACACATTTAAATGGCATAAAATAGCAATTTTTATTAGTCCCTTCATCACGGCAACTTAATATGCTGCAGTGATATGAAAGACTTGACTTTTACTAGTTTTTACCTATACATTAATTCCCTGGTGAAGAACATTCATTCTCCTGTCAGGGAGAAGATGCATGTTTTGCCCGTTTTCTAATTACTTTTAGTACTCCTGAGATGTGCAATAGCAAACCCTGCTCAAACTCTACTTTCTGGCAGACTTTTTTTTTCAACATTTTAAATTTTGCATCTGGGAGATGAGGATTTATTGGATTATTTTGTTAATAAGAACTGATTTTGTATATACCGTGGGGGTGAAGGGGGTGGAAGCTGCCTTCTTTCATATGATACAGGACTCTTGTAAAGTACTTCTCTTTCATTGTAAGTCATATCATCTTTCAGTTATCTTTGGGACAAGATGGAGACACCCACACCTGCACATTCCTGCCACAGGGGTACTATAATCAATGAATGTCAGATCATGACAGACTCTCTGACAACAGTGACAATACTGGGTACCATACCTCTCAACCTCTTACCAATACATTCTAATATAGGCAAGACTATTAGATGCCTAAATAGAATAATTTATGGGCATGTACTGGCCATTAAGAATAGTGACCATACTAATGCTTTGGCCAAACATGCTGCAGATTGTACTGACTTCAAAACATTTTCTTTCTTTGTAATTGACTCCGTTTGTGCTGACAGTTTTTCTTGGAACTTTAAAATTCTGTTGGAATGTCGCAAAAGTAGTTGGCAGATCACATTAAGGGCTGATCATGCCTCTGGTCTCAATGAGACCATTAATATTAAATGTTTTTTTATAGTGTTCCAGAATTTAATACATGCTTTTAAATACTGTTAAGTCTTTTTATGTTTTTATACTACTTTTTATGAGTGAATTCACTTTTTAGCTCAACACAGCTTTAAATCTATTTAATAAATATTTATATGTGAATGTCACTTCCTTTCATGTCACTACTGGATGAGTTTGATCACATGATCTTATACTGGCCTTTTTAAACTCAGTGTTATATCCTGTTTACATTTCTGAAGAAGTTCTTTTTGGAATAAAAAGAACAAAAGCACTAATTTCTTGTCCTTGGTTGTGTTTCATTTTACTGTTTTTTTTGTCTTCAGTTCTGATTTGGTTTTCTAGATATTTTGGGAATTTTATAAAAATTTGTATAAAGCAGAGAAATGTGGAAATCAAGAAAGAGCAGAAATGGAAATATTTATGGAAGATGTAATTATAGCACTGCTAGAGAAAGATGAGGCTCAACAACTAACAGTGAAGGTAGGAGGGGATGACATAAAACAGTGATGTATAATCAAGCTTTAAGAATGTCATCAGAAATAGGGTGGTATTACTTTGGAAGTTTGGGAGTTAGGAGGGAAGAACATGATAAAGAGCTGAAAGATTTTGTTTAACAGTATTTCAAAAAGAGGGGAAGCATCAATGTCTTGGAAGAAAGCTGTGGTGGCTGTATTACCTAAGAATGGTATATTGACCCATCAGACACAGCTTTATACAGACCAATTTCACTTTTAAACTATGATTATGAAGTGTTTATGCCTTTACTAGCTAAAATAATGGCAAAACGTTACCAAAATTGATAGATATGGATCAGCGTGGTTTTATGGAGGGGGAAGCAAACATTTGACAATATAATGGTAATAGAACAATGATGATCCGAGGGAAGCAGAATGTAAGATAATACTGCTGTTGTTGGTGGGTCTTGATGCAGAGAAAGCATTGAAAAGAGTAAGCTGGAATTGTATGAGGGCAATGGAAGCATTTGCATTCCCTGATAAAATAATAAGGTTAATTAGGATGATATATGGAGGATCAGAGGCAATAATTGAAGTGAGAGAGTTCCTCTCTGATAAGTTGTTTTTGAACTGAGGAACCATTTGGGGTGCCCTCTTTCCCCTTTGTTATTTGCTTTATATTTTGAGCCATTGGCAAAGAAAATAAGGAACTGAGAAATGCAAGGATGAAATTGATATGGTTATCAAGAAGAGCTGGCTTTATTTGCAGATATTAGTTTGTACCTGATAAATCCAGAAAAGGACATCTCTGTGCTGTGGGACATTTTGAAAAAGTTTTAACTCTTTTTGGTATATAACATTAATGAAGATAAAACAAAGGCTATATATGTATATTATGTACCCACACAGGACTTGGTTCAACAATACCAATATTTATAGGGACACTATAAGATAAAGTATTTAGGAGTATGGATTAAAAAGGTTTCTGTTATGGCAGTTAAGGATATGTGGGAAAAGACTGAACAAAAGGTAATATAAAAACATAGAAACAGGAAGCTCCTGTTTATGGATATGGATAGTAAGATACAAGCAGTGAAATTTTTTTTATTCCCCTTAATTTTATATTTGGGCCAGGCATTTTAAATACCTTTTTTGAATTATCACTTAAGATCTAGGCAAACATACATGCATATATATAAAAAAAAAAAAACACATTTTAACATATTCCTAGTTACAAACATTATATATATCACATATTTTTTGTATAACTATCATTGATCCAACATTGCATAAATTGCTCAATTCCTGCCTTCCCTTAAATCTCACCCCTCTTCCAAAAAATTACTCTGCAGGTATTGTTTCTACAATTTCCATTTTTTTTCTATGTAATTTGCACCTAGCCTTTTCTAGAGATCCTACTTAGGTTCATAGGTTCATAGGTTCATAGGTTTATACTAGGCTATCTGCCCTAAGGCATTTATAAGCCTAGCCCAAATTATTGTGGCTCACGCCACCCCTTATATGAAAAAATACTGTGCCCATTAGTTTGTTGTGCCTCTGTCCAGCAGTGACCCAGAGATGATTCCCGGGGTAAACCTACGATCTCCCATCCACAGGTCTAGATTTCTCTTGAACAGAGTCAGCGAGGTGCTCTGCCTCACATGGACCGGGATTTTATTCCACAGCATAGGGAGTCTCTGAGTGATAAATCTATCCCTCCAGCACGTCCTATTTATATCCGTGCTAAGGTTTAAGTCGCTTGCTCTAGTGGTTTTGGTGGATTTGGATTTTTGAGGTGGAGCATGTCCATTAATTCGGGTTGGACATGGCCTTGTATGTCAGGCACATGTCACCTCTGAGCAGACGGTATGCGACTGAATAGAGCTGGAGTTTCTTCAATCTGGCAGCATATGACAGATTTTGGAGTCCCTTTATCCTTTTGGTGAGGAACTTTTGGGGTCTCTCCAATTGCTGCAGATGTCGGGTGAGATACATCCCGAATGGGGCATTGTACTCGATCATTGGTCTGATAAGTGAAGAGTACAGGGGAACAATGACCTCACTAGATCTGGATGTGAATCCTTCATGATCAGGTGGGCAATGTAGAAGGTCTTTCTAACCACTTTAGCAATGTGAGTGTCAAAATAAAGGCCACTGTCAACCTGGGTCCCCAGGTCCCTGATAACCTCTTCTGTGCTTAGTGGATTGCCACCTATATGGTAGCTTGGGGTTACCTTGTTTTTCCCGAAGGGTATGACTATACATTTTTGGCGTTTAACTTCAGGCCATGGCTCTGGCACCAGCTATCTGTTTCCGTGAGTCCCTTCTGAAGGATATCAGTGTCCGATGCACTTTCCACTATGGCCCAGTTTGCAGTCATCTGCAAACTTTGTCAGACAAAGTCCTCCCATGTTGGCCTGTACTTCTGCGAAATAGAGGCCAAACAATAGGGGCCAAGGACCGAGCCCTGTGGGACACCACTTGTGACCGGCTTGGAGTCTGACACAGCGCCAGCAACTCTAACCCTGTGGGTTCTGTCCTTAAGCCAGTTTGCAACCCATCTTGTGACATATGGGTTTACATTTAAGCTGGTAAGTTTTTCTACAATACCCGAGTGGGGTATTGTGTCGAAAGCCTTGCAAGGTCAAGGTAGGCTGTATGGACTGCCTTTCCTCATCAATGGCCTTGGTGACTATTTCAAGAAGTCGACCAAGTTCAAAAGGCATGATCTTCCCTTGACAAAGCCAAACTGGGTCGGGTCCAATGTCTGCAAGTCCCCTATATCTTTGTTTATGAGCTCCATTATGATCCTCTCCATAGCTTTGCAGACTAGACTTGTTAAGCTTATGGGCGGTAATTACCAGGGTCCGTGAGGCGCCACCTTTGTGGAGTGGGACCACAGTTGCCGTCACGCCACTCCTTGGGCACGTATCCTGTGGTAAGGCTGAGATTAAACAGCTGCCTTATGTGCGGGTTTAATTCCTCATTTAGCTCGTGTAGCACACAGCCGGGGACACCATCCAGTCCCATTGATGCTGTGTTTTTAGCTTTAGAGAGAGCAGCTTTCACCTGCGCATTTGAGATGTCCGGGAGGCTACACTCGGCTGGGATAGTTATCTCTCCTTTAGGGGAGAGGGGGTGAAGTTTGCACTGAACCTGTCTGCCAGTATGTTGGCAATGTCTGTGGGTTCAGTGATTTTTGTATCATTTTGGACTAATTCTGAGCATATCTGTGAGTTTCCACCCAGGTTCCTAACATAGCTGAAAAAGGCCTTATGATTGTCCTTTGAATCCATGGCAATTTTTCTCTCAAAATTGGCCTTAGTTGATTTTATGAGTGCTCGTATATTTTTACTAATAATGATCAGGGGTGACTTCCCTTTTATGGATTTTGTTCTATCATGTAATAGCTTTCTCCTCTTATTGTAAAGTTTGTTAATGGCTGGGGTCCACCAGACTGGACGTTTGCCCTTTGTGGAAAGAGTCTTGGTTTTATTTGGGATTGCCTGATCCATGCAGTCCTGCAGGTGTTCATAGAAGGCATTTGTAAGGGCTTCCGCAGCTTGGGTTGTGGTTTCCTCTGACTCAGGGGCCTTGAAGGATACCACACCAGTCTTGAGTAGTGTGAAGTTTGCTTTAGAGAAGTTCTTCACTATGGTCTTTTTTGTTTGGGGTGGGGGCGGGATGTGGATTTCCAGTGAGATTAGTTTATGATCAGATCTCACCAATGAGGGATATACTTCCGGTGTGGAGCATTTTATCCCCATGTTTGTGACAATGAGATCTAGTATATTTTCTCCTCTCGTGGGAACAGTGACTAGCTGTTCCATGGCATTTGAATTTATGAACTCCAGGAACCGTTGGGCTAGAAAGTTAGGGCTTGAGTAATGTTCCCAGTCTATATTCGGGTAGTTGAAGTCACCCAATATGATGGTGTTTGGAGATACATTTATACCCTCCAGTGTCTTCAGGAAGGCTGTGTGGGGTTCCTGAGTTTGAGAGGGTGGCCTGTAGCATGCTACAATTTGTAGAGCAGTTTTGCCTATTGTTAGTTGCACCTGGATGGTTTCCGAAGCTTCATGCGTTGCCACCAACCTGGAGGTGTGAGTATCCTTTATGAATATGGATACACCCTCCTTTTGTGGAGTGGTCCGGGTTTTGGGGCGGAACGCATGATATGAGGTAAAACCTAATAGTGCCGGGTGCTCTCAGGAGCCTTGAACCAGGTTTCAGTTACAGCACAGACATCGATGTTCTCCATACTGAGAAGGGCCTCGAGTGCGTGCATTTTGAGATTTAGACTTCTGGCATTGAGCAGCATTACCCTCAATTTCTTCCCATTTTTGTTTTCTAGGGTGGTAGGTTTAGAATTTGAGCCTTGCCTAAAAAGGCACTATGGGGGTGGCAAGAGCCTTAGCCAATATCCGGAATCCCAGGGTGACAGGTGCAAGCCGTCCCTTGCGAGCAGCGTGGCTTGTCAAGCATGTCATCCCAGGCAGACAGACACTGGATCCCCTTTGAATGACACCAGACATTAAGCCAATTGTTAAAGCTGATCATCTTGTCTCTATATTGTGGCATCATTCTTGGTGAAGGAAGGATACTGCTCAGGGTTAGGGTCATACCTGCCTGGGCTACATAATCAGAGAGCTCCTCTATGTCTCTTTTCATGCAGTCCAGGGAGGTGCGTCTCAGGTCGTTCACACCAGCATGGACAATGACTGTGTCATATTTGTACTTGCTGTGGAGTGACCCAGTGCTTGTGTTATGTGGCGGATTCTAGCGCCGATAGGCAGCTTACTGTGACCCTCTCCTTGTTCAGCCTGGTGAGTGGGACGTCAGTGTGTCTGACTATGGAGTCACCTATGACAAGTATGTTTGGTGTTGTATTTGGCCTTAAGGGCTGTGACTGCTTTGCACACTGCTTTTGTGGTTTATGTGTTGCTTGTGGGGTGTCTTGAGGTAGCAGTTGTTTGGGTGTCTGCTTTGGAGGCCTCTGCTGTTTAGGTAAATTTTACTCAGAGCCTCCGAGTATGTCTTTGTGTGTTTATGTGTTTGATTCAGTGGAGTGGTAGCATTATGTGAGGCTGGTTTTGTGGTGTGTGTAGTTGCCTTCTCCTCCTGTCTGGTCTTGCCAGTCCTGAGTTGAGAGAGCTCAGCCTCCAGTTTGGCTAAATAGCTGCATCTCTCGCAAGTATTTGTGTTATGTGGGAGGAGGAGAGGGTTGTCTGTGTACATGAGGCAGTTATAACATTGCCTCAAGATTCCCAGATTCACCAGCTGGACCGGAGAGGAGATTGACAACTGACCTTTGGACATGCTAGAATAATATTGGGAAATCCTTAATTGAAAACAAGGGCCAGTGGGGAGTGAGGGTGTAGTGCTTTTAATTTTTAGTGCTGACTTATATAATTGCTTTAGTGAGCAAGTGCCAGGTAACTTGAGTGCAATGTGATACAAGTAACTAAATGCAAAAACGACAAACAGTAACTTTCTTTCAAGTGAAACAAGGAAATAAGTACAGTAAGCAATGCAGATATCACTAGTGATCCACAGAAGCGCTGGTTCTTTTATCTCACTATTCCAAATACAGTTGGGCTCAGGCATATTTTTATCAACCAGAGGAGAAGTTGTGGACAATAATTAATAAAGAGTTAAAGGAATTTATCTCTGAAGCAAAGAGTTAAGTGGGACAAGTTGATCCTTCCAACACAACCAGGTGCTTTAGGATTACCTGATTTGAAGGGATATTTTAGAGTTACACAGTTAAGGCTCATGTACATACACAAGCAGAAGGTTATAATTCAAAATGGAAAGGGATGATGGTGAAGCAAGGGAGGAAGGTAAAAAAATAAAGAAAGAGTTGGATTTTGGATGCAGGTCCTTAAGGAGAATAATAACAACCATACAGAATATTCTATTCATAAAGTAGCAGAAAGTATTCTAAGAACTAAGCCAAAATGAACAGGGTGAAAGGAGATTTTGCTAATATAGATTACTGCCAGTAGGGGTACAGAAAAGGGCTGGAATTTACTGAGGAAAATGGGCAAATGAACCACGGTACTGACAGCAAATAACTAGAGACAGAAAATTAATACAGTGGGTTGAGGCAAAGAAGACATTTAGATGGCAGGCTACAGACTGCCTTCCCTACAAGGGATTTCCATCAGAGAATATGCAAAGAGCAGGAGATAGGAGAGTCATAAGTAAAAGACGTACTCTGGTGGAAATTGTAGTGAAATCTAGGACACAAACTGCTGTTAAAAAGAGATAATTAATAGGGCATATAAAATATTGCATGATGACTAAAAGAATCAATCAGATGAGGTTAGAAAAGATTGTGAAGAGAGACTGGAAAAGCAATTCACTAGAGAAAAATGGGAGGACACATATATGGCTCCTAAGTATGCAACAAATTTGACAAGGTTTAGGATCTTTGCTTGGAAGTGTTTGCACATGTATTGTTATAGGGTTCAGGCACCAAGGCAACAATACATTTCTCTGTAGTACATTTGATTGGAGACACAGGCTGATGTGACATTCAGCTGCAGAGAAATATGGCTATTGCAAATTCCTTGTGGGCAAAAGAAGAATGCAGTGTCATGCGCACAGCATCAATAACCAAATGGACAAGGGCATATAATGTTCATGGCCCCAGGGCAACATGAGACAGCAGGAAGTATGTCAGGCATCAACAACAGACTGGCCAGTGGTCATGTCAGTGGCAGTAAAAATCCAGTGCAGAATGGGCAGTGCCTTTATAATTGGTGTGTGTGGACCAATACCCCTTCACAGTGTCTAAGGAGCATTACCTAAAATGCATATGGGAGTATCACGACAGTAGATAATGCCAGCCTAGGTATCTGGAATTCTGTAAATAATTATATGTCATCTGTGAACATCAACATGATTCATATGCTTGTGTTACAAATGGATTAGAACTGTATGTCATATAAGATGGTTTGTGCAGACATATGTGCTGAAGAGGTATTCTACAAAGTGCTGTTTGAAGATGTAACCACAGTTACACAGTGTGCCCTACTGGATTAGAAAATAAATGTGCCTGCACTTTTATAAGTTTAGATGTATATATTTTAACAATGGAAACTGGGACACAGGAGGTTAACTTCAGGAAAAATAGATGAAATTAAATTACTTTATGGCCACGCAATAAAAAGATGTATCTTCCAGTTTCAGTGCAGCAGGAGACATAGAAGTCTTTTGTGTTGTCTTGAAAATGTTTTATTGTTTTATGACTTCCAGGATCTGCAAACATCTGAGGAAAAGCCTTTGTCTATGTATTTTCACAGGTAGATGCTAAATTATACCTGCTGCATCAATGGTTGTTTTTCACCTGGGATAGAGTCAGATGACAAGAAATGATTTCTGCAAGCTATCCCAGGAGTAATATTTGAGATATTAATTTAAGAACTCTCTGAGAGAGACTGTGTAGTCTGTATTTTGTCTTTGACCTGGCGGCATCAGCTGGAAGACCCATTCACCACATCTGCCTTGCTTGCTCTGAAGTAAGTTATTAGGGTACAGTATTTTCTCTTAAATACAGTCAAGAATATAGAAAAGCATAATTTAGATGATTTCTTTATTTGTTTGAGACTGTACTGCAATGTTGTTGTAAATATTTCCTGTGATTTTGAACGCTGATGTTGCTGTGATTATATACTGAGTATTTTCTTGTTATTTTATTATTAAATATATTTAAACCTTTCATTGTGGTTGATATTTGTGAGACATATTTAACTCCAAAAGTAAAAAGCATTGACAGACACAGCACAAAGGTAAAACCAGGATTTATTCCAGACACAAATCACTCCAAAATTCCACCACAAGTGAGCGCTTTCATCTCCTAACATTGGAGATTTCTTCAGACTCACAGTAAAATTGGACACCCTTTGTTAAGGGCCTTAAAGTAGCTGATAAAGAGTTAACTGGTGGCATTAATAACTACCTTACAGTCTGGGCAGAAGGAGGCATAGCTAGTAAACCTGTGCATGTGTGTGTGTGTAAATCAAACCTTAAAGAGTGTGTGTGTTAGCTACTTGGGCAGGGACATGAAGCACTAGTTGGACAGAGAGGGTGCTGAAGGTTTTGGATTGGTCACTCAGCTGAGATCTTAACTCTATAGCTGTGCCATTGGGGAGTCTTATTGGGGATCTGGAGAAAGAGGAAGAAACCAGCATCGGACTGACTGTGGTCTCTGTGTGCTCTTAAATGCATGTTCCCCACTGGTGCTAGTGGTGAGGATTGAGGCTCCTTGATTACTGGGCCAGTGGTGGGGCATCACAGGGAGCATAACTCTGACTACTACAGTAGCATGCAAGATTTCCTCCATGCTGTAGCACACTTCTACATGTTGTAGTTACATAAGCACATACTGTACACTGAGCACAGCACTCATTACTTCTGCCCCCATGCACTTGTTTATTAAAGCTGTGGGCAAGGCAGTGTATGCTTCTCTTTGCCCACATGGAATTCACAACAGCCATATTTCTGTCCAACTGAATGTAACTTCAGCCATGTGTCCCCAGCCAAATGTACCACAGGAAATGTCTCTCTGCCTAGGTGCCTGAATCCATTTTTATACCTCAGGAAATTTTTACAGATTTTTATCCTCAGGTTGATAGCAAATGTTGGAGGTCTGATGGGGAAGAAAGAGGTAAATGGAGATGTGTTTTTGAAGTGTGGTGAGTTGGCAAATTTTAAAGGTCCCTGCAGAGCACCTCTGTTGGAAATATTGGGTGAGAAAATGACTATAACTAAGCACATGATTTTTTGAGCTGGAACACAGGATTTTAATTCCATAGGCAGAGTAAGGCTTTATTAAGTTTAATTCTGTTGGCTGGCAAAAAAAGGAATTACAAAAACATGGAAATCAAAGTCTAATCCAAATGTATTTGAAGTACTGGAAATTATAAAATAGATAAAAGAAGGGAAAGGGGGATCTTTAGAAAAGGAAATGAGCAAGTTGCATAGAAATAAATGGAAATTATGGGAACAATACATGCAGAATAATATTTAGCAGGAGGAGTAAGGTTTAAGGGAAGACAGGAATTCAGCAATTTATGTAATGTTGGACTGATGATAATTACAAAGAAATAAAAGATATGTGATGTATAATTTATGGGTTCACTATAGAATCCCAAAATACTGAAATCCCGAATTTCAGTATTTCGAAATTCTATAGCTGAAACCTTTAAATACCGAAACCCCATAACCGCGAAATTTAAAACTGTGTCCCTACAGTGCAAATACACCATACACATACACACAATCTCCCCCCATAATCAAACAAACAATCCTACATTACAGACAAGCAGGGAGACAAGCGCCACTGCACCCCTCATGTGAGGGGCTGCACCCCCCACCCCCCTACTTATATATACTAACTCAGAGATTGCACAATCACACACACAAAGATAACTCACACACACACATTTCACAGCTCCTTGCACACACACATCACAGCCAAAACACACACTAACATGCACTAAAGCCCCTAACCAACACACTCATATATGTACTTACCCACACTTTTATACCTATGCATTCACACACCGCAACACCTCCCTGCTTATATATACTAACTCCAAGATCACACAATCACACACACAAAGGTAACTCACACACACACACACACACACACACACACACACACACACACACACACACACACACACACAGACACACACACACACACACACACACACACACACACACACACACACATTTCTCAGCCCCTTGCACACACACATCACAGCCAAAACACACACTAACATACACAAAAGTCCCTAACCAACATACTCATATGTACTTATCTACACTTACACCTCTGCATTCACACAATGCAACACCAGAAACTCCGGACTTTGGTATTTTAAATTTCGTGCTTCTGGTGTTTTGGAATCTCAAGGCTTTGGTATTATAATTTTGAAATACTGAAAGTCGGGATTTCAGTATTTCGAAATTATAAAGGGAACCCATAATATATATATATATATATATATATATATATATATATATATATATGTGTGTGTGTGTGTGTGTGTGTGTAAAATAATGTTTTTTTGTTTACTTTTCTGTTGATGTATGTTTGCTTATGTCAAGTAAAAATTTAATAAAGGTGTTTAAAAAAATATATTGAAGCAAAGAGAGACAGACTTTTGACCAATCATTTGGCTCATAGTACAGCAAAGATTATATAATCATGATTGAGAATGAAGATGGTTCTAACCTGCACTAGATCTTTACCGGGATTCAGAATTAATGAAATAATTCCTTGCTTCCATGACTTTGGGGGTTGAGAGGTGGAGAAAATGTATCTAGACTTTCAAAAAATCTCCATAAATAGCTTTTTTTTTACCATACTATAGACTTATATCAGTATCCCACATGATTCTGGATTTTTTCCAAGTTTCTTTTCTTTTACAAATGTTTCAACTTCATCCCAACTTACCTCTGACATCACAAAGTCTGGTTGTTCAGTATTTAACTTAAATAAATGTAGAAAATCCAAGTATGTAACAATTGCCAAATTGTCTCCCCCACACTTCAAACCTGTACAATTCTGAGTGTTAATATACAAAATACTCCATAATTTCCTTGAGGGTAAGTACAGTTTTATTTAGTTGGGGGGTTAAATTCCTTTTATGTTGATCTACCTAATCATAAAGTCACAGAGTCATAAGGCCTGTTTAGGTTGATTTTCCTTATATTGCATCCTCTTGGCAACTTTTTCTCTTAACTCTTCAACCTCTTGTTAGTCTCCAGGCCTGCCCAAGACCAGCTCATTTTTGTACCACTGAGAAATCCATGTGGAGAGTTTCTAGAGCTTTATCTATTTCTGACAGCTTTTTGTTCACCATAGCCTTTTAAAATGTATACCAGGTAACATTTAAGGGGCCCTAAACCTTTTCTTTTACTCACATTTACTGCTTCATACCACAACTATTCCTATTCCTTTAATTTATTTTAAATTGAACTGGTCATATCTTCCCCCCTTAAGCAGAGATTAGCCTTCTAATGCCTCTCAAAACGTACCTTTTCCAAATGGATTTTCTTTACTAGAGAAGCATCATCTGAAATTGAAATGGGATGTGCATGTAGCTATTTTATTACATGCTGATGCTCGTTATAGATTAGAAGTTTATTAATCCTGGAGAATAACTGGCATCTCAACTAACAACTATTACCAGTTGAAGGTCATAAAAGATGTTATACACATGTTGCATCACTATTGTTGTCATATACTTACTCAAAAATATATGCTACTGGGAGGTTTTACTTACTGTGGATGAGTGCACTTTCCCATGATAGATCATCAGATTCCAATTCCCTGCCCATACAACTATTTCCTGAAATATCACCCATTCCTTTAACATCACACTCAACTGACTGTACATGTTTCATTCCAGGAGGGAGGTAGACCTTTATAATAGTACATTTCTGCCCCTCTAAATGCCTCTTTAAAGCAATATATTTTCCCTCCTTGTCTAATTTTAATTCTAGTATTTTATAATGCATTACTTACTTAAAATGCCCATTCAAAGCAGAATATTTCCCTCCTTATCTAATTTAAATCCAAGTACTTTATTTATTTATTATTTACTTATATTTGTTTACCGGGAAAGCTAGGGAGGAAAGCTCCACATTTAACACCAGTTTCACATATGCATAGAATACAGTTGCATGATATCAGAAGGAGTACAAAATATAGGTAAACATACATACATTAAAGAATAGCTTTAGTAAACATCATTTAGAAACAGAACAATTTACATAGCTTGCATGGGTAAGTACAGTGCTGATCAATCATTAGAAATAGACACAGACTTATAAATAGCAGTGAGACATATAACATTGCAAAAGACACTAAAAATATTTGCTATTTCTTGTAATTAAAGTAATGAACAGAAAAGGCAGCTTAACTATGAACATATTAGAAAGGGGAAAGTGGTTGATAATGTAATACAGTAAAGCAGCTATGAATGTATCATTACATATAAACTGAGAAGTAAAGTGATTAGGCAAGTGAGAATGGTTGGAGCTACTTGTACTGTTATAAGAAGTGTGAGTTGGGTACAGATGATGGTAGAGAGTGATGAAACTGTGATGAAGGGATAGTGAGAGATTAGTTGAATTAATCAAAGAGTAGAAGAGTTTGAGTCTTGTTACTCAGAGCCTGTGACTGATATATAAAGTTACTCCTTGTGGTTTAGTAAGCATCTTTTTGGCCCAGTGGAGAATAAGGTAGAAGTAGAAAAGACAGGTATTTGGAGAAAGTGTAGCAGGTATAGCTACAAAATTTATTCTAGCCAGGAGCTGAGCAGGAGCAGAGCCAATTTTTGCTCACCTATTATTTTAGTAGTAACTTGGAGGTATGTATGTATCTTGTCTGTCTGTTTTATTTGCAGTGGGATAGAGTATTAATTTTTGTGCGACTTGTTTGGGAGTATAGATAATCCAATGTAAATCTCTAATGGCTATGCACTAGTGGGTTTTTAGTGGGGTATTTTCTTCAATTTTAGCTATTTTATTGGAACACATGTCAAGTTTAGTTTTAAGGGTAGTACTAAGCTTTATAAAAATGAGGAATGCATATAGAAGGGATGGAAGTAGGTAGGTGGTAGGTGTGGATATTTCTGCAGACTCTGTGAGAAAACGTTTTGTTCTGTATAGTGATCCTAACTTCCAGTGGATCTTTTTGATGGACTGAATCAGGTGTTGGATGTATCTAAGTTTGTTGTCAAGTAAGACTCTGAACAGCTTCATTTGTGTTATGCATTCAGTTTTTGTGTTGTCAGATGACAAAATATGGACAAAATGTGGAATTTGTGTTTTTCTATGAGACTTTAGGTGGTAAAGAGCATTAGTTTTAATTGACACCTTTTTCTAAGAAGGGTAGCTACTCCTCTTTGCCCTCTCATGATATAGGAGGAAACTTCCCAAGTGCATGCCCAAACCTAATTAGCTTTGAGTGTTCCATGTCTATTAAACGACTTTTCTGTAATGCTACAACATCATATTTGTGTTTCTTTACATAGCTGAGCACTGAACACTTCTGCTGTTATAACAGGGTTCATCACCCCATTAGTTTCCAGGAAAGTAAATAATCCACAATAAAAGTAGTGGCAGTACTTTTTCTCCTTGGTTCTCTTTTTGTTTGTTTTCCAGGAAAGTAAGCTATACATTTTAGTTAACACTACACTAAACATACACAGCATCACACAATTCAAGCAAAAAATAAAGAAACATTTCTCTAAAATCTGGTCCCCACCACTCAGCCTCAGGAGTATAGAACTTGACCCATCCCATTATAAACTGTCAGTTTAATAATTTATGGAAACAAATACAACAGCAAAATACAGTGAACCTGGAATTAAACATTTAAGTATCAAATAAACAATATATCATGTAACCCAAGTATTATTACTCCAAGTCAGAACAATCGACAACTATAAAAGAAAAATGCAAAAAATTCAAGAGGACTGAGCAAGTGTTGTAGATATATGAAAACACACTTGTAAGTGCCATTATAAAAGTGATATCAAATGTATCTAATCAATGTACTATGTTATAACACTGGCTTATCCACAGAGTGAGTTAATGGGGAGTGGAGAGATGATAAAATCAGCAAAAGGAGAGAAGTATTGCTGGAACTGAATTCATCCTCAAGTCTTGGTGAGAACCTTCACAAGGTGGACCTTGTTTTTTGCAAAATTTCACCAAGACGACACTGACATATAGACTGTATTTTATATAGCATATATTATGGACAGAAATAGATTATAAATTAAAGAAGATAGCTGGGTGCACAAGTCCCAGGATAAAATGTGCCAAATCCTGGTAGGTGCACTGGTACCAGGACTGGAAAAAAATCACAGTTTAGAATTCTCAAAACATGGAAATATTCCTACAATGGGGCTAGGCCAGGCCCAGGGGGGGAGGATGGCCCCCCCTGTTGTAGAAGGAAATAGCAGTCCCCAAAAAATCACAAAAACTGATAGGCCAAAAAACAGCCATACAGACGACAGAGTGGACTGTTGAGGACAATAAAGAAATTATGTATTGTAACTATTATGCAAGAAGCCCAGAATTTCCAGACAAAATATTTACAAAAAGATTGACAGAAATTAGAGAAAAGAAAAATACTTCCACAAGAAAAACTGTCAGAAGCTTCAAATAAAAATTTGTGTTACTTAATAAAACAAATCCAAGAAAAACTCCATATAGACCAAGAAATATTGTGCCATTTGGAAAAATAAGAGACTGAGGAAATGCAAAAATTTAAAGAACAAAATTTAGTTTGAAGGGTATAATAAAATAAATATGAACATGGGAAAGAAAGAGAGATCTGATAAGGTGCAATATTTATACAAAGGAGAAAGCCAAATTAAGCAACACAGAAAAGGCAGCCTGAAAGATATTCAAAGAGAAATACAGGGAAAGACATTCAGATATGGAAAATTTCTCAATAAAAAAAAAAAAGATCACAAACAGGAAATGTAGAACAGAAGTTTAACCAAGAAGAAGTTAAAAAATAGCTGAAGTTATGGAATATTTGCAAAGTGAGGGATTCAGTGTAGAAAGTCTAACACAGGTTGTATCACAGCACGAGGGAATAACTAGTCCCCAAAATAAGGAGAAACAAGAGGAGCAGGAGACATCTGAAGAAGAAATATGGACATGGGGAAAAAGAGATTTAATATGGTGCAATATTTATACATATGAGAATGCAAAACTAATCACTGCTGAGCAGCACCAAAATATTTGAAGAGAAATACAGGCAAAGACATCTGGATATAGAAATTTCACAATACAAAACATAAAACAAAGACAAAAAGTAGAAAAGAGGATTAATAATGGAACAGTTAAATAAATAGAAACTAAGGTTATGGATTACCTGCAAAGTAAAGTATTTAGTGTAAAAATTTAACTCAGATAACAACATAACAGGATAGAACAATGGGCACCCAAATTAAGGAGAAACCAGTAGAGCAGGAAGCATCTAATCAGCTGACATTTGAAGATAATTTTGATCCTCCCACAGGAAACCAGTACGAAGGTTCACTTGGAGCTATACAGCCAAGGAAAGAACAGGAAACTGTGTCAACTCTGACACAGTCAATGGCAGGGAGTGATAGGCCAGTGATTTCCCATATGAAAGAGGAATGGATAACACAGGGTGAAACTGAAGAGAATGTGACAAACGAAGAAGCTCTGGAACTTTCTATAGAATGCCTGCAGAAAGCTGGGAACAAATAATGTGCCCTCAGTTTAGAAGAAAATGATTTAAGAGAAGAGTTGCTTGATTAAATAGAAATGGATAGACATATTAAGACCAATGAAAGAAATAGACCGCAGAAGGTCAGTAAAACCCAAAAAAGTTAGAAGTCTGATAAAACAAATGAACACAGTAATTAGGATTGTCCATAGAGATTCATGCAACATAACATGAGTAAATAGAATACACTACTGTGCAGCCAAATTAATAACAGATAAAGTCTTACCACAAGAACAGGGGTAATAAGGGAAAGGATGGGGAAAATCGAACACCATCAAGGAAGTATCGAATAGAGAAAAACTATAAAGCAATTAAGACAAGAAGTGTCACTGTTAGGAGAGTATAGAATAGGGAACAGATCAATAAAAATACCCAGAAAGACAGATGTGATAAAACCAATGCACAGTATTATAACTGATCAGGATTTATCATCTACTGTTGCAAACAATAAACTAAAAATATCAGCACAGGCAGAAAAACTTACAAGGTACACATATAAATATAAAGGAAAAGTACAAAATAAGCAATTTATTGATGACCCAAAAAAGTTTTATAGAGAATTGGGAAACAAGGTAAAAGGAATTGAAAGACCACTAAAAAAAGAAGAAATAGATACATTTTGGAAAAAGATTTATGAAGATCCTGTGGAATATAACAAAGATGTTAAATGGACAGAAGAAGTAAAAGAAAGAATAAGAAGTACGAATGTACAGGATATGAAATGGGATGAAGTAATAGCCAGAGATATTGAAACAAAGTTAAGAAAAGCCTCAAACTGGAAAATCCCAGGCTCAGATGCAGTACCAAACTTCTGGCTGAGAGTATTAACATCTTTGCCTGAAAAAAAACAAATAAACAGTGACAATACCTCACCAAACCAAAAGGCAAGAAGGCACAAAAAAGTTGCCAGATAAAAGAGCTTGTTAATTTATTTGTAAAAATAATAAAATAAACACGTGAGCGCTTTTGTTTAACAAATGTAAACTTCATCAGACAACTTAATAAAATCAATCTGAAATTTAAATAGTACACTCTACTTTCTGATTGGATGAAACTACAGACATCATCTCAAGAAAGTTAACCCCCTATGTCCCATCATATATTAAAGTCCCCTAACATGTATGTATGTATATATATATATATATATATATATATATATATATATATATATATATATATATAATTCTAAAATGTTTGTAATTGTGCCAAACTGCTATACATAAATCATAAACCTTAAATAATGTGTAAATAAATGAATAAATGCATACATACTGTTCTTAATGCATCTAGGATATACAGAATATACATCTTCTTATAAATGTTGCAAAAATGTGTATATATATATATATATATATATATATATATATATATATATATATAAAAAATCTCCCTACAATAGGAAATGAAATCAAGGAAATGAAAAAGAGGGAGTGTATAAATATTTGGGAACTGTTGAAGGATCAACAATAAAACATGAACAAATGCAAATAAAACTCAATAAGAAACATTTTAGAAGACTTAAATTAATCCTGAAAATGGTGTTGACATCTAGGAGCAAAGTTCAAGCTATAAACCAGTTTTCTCTTCCTGTCCTAACTTACAGTTTTGAAGTGATTGGCTGGCTCCAAAAGGTGTTGGATAGATTAGACAGGAAAACAAGGATGCTTTATGCTCATGAAATGATTTATAAAACTCCGTGCATACTAAGGTTATATATTCCCAGTTCCGAAGGAGGTATGGGCCTCCTTGAAATTCATTACATGTATAGAGCTGCAATAGTGGGACTGCATACATATCTGCTGACCTCACAAGACTCAAACATTGTGAAAGTTTTGAAACATGAACAGAATAAATCTAGGATGACTTCCCTTCTTAGTCTAGTAGAAGCATATCAGCATCAAGTGAAAATGGAAATCAAACCACAAGTAGATAAAAATCAGGCAGCAATTCAATGTGCCAAAAAACAAAAGAAAGAATATAAGGTGAAGGATCAGTTGAGAAGGCAAGAAATGTGGAAAATGCATAAATATAGTTGCAAGTATAGAAAACTCCTGGAACAACCTCATGTTGATCAGGATTGAATGCAGGAATGGTTACGGAGAGACGACTTTAAACCAAAGGATGAAAGGTTAATATTGGCAGGCCAAGATAGTGGACTATGTACACGCTGGTTTACAAAGTCCATTGGACATGTGGGAGAAACAGACAAATGTAGGTTTTTGAAAACAGAACTGGAAACAGTTGCATGCCTTGTTGCTGATTGCAACATACTAATGGCAGAAGGACTGTATACTGAAAGGCATAATAATGTGGCAAGACTGTTGCACTGGGGATTGTGCAAACATTATAATATTGAAGTAGCTTAAAAACACTGGAAACATGAGCCACAAAGCATAATAGAAAATGATGAAGTCTACATCACATGGGATCACCCATTACCAACAGTTCTAAAGATACATGTGAAAAAACAGATATAGTGGTCCACGAAAATAAGACAAAAGTAGCATTAATCATTGAAATCACTACACCCAGTCACTACCATGCCTTGCATACAGAGAGACACAAATTCATAAAATATCAGGATTTGCAGTCAGAAATTGAGAGCAATGTGGAAGAAAGATACCCAAACAGTTCCAATGGTAGTAGGAGCAATGGGTCTTATAAAAAAATAATCTACAACTGTATTTAGATATATTGCCGATACATATAACTCCATACGAATTGCAGGAGGAGTCATTGCTGGGCACATTGCGAGTGCTGTGATGAGCACTTCTGGCTGACATCGAAGATTTAAACAGTACTAATTTCATGAACTTTAATGATACTTTAACTTAGGAATGGGGCCATTCCTATCATGGTATTAGAAACCCAAAATATCTAGAGAAATTAAAGTGAGATACCACTATAATATGCATCTAATACAGCTGGCATTAATGAGATATTAAACCCACTGGGTTTGCATAAAGGGTATATATGTATGTATTCATGTATAGAGCCACCATGAAAACACAACCAGACAAGTTATGCATAATTGAGGGAAGGTGACAGGAAACAGTCCCCTATTGGTGAATGCCCATGGCCCACTATAATATCTATAATATACTTCAGATAGCAAAGATGGCATTCTGCTCTCATAAGGGAAGCATTGCAATGGCAACTTAATCACAGTAATATGCCCCCTTTTTTAATTTGGTAGACAGTACATCATGACATACTAGAATGGATATTAGCATTCAGGTATGCTGTTTTTTTTTTTTTTTTTTTTGAAGAAATAAGGTGCAAAATTCTTTACATCTTACTGCAGCATGCCACAATCTGCGGGACACTAGAATGGTATAAAATGCAATTAGAAGATTGTTCAAACAGATAACCGAAGCAAAATCAAGTAAACAGACTTGTTAGTATGCAAATATGGACAACTTGTTTGGTTGATTCTGTAATAAAAATACATATGAGCCAGAAGAGCTGAGATCATTACAGATGAAGCTGTAAAGGAATACCATCCCACAGCCTGTGGCTTGGGAGCTGTTTTAGCAATCGTCTTGCTGACTGGAAATTAATTTAAGTTTAGCTTAACATACAATAATTCCTGCAGTTCAGAAAACAGCTAAACAAAAAGATTAGCTGTAGTGAGATGTTTTCTTTCTTGTAGTCTGTTTCTTTAAAATGTTTATTTTCTATTTCTATATGCAGTTGTATGTATCTCTGCCTAAGTATTACATTGTCACTACCTTGTTTATCTCATTTTCTAAGCAATTTTTAACTTTTAAACAGTTTATGGATGGGCACCCTTTATGTATTTATTAACAAATAAGACAGTATTTATTACTAAATGGTGACAAGTGCCTGGCATTAGCTACAAATTGGCCAGGCTGCCCCGCTACACACTGTCTTCTGTGCTTATAATTATTTTGCTTATTATGAAAAGTAAACAGTAACTGGAGTGATCCCCAGCCTGATAATCTGGGGTGAGGGAAGTTTACTATCATGGACCAGTGTAGAAGGCCTTAGTGTTACAGAATATTAAATATCTTTGCTGGAAAATAATATGTGTGCTTAAATGTAAGAGCTTATTTAAAGCATAGTTACTGTAATCAAGTTATTGATTGAAGGCAATGAAACTCAGAGAGAGAAGTGAGAAAGGGGTCTAGGGAGCTAGGCCAAAGACTCTACTCAGTGGAATGTTCAGTGGACTGTTCAGTGTGGTGCCTATTTATGTGTGTGTTGGTTTTGTAGGACCATACCCAAGGTAACAGTTCACATTTCTTACATGTTTATTTGTGGCCAGGATGCACTTAGTGAAATATATAGTAATCCATATGTGCTTGCTGTTTTATATAGCTAATCTTTTAGCACCAATGATATGAAATGACAGATCACCCCCTTGGGGACCACCAGATTTAATATTTCTAGACTAAAGATAAATATGTTGGTGGGCAGTGGTGTGGATCAAAGCACCTTTGTCCCATCCACAAAAAAAAGTCTTCACTGTAGTTCTCAGTGTTAGGATTAAAAGTCCAACTGGGTTTCTGCAGTGTTTTCACAGTTAGTTAACAGAGCTGGGATTCAAACTCTATCTGTGATAGAGCAGCATTATATATACAATCTTTAAGAAATAGAGTTTTAAAACATTCTTGCATTATTCATTCTCAAGGCATCACAGAAGCTGATGGTCTCTTCCATTTTTAAATACGTTTATCCCTTTTTGCTTTACCATTGGTTTATGCAATTAATTGTTCTGCATCTTCAAGTAAAATTCCAGACTTCTGGAGGTGAGCTGTTATTAATTATCCATCTTCCTAAAGTAGCAAACTCTGAGTTCAAATTTTTACTGTTTTATGTTATTTGCTAAGCCATACTTTGACTTACTGACTTGGTCGTCCCACTGCAATAAAATGCCCTCATGAATCTCTCTCACTTGCATTTGCTTTTACCCTGGTGTCCAGTTTTACTTTGCTGGCCAGGGTGATCAGCCCCAGGCAAAGTAAGTTTGCAGGAGGCAAGCAGGTCAGGGACATTCACAGGTGATAATGGAACCTCTGTTGTGACCCTACCTCTCTTACCTGTTGGTGTCATATTAGTAGGCTGCAGTCATGCAAGGAAAAGTGGCCTTGGGAGCATTCCCACCATAATCCCTAGGACAGCAATGCTCTAGAGCCTGCCTGCATACCAAGCCTGGCTTCTTTTATGAGCCCTGGTCTTCACTGTGACTGCCAAAGTGGCCAACCTGCCACTAGCACATCACTCCCACCCCTACCTCCAAATACAGATGAACTGATTAAACCTTGCCATTCCTATCTTCACCTTGTCAATTTTAACTGGTGTCTGAGCTACTAATCAAGTTGGGTAACCTGGGTCATAGTTTATTATTCCATGCCTTTGGAGCACACTAGGCAAACTGCAGACTTGTAGAGAGGAGAACTTTAGACATTTTGTTATTGTTCACACATGTATAATTCTAGTAATTGTATCTGAAAACTTAAACACCTATCTCACATTGGACTTAACTGATAGAAAACATCATGGCTTTAGTGCTGACAGTAACACCAATGCTTAAAAAATAGAAATGCTTGATATTAACTCATTAGGGGTGTGTTTGTGAACCCCAGATAAGCTTTTGATTCCATATTTTACCCTGTATGTGTCTCTAAATCATCTAAATGAAATAATAATAGTAGAATCCCCTGTTTCTAAATATCTTTAACAAGTACTTTACAGAATTCTCTTTTCTATATTTTTCCTTCATTCACTGCTTAATCTATGTTACTCAAGGATCAGTATCTGGACCATTATTATTATTAATAGTAGAATACTCTGATCACTGCCTAATCTATGTTACTCAAGGATCAGTATCTGGACCATTATTATTATTAATAGTAGAATACTATGATCACTGCCTAAGCTATGTTACTCAAGGATCAGTATCTGGACCATTGTTATTATTAATAGTAGAATACTCTGATCACTGCCTAAGCTATATTACTCAAGGATCAGTATCTGGACCATTATTATTATTAATAGTAGAATACTCTGATGACTGCCTAAGCTATGTTACTCAAGGATCAGCATCTGGACCATTATTATTATTAATAGTAGAATACTCTGATCACTGCCTAAGCTATGCTACTCAAGGATCAGTATCTGGACCGTTATTATTATTAATAGTAGAATACTCTGATCACTGCCTAAGCTATGTTACTCAAGGATCAGTATCTGGACCATTATTATTATTAATAGTAGAATACTCTGATCACTGCCTAAGCTATGTTACTCAAGGATCAGTATCTGGACCATTATTTTTATAGTTAGTAGAATACTCTGATCACTGCCTAAGCTATGTTACTCAAGGATCAGTATCTGGACCATTATTATTATTAACAGTAGAATACTCTGATCACTGCCTACGCTATGTTAGTCAAGGATCAGTATCTGGACCATTATTATTATTAATAGTAGAATACTCTGATCACTGCCTAAGCTATGTTACTCAAGGATCAGTATCTGGACCATTATTATTATTAATAGTAGAATACTCTGATCACTGCCTAAGCTATGTTACTCAAGGATCAGTATCTGGACCATTATTATTATTAATAGTAGAATACTCTGATCACTGCCTAAGCTATGTTACTCAAGGATCAGTATCTGGACCATTACTTTTATTGTTAGTAGAATACTCTGATCACTGCCTAAGCTATGTTACTCAAGGATCAGTATCTGGACCATTATTTTTATTGTTAGTAGAATTCTTCTCTGAATTCAGTGTGCCTCAGTACAGTTATAGCAAACTGCAATGCAATGCCTCAGTGTTGCATAAAGGGCTGCTATAATCAGAAAACAGCCATAACATCTGAAATTGCTACATTATAAAGATATTTTTTTCTGCAAGTTGTATTAAATGCAGAACTGGTTATAAAAAGTACAGTTCTATTTTTCTTTTAATTATCTTATGTAGGCTGTAGGATTTGAGCAGTCGGATTGCTTTAGAGTTTTTTTCTTTTTTAATATTCCTGTAGTGTTAACTCAGCAGTTGCAAAACTCTATATTCAGTCACATACAGTTTCCCACAACTGCAGCCATATGGATGTTGCATGCTTTCAAAGTCTTTGTGGAGCTGTCCTAGAATCCTGTTATCTCTTAGCATGAATGGTGCTGCTGCAGGGTACTCTAATTAAAATACTAAAAATCTACTCCTCCAAAAGACAGGCTCGTTATCTTTTATCCATGGTCTGTCCATACAAATGTCAAAACTTAGCTGTTTTGATTTTATGATAAGGAATTAGAAATGTAGTTTTTCTGAAACAAAAATATGATATTTGAATGAATTTTAAACTGAAAACAGGGTTTCCCTTCATCTTCCATCTTTACATGTGTTAATATATGATGCTGTAAGTAATCAATGTCTTGCCAGCTATGTAGCACAGACTGCTCAAACCCTGACTACAGCCCCAGTGACCGTGATTTGGCTAGTAATCCTGGGCTCCAAAGTAGTTAGTATGGAGAATGGGAATGAGTGGTTACTGTAACCTCACCCACCCCAGGCAATAAGGCAACTTGTGGATGGTGCAGTGGTGCAGCGGTAGTGTTGTTGACTCACAGCATCTCCGGTTCAGTTCTTGGCTGGAGTGCCTTCTGTGTGGAGTCTGCATGTCCTACCTGCATTCATGTGGGTTTCCTCTGGGTGGTCCGGTTTCCTCCCAAATTTTATAGACATGCATCTGGAGTGTTTCTTCTCAGGACCTCTGCTGAAAATTGGCTTCATTCCAAATCAGACTTTCCCAGTAAACAAATGTTAAATAAACTGAGCTTACTGAATGAGCTTCACTAAGTAAAAAATGCAGCAAAAGGAACTAACTAGCAACTCCTATGTCTGATAAGCAGTGTACAGCAGTGTATCTGGTCTTTATTGTGAGGAAGAATGCACACAGTGTCACGGCACTGCAAGCCCTGCCTTGGCAATGAGCCTGTCAACCACTATAGGGTATGGTTAGTGTATAAAATGGTCCCAGCTGGCCATGGATGATGGTTCCACTGCACATGACTGTGGCCCTATTGCTTGCTTAAGATGGCAGGACAGAAGAATTAAAGGGTTCTTGGAGGATGAGCAGAATCGGGTGGTCAAGCTGTGGGTAAAAAACAATAAAGAAAAAAATGTATTAATATCCAGGTGAACACAGGCATTTTCTTTCAGTACTTTTCTCCTGAAATTACTGGACACCTTAATGCTGTGTATAATAAAATCTTCTTACAATGGGAGCTATATGCTGTTTAAGGTGTCTTCTTGCCATAAACTGAATACTCAGTTTATATAACCTCCCCACCTGCTGAATACCATTTCTGTAGATCTGGAATGTAAGAGATGCATGTTGTAGATTTATTGATCACAATGGACCTAGAAGTGACAAAGCCTGTTAAAAATATTACAGGGATGCTTAAAAAGGTAGAGATGAATAGTAGGCAGGACCAGTATTGCAGATGCAGTATGCATGGGTTCTGGAAGTACTGCAACAGTCTCAAATGCAATACTGATATCAAGATTCAGTGACACAATGAAGAAGGGGCTTGGGTAGCTCAGATGCAGGCTCAAGGAGTGGGGGTAAGAGTAAGGGACAGTGACTGTCTTCAAATTCATCATGTGCTAGTCTGTTCTACTACCTACTATATTAAATCCTAAAACTGAGAATTCAGAAGCACCACTTTTAACAAAGAACTGCATAGAAAACGAATGCAGGAACATAAAAGTTAAAGAACCGCACTTTATTAACAAACGTTAAGCCCTTTCGTCCAGATATATGGATTTTGTCACAACTGAAGGAGAAATTAATTAGCAACCATTGCATACTGATAAAAAGTCACACGATTAATTCATAAATTAATTAACATGCTATCCTATCTATATAATGATTAATCAAATAAAATACTAAACTATCAAACCTAAAAACTAAAAGATTTTAACCATTACCCAAAAAAAGAGAAGAAAAATCCACTTGTTCTAAAATTTAACATTCCACTGAAAATACAATAGTAATGACCATGAATATTAAAAATACATTTAAAACAACATTTGTATTTAATACATACATTAGTATATAACACAAATCAGTATCCCTTAAGTAAATCATATCTATGACATTGTTGAACTACATAAAAAAAGCTGCTTTTAATCGTACACACTGGAATTAAGTACAACGTCATTAAACCCTGGGTCCACAGTAGAATTAGTTCCTAACTGCCATTTAAGTTGCATTAATTCAAGGCCATCATCTTCTGGTCCCCCCAAGAACTGATGTCTACTTGATCAATAACAAAAAAAATTAAAACTGTGACTACTGTGAAGATAAGTGAAGGCTGCTAGTCTATCTAGATAGAATTTTGTAGATAATTCTGTCATTTGTAAATATTAATATAAGCCACAGGCTTGTTCTCTTAAATGGAAGAAAATAGTGTTAAATGTGGAACATCAAAAATGTAACAACAGTGCACTCTGCTGGAAGAAAGCTGATAAGTCAAGCCTTGTATGACTGTTTGATCTCGAACTCGGAGCTGTGGTGTCTGAACCAGAATATTCTTTCTATTGTTTTGAGACCAGGGTTAATTGCTAAATTTTATATATATAATGTCTTTAATTGCTGTAGTTTTCTGACCAGGTGCAAGCTTACTAAGAAATGTAAATGTAGAGTTTTTGTTATCCCGGGAAACCAGAGAATTGTTAAGAATGGTGTAATCTAAAATGAGTCAGCAGGATGTGTTATCAATTTAAACGACTTTCTCAGAGACAGAGAGCAGTCATTTTGCATTTGTCTCCAGAACTGACCACACACCAGCACATTCTTTGCTCTGTCTGTATGTAAGTAGGATCTTAGACTTCATTGTTTCTCTTAAGGAATAGATAGAAAATAGTATGTTTAGACTAGCTGTTTTCTATATTTATGTCAGACTATTCTACAGTATTATTTTAAGCATTTTCCTATGATCTCTGAACTCTTGACTAGCACTGTGTAGTAAGAAGTATTATCTTGTGTTTTTATTATGTATTATTAAATATTTTTAAACCTTTCAACTGTGGTTGTTTTGTGTAGAGATAATTTAATCTCTACAGTACATTGCATGTATATAGTAATACTGGCCAAGCCACTCCAATAAACCTTAAAAAGTTCTGGTCACACTTACAAATTGGATAATAATATTGCACAGTAATAATTGGACACCCTTTGGCAAGGGCCTTTTTAGTAGCTGTTAAGTAAGGGTCCTGGTGGCAGTGATTACTACCTTATAGCCTGGACAGAAGGGGCACAGCTAGTGAACCTCTGCCAGCCTTTCCCAGGAGTGTCTGTGTGGTTGTATAAAAATCATATCTCAAAGTGTGTGTGTGTGTGTGTGTGTGTGTGTGTGTGTGTGTGTGTGTGTGTGTGTGTGTGTGTGTGTGTGTGTGTGTGTGTGAGCTACTTGAGCAGGGACATGAAGCACTGGTTGAACAGAGAGAGTGCTAGGAGGACTTGGCTTGGGACCCTGGCCAAGGACCCCACAATATAGCTGTGCCAGTGGGGAGTCTTATTTGGGATCTGGAGAGAAAGGGAGATACCAGCCCCAGACTGAGTGTGATCTCTGTGTACTCTTAAGGGAAATTTTACTTTACTGTGTGTGTATTTGTTATCCTTTGCAAAGTGGATGCCCCTCACTGGTGTTAGTGGTGAGGACTAAGGCTCCTTGATTGCTGGGCCAGTGCATGGGTGTCACAACTACTATTAGCACTGAGGTGTCTATATAATGCATTATGCTCATCTTTTTTTTGTTGATGTCATAAATGGCGGTAAATCCTTGATCTGAGAGATTGAATCATTTTCCCTATGTAAAAGCTAGAACATTTTTGACACTGTGCTACACAAACCACTCCCATACTGTAGCAATAAAATTTATGCCTAAGATTAATTTTACCATAATGCTGGATAGTAAATGTAGAACCATCCATGATGATCTTGCATTGACTACATTGCCCACACTTAGTCATGAAACCAGTAAAACCTAAGTCCTATCACTCTCTAAAAAGGCCTTGATACAGGTGTCTTTCATGTAAATTACCTTAGGAACATCTCCCATAACTTTCATATAATCTTGGTTGGTAGTAAAAATATTCCAATTCTTGTAAATTATAGCCTTAATGTCTGTAAAATCTGCATTGTATATCAAGGTCAAGCCTTTCCTAAATTCATTTGAGCTATTAAGAGAAGCCTTACTACACTCCCAGTGGCCACTTATTTCATAGTATGGTGCAAAATTTGTCTTTTCTCTTTTAAACGCAATCTTCTTATTGAGTCTCATTCAGCAACAATAAAGGGTACTTTCAAACCTCAAACATTCTTTTTAGTATATCGCTTTCCATACTGAACCTATTTTCTTGAGATACCATTCGTGACAACTGCACAAATTGACCTTTAACCAATGACTTTTTTCTTTTGATGACCAGGCTGCCAACTACTATAAGGGCGGCCATGGTGGTGCAGCTGTTAGCATTGTCGCCTCACAGCAAGAGGTTCTCTGGTTCGATCCTTGGCTGGGGTGCCTTCTGTGTGGAGTCTGCATGTCCTCCCTGTGGTCGCGTGGGTTTCCTCCGGGTGCTCTGGTTTCCTCCCACATCCCAAAGACATGCTGTAGGTGTATTGGACACACTAGAATTGGCCCTAGGCATGAGTGTGTGCGTGTGTGTGCCTTCTGTGGAAGATTGGGCTCTGGGCTGGCAACTCGACACCGTAAAACTTCGCTGCCAATCATGCGCGGACAGGTGATCCGCTGTGGCGACCCCTAACCGGGAAAAGCTAGAAGAAGAAGGCTGTCAACTACTATAATGAAGTAAAGAATTGAAATATGTTGGTTTCCTGTGCAAACTTGATACAAAGAATGACTGTTTTCTATTCTTGATGATTAAGGTATCTAAATAGCTGATTTATTCACTGGACAAATTCATAGTGAATTCTAAAAATTCAGTTGTAGAATGTAGAAACTCAAAAAAATCCTTAAGTTTATCAATTGTATTAGTCCAAAAATCACAATACCATCCAAAAATCTTCTGTACAGGGACCAACATTGCTTATATTCTGAAGAAAAAACAAAACTGTCTTCCCAATATGCCGTAATAATATTGGCAAAAGTGGGGGCACAAGATGCCCCTATGGCAACCCCATAGCTCTGTCTATATATTTGACCTTCAAACACAATACAATTATTTTCCAACACCAAATCCATCAATGTAGTTAAAGTTTTAAACAGTATTATCAAAATCAGAACCTGTACATAATCATAAAACCATTCAAGACTAGTTTCATGCGGGATAACTGAAAAAATATCTTTCATGTCAATATTTACAAAACTTAAGTCATCTTTATGTAGGTCATTGGACACCTTAGTTAAAAAGTCCCATGAATCTTTATACAAATGCTGAATCCCCCTCACAGCCTCCTTCAGATGTCAATCAGTGTAACGTGCTATACAAAAAGTCTTGGAACATTTTGCATTTGCAATTGGACGCATGGGTGGATCAATCAAATTTTTTGTTTATTTTAGGGATCCCAGAAAATGTAGATGTCCTAGATTCAGGTACCACAAGAAAGTCATAATCACTCTTGCTTAAACACCCATCAAGCAGCAATTCTTCAATTCTTCTAGACTTGCATCTAGTTTTCTGTAGGCAATATTTTTCTTGTTTAATGACACTTCCTCGTATGAATCCCCATACAGTAACACCAGCATTTTGTTAATGTAGTCATTCACATTCATGACTACCAAACCCCCTCCCTTGTCAGGTTTCATTATTCTGATTTGTTGATTCTTTAGTGGTAATAATCTTCCTGATATTGAACTCACAAACTTTTTCAAATATGGAAATAATAGTGTGCAAAAGGGAGTTGAACACATTAGGATTTTGAATAAGTTGATACAAGGTGCGGCTTCCAGCCCAGTTTTGTTGAAATGTAGGCTCAGATTCAGTTTATGTTGAATTAATTTAAGGTCCACAAGGAGGCTGCGGTGCTGTAGCGGTTAGTGTTGTCGCCTCATAGCAAGAGGTTCTTCCATTCGATTCTCGGCTGGAATGCCATCTGTGTGGAGTCTGCATGTCCTCCCCATGGTCGAGTGACGTTAAAGACATGCAGGTAGGTGCAAGCGTGCATGGGTGTGCCTTCTTTGAAGGTTGGGTGATAGGCTGGCAACTCGGCACCGTAAGAATCCACTGCCAATCATTAGCGTACCGGAGTTCCTCTGTGGCGACCCCTAACTGGGAAAAGCCGAAAGAAAAACAAACAATTTAAGATCCACAAGGACATCAACGATTTCAGCTTTTTTTTTACTGGGATAAACATAAGCACTTTTTCAAACAAATCCACCCAGGATTTAGGCACATTAATGTCACTGTAATTAAAAATCTTAAACTCCTGTCTAGTATTTGAGACAATTGAATATTTGTCATTTATCTGTTGTGTCTGTTCCCCTGTGCTCCCAGCCCTCTCCTTACAGTTTTTAGTTCTGCTCCTGACCTGTTCCTCAGCCAGACTATCAGGAACAATCCTGGATGACAGAGAGAGCCAGACAAAAGTCAATACTTTTCTCTTATTAAATCACACACAAAGCAGTAAGGGCACTAAGGGTTGATACTGTGAACTAGCCCCCCCCCCAAAAAAAAAATAGCAAAATTAAATTTGAAGACTACTTACAATACACCTAGTGTAAGTTAATTATTTATGCACACCTCCCATGCTTATATGTACAAATGTCACAACCAGTTCACAGTCACATATCACTGGGAAAAAGAGAAACTCTACAAAACAGCACACCGCAATTTCAAGGAATTCTTATTTTCACTCTAATTACAATGAGAGCGTTTTTTTTCTGAGGAATTACAGTCTGTGGAGACACAGTACAGCTGATGACATCCAGACCTTTTTGTTTTTCTGCCTACCTTATGGGGGCTCATCCTAAAACAAAAGTTACCCTTGGACTCCCATATAAAACTACACAGCATCATATTTTTTCATACTGAATCTCATCTGCTATATCTACCCTACTACCTTGTAATACACACTAAACTGCTCTGAAGTTGTCAACGTCCAGTCATCCTTGGTATTGTCAGCAAACAGGCTGAACTTGTTCTGCAGCCCAAGGTTAATGCCTGACAAAGATACATAGAACAGTACTGGGCCAGGCATGAAGACTGTACCAACCAACTTATTATAAATGTCTTGCTAAACATTCTCCATCCACTGCTATGTCATGTTTGCCAATTAACTAAATATCCAGCTACCTCAACAGTTTATATTCCACCCCCACAATCTTTAGTTTTCTTCCAAGCTTTGATGAAGTGAAATATTAATGGCTTTACTGAAATCAAGGCATGCTGCATTTTATCAACTTTCTTGTTAACCTCAGTGACTCAGTCCTACAGATGGGTCAA
Organism: Protopterus annectens; assembly: GCF_019279795.1. NCBI lineage: Eukaryota > Metazoa > Chordata > Ceratodontiformes > Protopteridae > Protopterus > Protopterus annectens. The sequence continues at coordinate 549,350,593 of NC_056739.1, forward strand.
GTTAGACTGACAAGACATCTGCTGTGTCAGTCTACAGTGCTGTTCTTCTAAAAGTCAAACTAATTTTAAGGAACTCCACCAGGCTACACTATAGAATTATTTACATAACCTTTAAGAGGATGGAAATTAAGGCTTATTAAAACATAATTACTTATATATAATCTGGACTTTCCTTTGTGTCATGAGACCTTCCATTATCAGCCTTTAGTCCTTTTGCTCCTATCGAGTCTTAATAAAAGGGGGGGTGGTTATGGTTTTGCCAGTGATTCACCTTATACACCTACTATTCTGTCAGTCCCTTCATGTGGATTAACCCATCTGGTTCATTTGCCTTCTTCCTCCTTGATGTTCCCTGAGGTTTTTCCCTTCTTCCTTATCTATCCCTAATTCTTGTCAACTATTCTGCCCCACCCACCCAAGCTGGCAGTTTTTTTCCTGTTTTTTAGTACAGAATGAGACAATTCACTTTTTTTTCTTTGTCATACTTTTTCCACTCCCTTTCTCAAGTAAATCAGTCCTGAGCCAGTCTTTTTTAGATTCCTGTTCCAGAGACTTCCCATGCTCTGGAACAAGATTCCAGTCTACATTAGGCAGAGCTCCTCGCTAACCCTCTTCAAGAGAAACCTTGATGAGTGGATGGGAAACAGAAGGTTTACCACAGGGATCACTTTAATGGCTCTGCTGGACAGAGGCACAGGGAACTAATCTAAGGAGGTGGCGAAAGCCAACACGTTCCGGCTAGGCTTATAAATGCCTTTGGGCAGATAGCCTAGTACCTACCTATGAACTTATATCTAAAGAATGTATTTTGTTCATCTTTTTTCCATGGAATCCATTCCATCTTTAAATTTACCATGATTAGATGGATGGCCCTGACTTCCTGTTCTCTTTTAAACATAATTTTCACCTCCAGAAGTGCGAAATTCAAAATCCAGAAGTTCAGAGCTTCTGGTGTTGCAGTGTGTGAATGGATAGGTGTAAGTTCAGGTAAGTATGTATAAGTGTTTTGGTTTGGGGCTTTAGTGTATGTTAGTGTGTGTGTTTTGGCTGTGATGTGTGTGTGCAAGGGGCTGTGAAATGAGTGGATGTGAGTTACCTTTGTGTGTGTGATTGTGCGATCTCAGAGTTAGTGTATATAAGTAGGGGGTGTGGGGGTGCAGCCCCCCCACATGGGGGTGCAGGGGGGCCTGCCCCCCCTGCTTGTCTGTAGTGTAGGATTGTATGTTTGAGGGGGACATTGTATGTATGTGTGTGGTGTATTTGTAGTGTAGGTTCGCAATTTTAAATTTCGCGGTTATGGGGTTTCGGGATTTAAAGCTTTCAGGCATAGAATTTCGAAATACTGAAATTCAGGATTTCAGTATTTTGAAATTGTATAATGAATCCAAAAAAAAAAAAATATATATATATATATATATATATATATATATATATATATATATATATACTGCTTTATCACAGCTGTTAGATCTTCCAATTAGGACTTCCTGTTTCTCCACAGTCTCCATTAGATCAGAAGCTAGTCTACAAGTCCCAAAACTCTATCCTAGTTGTCTTTCTTGCATGTCTTTCTTGCATGTCTTCCTGTGACCCTCCCTGAGGCAGTCAGTGCTTTCTGTCCTCACATCAGTGAGGCACTGGTAAAGGACAATCCTAGTCCTTGTCTGAGGATAACATTCTGCTTGAATCTATCAGGTGGCATAACATCATTCTCTTTCACTCTCCTTCCTTCCTCTGGAGGACAGTATCAATGTGAGCTGCCTGAAGATTAAGTCCCCCATCCCCATCACCACAAACTATTTCTCCTTTTTTGCAAACCTTCATTTCTGTTTTTCACTCTGTTTTCATTTGTGCCTCCTACATGTGGTGGTTTGTGGTTTGTGTACTATAACCAGCAAACTTCTCCAACTTTTTCCCTACATCTTTAGGGTCAACATCTCCTTGCATCATTCTTTCTTTTTCTTATACTTGACTTCTAATACCGTACATGTTCACCCAGTTTTCTTTTTTTCTTTTTTATTTATTTGACATTTGTTGACCAGGATAGTCCGACTGAGCAAATAAGCCCTTTTTCAGTGGAGGCCCGGGGAGAAAAGCTCCACAGTGTAACAATCAAGAATAGTTACAGTATTAGGATGAAATACAGTAAAAATATATAATATATAATAAACAGTGGAAAAATATTAGGAGAATATTGATTATACTCAGCTGTACTAAAAGTACTAAACAATAATACCAAGTCAAGAATAGTACTATAAATAGATAAAAATAAATTAGATAAGAATTTTCAAGCAATCGGAGATAAAAAAAATTAAGAATAAAGAAAGATCAACAGACCCATACTAAAGTGAGTATGTGGTTTAATAAATATGTAAAGACTGAAACAAGTGCCAAAAAAATACAAAAAGTAGTTTTCAAAAGGATGGCAAACTTGTGCATTGAAGTTAGTGAGAAAGTATAGAAATAGTATGTGGGAAAAAAGATGTTGTTAACAAGTGGTTGATGAGGGAAGGTTCAAGTGGGGTGATTACTAAGACATGTCTTGGTGCTGTAGAGATAACTTTTGAGAGTTTTCTTGAATTCAGGAAAATGAGTGATGCTTCTAAGGGACATGGGAAGCTTGTTCCATGCAAGAGCAGGAAGGTAGCTGTAGAGATTCTGTTCAGGAGATTTTCTAGGTTTATGAATCTGTAAGTGATCCTGGTCAGCACTTCTAAGGGGTCGAGACGGCTTAAAGAGAGAGACAAGGGAAGAGAAGCTAGGACAGGAGGAAGGTATGTTCAAGATAGAGTGGATAAGAAGAAGTTGTGAAAATAAGAGTGGGTTAGGAAATTCAAGCCAACCAAGCGATAAGTCAGTGCCCCATCAAAGAGTGCAGTGATGCAACAGATACTTTTATTACCCTAGCTTCTAGCACTGTACAGTATAAAGCCTACCCCACACGTCTGATGCCCCCTGTTCTCCTCCACTGACATTCCCGTGATGGCTTCTTCCACTTCTCAGTTCAGGATAAAGGGAATGCAGCTCTAACATACTCTTCCAGTACCCCCCTTAGTACTTGTTTATGTTCCACACTTGGCTGTAGACGGTCCCTATATGTAATCCCCTATTACCATATGCCCTCTAAGCTCCAATTCTTGTTCTCACTTCACCCTTCACAATCTCAATAAAAATCCATAGTGCCTTTTTCCTAACGTGTCTGTGTGTCACAGGTTTAGTGTCTCAATATGTTCCATCACTAGCAAAAGGTAGTCATTTCCTGTCTATAAACTAGTTATACAGGATTCCTATGTTGTTATTTGCAATGCTTCATATTATATGTTGATGCACAGAAATTATTTGGCTAAATGTTATTTTCATTTCCTCAAGGGCATGCACAGGTGCACATTAATGTTACTGAATGAATAATTCACATATAAGGAAAGCATTAAATCTCCCTTAATTACTGTACTGGTGTATATTACACCAAATTGTCATAACTATCATATTTGTATCAATACTATATGCAATTATTTTCTTTGTTATATATAAATACATATATATCAAATATGTGTGTGTATGTAGGTTTACATTGAAAACCTTGAAACTGCATCAGTCGACTGGCATGTGGTCAAATTGCAGTTTTCAAGTCGGCAGAATGTTGAACCAAAATCTATCAATTACATTACAGGGATCGGGTAGTGTAGTTTGACTATTTGCGTTCGACATTGTGCAGGGAAATCGCAGTTCAGTGAGAAACAGGGAATTAGCCAATTTCCTCACTGTAGTGCGATCTCGGAGTTGGTATATTTAATGTGCAGAAGGTGTGGGGGTTCAGTAGTATAGTAGAAAATAGGTCCCCGTTACAGCACAAATGTCAATGTCCTCCATTTTGAGGAGTGCTTCGAGTAAGTGCATCTTGAGATTTAGATTTTGAGCTTTGAGCAGCATGACCCTCAGATTGCATTTATTTATAGCTGTTACGGTGGTAATTTGGTCTTTGAAACATCGCCTAAAAAAGGCACTATAGGGGTGGTAAGAGCCTTAGCCAGTATCTGGAAACACAGGGGTGACAGATGCAGGCCATCTCTGGCAAAGCATTGAGGTCTGTCAGTCATGTCATCCTAAGCAGACAGATACTGGATCCCCTTAGAATGACACCAGAAACTTAGCCAATTGTTGAAGTCAATCATTTTCTGCTTGTACTGCAGTATCATTCTGGGTGATGGTGGGATACTGCTCAGGGCTAGGGTCATTTATTTCTTTATTTATTTATTTATTTACATTTGTTTACCAGGAAATTCCGAGTGGATGCAGGTCCTTTTTCAGCAGATGCCCAGGGAGAAAAGCTCCACATCACGTACATGATAAATAGAGATACAAAGTTGCAGCAATAGTAAACAACATTACAGGTTGTTTGGCTTTAATACATTAACAATATATTGATTATCAACAGTATATACAGTAAATGTTGCAAGTTAAGATAGTTTCTTGTCATTTATAATATTAGTAACAAAGTTGTCAGACAAGATTTTAAAGTATGTAAAGACAACTAGTTAATTCTGACTGTGGTTAGTAGTGGCGGTAGTATAGTTGGGTTAAGAGTCTAGGTGGGGGGGGGTAAAAGTGGGGGTGTTAGCCTGGATTAGAACAAGGACAAATCCAGTGCAAATTTAAGTGGAATCTGAGCACAGTCTTGAAAAGGCTGCTGGAAATTAGAGTAGTTATAGAGGGTGGAAGATTGTTCCAAAGTTTATATATGGTGCATGAAAATATGGCTTTTCCTGCTGAGTTTTTGAGTTTGATAACAGTGAGTTAATTTTTGTTGCTTGATCTTAGGGGCCTAGTGGAGTGATAGGGTTTGAAGGGAAATGGTGTTATGGGGTGGTTAATAAGTTTATGAGCGAGGGTGAGTTGATTAAAGTGAAGGAGTTGTTGGAGTTCTAGCCAGTTTAGTTCTTTAAGGGAGATACAGAGATGGCTGCGGTAGAAGGTTCCAGTGGCAAATTTAGCAATTTTGTTGTAACAAACATCCAGCTTGTGTAGGTCTGTCTGTCTAAGGTTGGTAAGTATGGGGGATGCATAGAGTAGGGTGGAGATTAGCTGGGAATTGGCTATGAAGATTCTAGCCGCCTTGGTTAGGAATTGGCGGCTTCGATATAATGCACCAAGTTTCTTATGAACTTTTTGTATTGTGAGAGATATGTGGGTGTCAAATCTAAGTTTGTTGTCTATTTCCACACCGAGTAATTTTGTGTGTTCTGATGGAGAGATGATGGTATTGTCTTTGGCGAGAATGTTGAAATGGGAGGTGGTTTGGGTGGCTTTGGAAGGTTAGAACAGGAGAAGTTTTGTCTTACTTGGTTTGAGTAGGAGCTGAGCATTGGATAACCAGCTTTCTACAGAAGAGAATGATTCCTGTGTGATTTGTTGTAGTTGTGGTAGAGTGGGGGCAGAGCAGATGAGAGTAGAGTCATCTGCGTACTGTATAAGAGATGCTTGTGTGGTGGCAGTATGTAGGTTGTTAGTGAAAAGTGAAAATAGCAGATGGCCAAGGATAGACCCTTGGAGAACTCTGAGAGTAAATGGGAGGCGAGGTGATAGGTTATAGTCCCAGATTACTGACTGCTGGCATCCGTGTAGATAGCTGTGGAACCAGTTGCAGGCTGATTGTGAGAAAGAGAGGTTTGGGAGAGTAGAGAGTACTAGCTCATGAAATACCAAGTCACAGGCCTTTGAGAGATCTAGAAACATGGCAGTACAGAAGAGGCCATTGTTTTTGTGATGAAGTTTAGTGTTGGTGAAGGAGATCAGAGCAGAGGTAGTGCTGTGATATGGCCTGAAACAATGTTGGGTTTTGCGGAGGAGATTATTAGCTAGGAGGGTGTTGGAGACCTGGGTATTGATACATTTTTCAAGTATCTTGGAGAGAGGGGAGAGGATAGCAGTGGGGTGGTAATTGGAGAGGTTGTTGGAGGGGGTGCCTTTGTGGAGGGGAATGATGTGGGATATTTTCCATATCGAGGGAACATAGCCTTCTGTTATGGAATAGTTAGTTAAAATTGAAATTGTGTAGGCTGGTGTATCAGCTGCAATTTCCAAGTATTCAGAGGGGAGGTTGTCAACTGTGAGTTTGGTGGGTTTAAGTTTTGACAATAGTCTTTTTATGTTGGGGGTAGGTACTGAGGTGAAGAAGAAAAGAGGAGTGGTGGGTTTAGGGTTGGGAGTTGGGGGGGCCTTTGTAGGGAAGTGTTGTTTGTTTAGAGATGTTATAGTTTCAGGGAAGTGTTTGTTGAAGGATTCAGCAATACTGCTGGAGGAGGGGGGAATGGACGGTTGGGGGTATCGACCTTCCTTGCGTGGAGGATAGTGTTAATAGTGGACCAGAATTGCTTATGGTTGTGGTTGGTAGAATTTAGGGTGGATTTATAGTAGATGGACTTGTCTAATTTCATTTGCTTTTTGGCTTTATTGCGCAGTTCAAGGAATGATTGCCTGAGTTATTTTTTGTTAGTCGCCAATGCTCCCAGGCCTTATCTCTGGATTTCATTAGAGTTCTGGTGGTCTTTTGTAACCATGGGGCATCCCTGGATGTGACTTTGGCATTTCTTACAGGAGCATGGGTGTTTAGGATGGAGAGGAAGGTACTGTTGAAGTGGACAGCCTCATCTAGGTTGAGGTATTTTAGTGGTGACCAGTTAATTTTTTGCAGGGAGGAGATGAAGGAGTTGGGGTTGAAGTAGGACTTGTTCTGTATTTGCCTGTGGATAATGGGCTTGAGACTGTTTGTGTGGTGCTGAATTAGGAAAGTGGGGGAGTGGTCACTAAGACTGTCAGGTAAGCAGCCTGCTAGGTAAGAGTGAGGGGCTTTGTTGACTAGGATCCAGTCAAGTAAGGTATGATTGTTAGGGTTTTTGTTGATTCGGGTGAAGGATTGGATGAGTTGAATGAACCCATGGAGATTAAGGTAAATGGTTGGGAGATTATTACAGGATAGCCAGTTGAAGATAAAGTCGCTGAGAATGATGGTTTCCTGGGGTAGAGATAGAGTAGCCCAGCTCAAGAGATTTTCTAGGGGTGCAATATTTTGCCCTGGTGGGAAACAGCATCCTATGATATTGACTGTTTTGTTTGGGTTTGGTTTGAGATTGGCATAAAGCATTTCTTCATTGTTGTGGTGAGGGGCAGATGTGTTCAGGAGTTGAATATTGAGGTGGTGTTTAAATATCAATGCTACACCACCTCCTTTTTTGGACAATCTGTCTATGCAAAGAATGTTGTATTCAGGTGGGAGTATTCCCTCACCTTTGATGTGAGGTTTGAGCCAGGTTTTGAATTAGGAAGAGAATATCTGGGGAATATATGCTTATGCTGGCATGTAGTTCTTGGATTTTATTGCATGTGCTTCTGATGTTTAGGGACATTATAAGTAGGTCTATTGTTTTTTTGTTGGCTAGGAATTGAGTTGTTGTGGGGGGGGCATTACTTGGACTAGGGTTTGTGGTTGGATTGGATTTGGGAGGACCAGGGTTTGGATGGATGTCTCCAGTGAGGGCTAGTTTACATAGGGTGTTTAGGATATGTTTTATGTACATATTAAATTGCTTATGGCATCTTAGGGATATTTTAATTTTGAATGTGTTAGGTGTTTGGTAATGGAGTGTGTTTATTGGAGGATTGGGTTGCCACCTTTTCAAATGCCCAAAGTGGGACATTTTTTGTAGAAATGTGAGATTTTGCAGGACAAAACTTACCCATGGCCAGTGCAAAGGACATAACTTCACTTTTTTGGCAAAATAAAAGCTTATCTTATAGCATTTGAGTTGCTTATTCTGTTTCCTACAATATTTATGTGTTTCAGATACAAAATAACTGTTTTATGCAACTATTAAAAAAAAAATTAAGAAATATATTTTGTCTTAAAATCTCAGGACATCTGCCATTTTTAATTTTTTTTCTCAGGACACAAATGCCCAAAGTGGGACTGTCCGTCGCAAAGAGGGACATGTGGTAACCTTATAGGGGGATGTTTTTGGTGACAGGGGTTTTGTAGTTATAGTGTAAATGTTTGAGGGAGGGTGTTGAGAGAGTACAGTGGAAGTTATTGCGGCATGCGACTCAGGAGCCTTGGTAGGATGTAATGTGAGCTAGAACTACGCAGGTTAGGATTGTTATTATATTAGGTAGTAGCATGATTGTGTTGGATGTAGGGGGAGGGGGTGACTAGTGGTGTAGCCTAATTGGTGGTAATTAGGGGTGGGGTTAAAGCTAAGAATAAATGTAGAGGTACTGGGGGCAAGTGGGAATGGGGGCGGGGAGGAGAGCAAAGTGAGCGTAGCGAAGGGAGTGGGCTAGAACCCCCCAGGCTAAAGATTGCAGTGTAAGTGTCTAAATAGCCGTAGATGGCTAAATAGCCAAATTGTTAGGAGTTATTAGAATCTAGTAGGGAAAAACAATCTATAGACCTGATTTCAGCTGTGTCCTTTCTGGGTAGATACCTAGTTTGAAGCAGACAAAAAGTGGCAGTTTAAGTACCATTTTGCCTCTATTTTACATGTGGGCAATTCCAGTGTATCTACTGGGTTACCTTTTTTTCGCCTAGAGCTTTATCTTGGTTTACTGATAACTAAAAAGAAAAAGTTTAACTGGGGAATGTATTTACTGCAGATGGGGGTAGGGTGCAGCTGCCGTCCCTAGCCGTGTGGGTAGAGCCAGTTATTTCTGCTTTAGACCAGGCACTTTCTACAATAGCAAGCTAAGAGGGAAACGTAGCTAGACACCTACAGTAACTTATTTTCTTTTTAAAGCCCTTGAGTCCTTGTGGCTGGTTTCTTCACTGCAGATGTGGTCAGTGGCCAAGGATTCAGCAAGTGGGAGACTGAGAGAGAACCCGTTCGCAGGGACAGTGGTCACTGAATGAAAAGATGGAGACAAAAAGAATTATTACGTTAAGGTCTCTGAAAGGGGAATGAGAGAGAGAACTGCTGCCTGGGCCACATAATCCGAGAAGATCTCTATGTCTCTTTTCATGTAACCTAAGGAGGTGCATCTCAGGTCAGTCATAACCACATGGACAGTGACAGAGTCATACTTGTACTTGTTGTGGAGTAACCTGAGTACATGTGTTATGTGTCAGATTCTGACACCTGATAGACAGCTGACTGTTACTTCTTATTCAGCCTAGTGAGTGGGACATCAGTGTGCCTCACTATCGAGTCACCTATGATTAGTGTATTGGGCAAGCTGTTTTGTCTTAGGGGCTTAGGTTGAGGGCCACCCTGTGTAGGTGAGCTGTGTGTCTTATAGTTTGTGCTGTGTTGTGGTGGTTGAGTGTGTTTCTGCCTTAGAGGTCTCTGCTGTTTGAGAGCCTCCGTGAAGGTGGTTGTGTGGTTTGTATTTTTATGTGAGAGCTGTGATGGTGGGTGTTCTGGAGGGCTATGTGTTGCATGTGGTATGGTGTAGGTCCTGACCTTCTCCTCTTGACCAGCTATTCCGGTCTTGGCTTGAGAGTGCATGGCTTCCAGTTTGGATATATATGTGCATCTCTCACAAGTCTGAGTGTTGGGAGGTAAGAGGAGAGGGTTGTCTGTGTACATGAGACAGTTACTACACTGCCTCAGATTGCCCAAGTTCTCCAGGTTAATAGGAGGAAGCACAGGGAACTGACCTTTAGACATGCCAGGAGGGATGGTCATTATTACTAAGTACTGGAGCTGTTTCCTTATATATTCCTTTTACAGGAAAAATGTCACTGAAGGAGTCTGAGTCTATAGAGAGCACTGCCAAACACTTGAGAGGAAACCTGTAGAGTGTAATGGTACATGAAATATGCATAGCAGAAGGTGAGTGATGTCATATCCTGCTATATCGAATACATCGAATTACGGATGTGGATGTATCCATTTTCATCTTGGTTTACTTTTCGACATTCTGAATTCAGCATTTCGGGTCAACATTCTGAATGGTCGACCAAAGCGAATTCAGAATGCCAACAGTAAACAGAGTATATATCTATGTGTGTGTGTGTGTGTCTATGGAGTTTAATCAGACCTTCAAATGTTTGAAAATACAAAATATCAAACCTAAAACATCAAGCATCAGGTCACTGAAAAACAAAATAAAAAAATATATATATGCATATATATATATATATATATATATATATATATATATATAGATAGATAGATATGTGTGTGTGTATGTGTGTGTGTTTTGCAGGTGGCAAGCCGACTGCACTCCCAATAAATAAATATGCATTCTAACACCAAGATTGCAAAATACAGGGAAAGGGTATAATCCTCAACCCAGTACTGCAGTGATCTCACACTGTTGACCAAAGTATGCCAACAAAAAGAGGTGTCGACTTTAGCCAATGTCAGCTAGCATGGGGATCCCATATGTATGTATGTATATGTTGTTGTTTTTCTTTCGGCTTTTCCCGGTTAGGGGTCGCCATAGCGGAACTCCGGTCCGCTAATGATTGGCAGTTGATTTTTATGGTGCCGAGGTGCCAACCTGACTCCCAACCTTCAACAAAGGCATGCCCATTCACGCATGTCTTTCAAACGCCACTCGACCGTGGGGAGGACATGCAGACTCCACACAGAAGGCACTCCAGCTGAGAATCGAAAGGGAGAACCTCTTGCTGTGAGGCGACAATGCTACCGCTGCACCACCGCGGCTCAAACATAGATATATATATATATATATATATATATATATATATATATATAAATTCTTATTATGATTTGTATTCCCTTACCTACAGCACTTCTCCCAGTGTCATCCCTGTAAGTCAATGAAACGATGGACTTTACCTTCTTATCAGAGTCAGTCAGTGAATCAGTCTCTTAAGAAGGTTACCAAGCTTTCATATTTAGTTTATATGGCCTGTAGGTCATCTACCTTCTGCTACCACCATCATTATTTCTTCCCCTGTCAGATTACTTGATCCTGTATGCACAATGACAATGTAGACTAATTAAATCAATAATGACCACCTCTAAAAGGACGGAACTTGCTGTATCCAAAGATAACACCAGTAAATTTTCTTTGTGCCATCACCCTTATACGTACCTTACCAACTTATCTAATTTTTCTTCTGTTAGAACCTACAGAACTAATTGTGCACCTGACCTATCCTGCCCTTAAACACTTCCTTTCATTTCTAGTGTACTACCTTCATCTAGAATCTCTTTTCTTACGATCATCCTTCTTAGGTCCCCTTTCTTAAACTTTTAAAATACCCAGGCTATGCATGTCCATTCTCAACTAATCCTTTACCTTCCCCATCATTAGCTCATCCCCCTAATACCCTACATTTCTCAGCAACCAAGATTACCAGTTCAACTAACAAAGGATTCATTGCAACCAAAATAATCACAAATCCACAGTAGTTCAGTGTATCCAACAAGGTTCCAGGCATAAAAAGTCAGATTCTCTTGTAGATTAAACTCTTCTTTAATACAACACCAGAATAATTACAGGATAAGCGCTTTCGCAACAATGCTTCATCAGATGCTACTACAAAAAACAGGAAAAAGTAACTAGGTAATTAAAGAGCCTGTATCTAAACACATACATACTTATTAATGATGTAATGGTCTAGCTTTGAGTGCTGGTTTTAAAGGTATAGTATAATTAAGACCAGGAGGTCTATGTGCTTGAAAGAGCTGCTATCCAATTCATCTCCTTATATTCCACTTTGTTGTTCAAATCACCTCCTCTAATGTTATTATGAATAATATCTACCACTGTAAGCTTGAAAGAATTGCCCTCATTATCCTTAATATGTTTATAGAGAGCATTTAAATGCCTTTTGTTCCTAATATCCCCCAAGTGTTGCAGAACCCTCTCTTTAAGCTTCTGAGTAGTCTTCCCTATGTAGAAAAATGTACAATCTACACATGTAGCTAGATACACTAAGCTCTCAGTCCGACAGTTCGCATATAAGCCAAATTCATATAGCTTATCTGTAACAGGGTGTTTAAACTGTCTATTCCCTGGCATGAAACTGCAAGCTTTACAGCTCCTACAGGGAAAAGTGCCCTCTCCTATATTCAACCTAGTTTGTTCACAGTGGGGCTTATAACACAGCTCCCTTTTCAGCGAGATGTTATTTTTAAAAATAAATTTAGGCTTAGCACCCACTAGTTCATTCATCTTATCTATTTTTAATATAGATCAGTTGTTTCTAACCACGTTACATATAGATTGTATATTACTACTATACTTTAATGCAAAACCACACCTAGGTTTATTTAAATTCCCTTTCTTTTCATGCCTCCTATCACCTTTAAAATATGGTTTCCCCTCTGTACCTCTCAGGGCATGTACATCTTGTTGTCTGTTATTCAACTCCCTTGTAGGATATCCCCTCTGTCTAAATTCTTCACTTAATGTATCTACAGCTACCTCATAGTCCATTGCAATTGTGTGTAATCTCGATACACGTAAAAACTGACTCTTTAGAATGTTATCAAAAATTATACTGGGGTGCATGCTATGCCTACTTAATAGGTTATTTTTTCTACATTCTTTACGGAACATAAGGGAATCACAGCTTCCATCATCATTAAGTTTAACAGTGGTGTCTAAAAAATCTATTTTCTCATGTGAACTATGTAGGGTAAATTTAAAGCATATGCTGTTACTCTCCATGTGAACTATGTAGGGTAAATTTAAAGCATATGCTGTTACTCTGCATATATCTGACAAATTATTTCAGTAAATCTACATCACCCCCCCATAAAATAAAAATATCGTCAACAAAGCACTTATAATATAATAAGTTAGCCTTATATAAATGTTCAGTAAAAATTACATTGTCCTCCCACTCTGCTCATACAAGGTTGGCATAACTGTTAGCGCAGGGTGTGCCCAACCCTGCTGGTGCCAGTATATGCCTTCCCCAAACACAAACACATTATATTTCAAAATCAATTCAATTAAAGTACAAATAACTTGTATTTGCAAATTAGTTAAAACATGAAACTTTGTTAAGAAGCTTCTAATCGATTCAACCCGTACTCATTGGGAATAATGGTGAACAATGTATTAACATCCAATGTAGCAAACACAACATTTTTTTCTTTCAAATCAAGATTATTAATACAATCTCCTAATGTTTGTACGAACATCTCTGTATCCTTCAACACTGCTGGAGCTTTATCTAAAAAACTTTTTAATTCCCTTTCCACAACAATAGATAATGGCTCTGTGACCCACCCTTTACCAGCCACCAGAGGTCTCATTGATGGTTTGGTAAGTGTTTTGTGTATTTTGGGTAGTCCATTCAGCGTTGGTATAATGGGATGTTCCACCTTCATAAATTCATATAAATCCTGTCCAATCATATTACTTAAAAACATATCTTCCAAGATCATCCTTACTTCACTAATAAACCTATTAACCTGTTGTCTGGTAACTAATAGATAAGCATATCTAACATACAGTTAATGTAATAATTATAATTCATAACAACAGTGGCACCATCTTTATCAGCAGGGCATATAGAGATATCAGAATTAGCTTTCAGTTCTTTTAAAGCAGCATTCTCTTCATGAGTCATATTATAAAAAGTTTTGTCAAACTTGGCTGTGGTAAAAAGTTCATGTAAGTCCCTCTCGCACACCTTCACAAATGCATGTACATTGGCTGGCAATTGTGGGTTAAATAAACTATATTTCTCTCCAGCCCTCTTTCATATCCCTGCTCCTCATGCCCTTTTCCCTCCCCTCCTGGATTTCTCTGTCTTGTATCTTTCTACCTCCTGGCACTACTCCCTTACCTACAAATCCCCTTTGCACTTCCTCACACACAACAGTGTGTGGATAAGTAACTTACAAAGGCTGAGGCTACAGATATTCTCAAGAATCATTATAAATCAATATTATATAACTCTGCATTATAAAGTATCATTTTAAAAAAAAAGGCTAATGTCTAAATTCTTAGTATAAGGAACAGAAGCAACAGAAGGAAACTTCATTTTACAGTATATTCCAATCATCTGGGATCAGATTCTTTTATCTAGAGGAAACTCAGTATCTGTACTCTCCTTCAAAAATAACTTGGGTAGCTGGATTGGCCCAAGCATTTATAACCCAAATTTTAAGGTGTCAGAGCTCAATGAAGGCTTTTGGGCCAGACATATGTGACCAAACTTATTAATTTATAAAGTACTATAAAACAAAAAACTTTAAACAGAAAAAAAAATGAAATTCCAAAAGGTTAACCAGGGAATTCATCAATACTTTGCACTGTTCTCTGAAGGGGTGGTGCGCAGTACTCCTCATCAGCAGTCCTGACAGTACTTAGATTCATTAAAACAAATAATATAACTGATAGACAGTGCAAGCAGACTATTTATGTTTATACCACAGACAAGGTCCCTGTAATGATAGTCCTTTTTGAGCACTGCACATACAAAGACTGGGAAGTTATAGCTCATAAAACCTCACTTCCCCCACCTAATCCTATGCCAATATAACTAACACAACCACCGGATAACCCCAAAAAAGCTGTGGTATAACTGATAGCACTACTGCAAATCAGAACCAGGAAAGATACAATTATTACATTGTAACCCAGCAGCCTAGAATTGTTAGGCATGTCTTACAAAGGCCTCTCTCCGCCTGATACTATACCCCTATATAGAACATAACCACTGCTTAACCCTTCAACCCAAACCCAGCTACTAAGGACCAGAAAAGAGTACTTCAAAAATGGCACACCATAAATAAGGGCTACCTGAAAATTGCTAGAATAACAGGTTTTGTTTTACAAGGATTTTATGTAGGATATAAATTCTGAAACTCAAACATGTTTCGTTATTTAGTGACTGTAGTCCTCGATTTGTCAAAACACGCGCGCGCGCGCGCACACACACACACACACACACACACACACACACACACACCCACACACACACACGCACACGCACATTTTATGAGGATCTTACCAAAATGTAAGGTAAAATGTAGACATTCTGTGAAAATATGTATTATATTTCTGTGGTATAGATAGAGGCTAATGGCCTACTGGAGTAGCTATTCACAGTAGGGATGGTGTCACATTAGGTTTATTCTATTGGTCATCACAGCAGAGCACAGTTCAGTTGCATATAATTTATATTAAGGGATCTGGTAGTGGGGTGTTATCCACTGGTGAGGAGGTGAAGCCCTCACTATGAAAGGGATGGTTATATATGTAGTTGCTAGAGTTCCCTATAAATCTCACACCTGTGGTATGTGTGTGTGTTTCTATCCCTTTTCATAAATGTTAATATCTTACGTTTTTTTCTGTTTACTGACAGTTTTGTTTCTTGGTTATCTAATGATGAGCAGCACATCACAGATACATCATTACTTATGCTGCAAGTGATTAATATGGTGTAAATACACGTCTGTGCTTATATAAATTTTAGCACCTCCTCCAATTTTTGCTGTTATTTGCATACTTCCTCCATAACTGGACTCTTCTATATATGCAATAGTTTATGCAGTCATTCATGGCAGGTACTGGGACTTGTTTAAATTGTGCAAGGTTCTGACAGCCCTGTTCAATTGTTTATCTGGTTTATGAATACCTCCCTCAATATACACAGATTTTTTTTTCAGCCCCTACCTCCACTACTGATTTCTGTTATCATCTTTCCCTATAAATTAAATCAGTCGCCTCTTACCGGAGAGATGAAATCTTGCTATATCTCTATTAAGCAGGTTAGAAATTTATCTTCAGAGAGAGAGAGAGACAGAGTGGCATTGTGCACACCCTAGTGAGCAGCTGCACTCTCATGGGTGATAGGAAGGAGGATACCATACCATTGCTGAGGGGGGAAGGAGGATATCATACCATTGCTGAGGGGGATCGAAGGGGGTCTTTTGGAATCACTGTACAGTGGAGATTGGTATATTTGCCCTTTCCTCACTGTAGTGCAAACTCGGAGTTGGAATATATAGTTAGCGGGGGGTGCAGCCCCCCACAATAAGGAGTTTGATGTTTTCCATTTTCACTCATATGAGCGTTTGCTGTTTAGTCCTTTTGAGATTCTAATATAGAGCCCATAAGGAATAACAATAAACCAACACATCCCATAAGGCATAACAATAAACCAAACATACTAGTCATTGGTGACTCAGTTGTGAGATACACCGATGTCCCCCTCACCAGGCTTGACAAGGAGAAAGTCATGGTCAGTTGTGTGTCAGGTGCCAGAATCCATTACATCACACATACCATTAAGTCTGTCCACAGTAGGTACAAGTATGACTGTCATTGTCCATGTTGGTGTGAATGACTTGAGATGTAGCTCCCTGGAATATATGAAGAGAGACATGATTGAGCAGGTATGACCCTAGCCCTAAGCAGCATCATACCTTCACTAAGAATGATGCCATAATACCAACAAAAAATAATTGACTTCAACAATTGGCTTAGTTTCTGGTGGCTTTCCAAGGAGATCCAGTATCTGTCTGCCTGGGATGACATGATTGAGAGGCCTCAATGCTTTTCCAGAGATGGCCTCCACCTGTCACCCCTGCGATTCCATATCCTGGCCAAGGCTCTTGCCTCCCTCATTGTGCCTTTTTTAGGCTATGTTCCAAAGACAAATCTTCCAACATAAAATATCTGTTAAACAGCATATTGAAGGTCATGCTGCTTAATGCTAGGAACATTAACCTGAAAATTCACACACTGGAGGCTCTCCTCACACTGGAAGATGCTGATGTCTGTGCAGTCACAGAAACTTGGCTCAGGGCTGCAGACAGCACCCCTGCCTTACCAGGATATACCTCATTCCACACATTCCAACCCCAAAATGAGGTTGGGAAGACTAAGGGTGGTGGAGTCTCTATCTTCATTAAGGACAGGCACACCTCCATACTGGTTTGCTAGCATGATGCACAGGAATTACTCCAAGTGCAGCTGAGAGTTGGCAAGACACCCATCCAAATTATAGCTAGCAATAGACCCCCCTCCATGACTTAGGACACCCACTCCTCCTACCTGGACCTACTTGATTCCATCAAGGTACCCTCAACACCCTGATCCTTGGTGACTTCAACTACCCCACCATAGACTGGGTGAACTATTCTTGCACTAATGCACTCACCCAATGATTCCTTGACTTCATCAGTTCTAATGCACTAGACCAGCTCATCTCATCCCCCACAAGGGGAGATAACATTCTGGACTTGTGTTCTTGGGTGATCGCTGCACCACTCCCACAGTATGTGAGATCAGATCATCGGTCTGCCTCATTCAAAGTTTCTATCTCACCCAGCCCCACCCCACCAGTCATAACCAGGCTAAAAAAAATTCTTAAAAGCTGATTACTACCTCCTAAGGGAGGGTATCAGTGGATGCAGACAACTATGATGAACAGTATGCCAATGCAGTATACAAGCACCTGTACAACTGCATGGATTCAGCCATACCCAATAGAACTAAAACCTGCTCCTCAAGGAAAAACAAACCTGTTTGGTGGACATCCCCTATCAACAGGCTTTACAACAAAAGGAAGAAACTGTTATCCAAGTGTAAAAAGGAACAAATTCTAAAGTGGAAAAAACTCCCTCCTCAGCCTCAACAAACAAATTTGATCACTAGTGAAAACCTCCAAAGCCAATTATGACTTGAAACTAGCCTCTGAAACAATGAGAAACTACAAGCCTTCTTCAGTTACGTCAGGAACTTCCATGGCAAAGGTCAGGTTTGTTCCAAATTAGTACTTAACGGTACCACTTACACTGATCCTGTTGACTTAGTCAACCCGCTAGCAGATAAGTTCAGCACAAACATCACCCCCTACTCCCCCCAAAGGTCCAGTCAACATCCCAATACTTGTCCAGCACCTCACATCTCTGTAGATCAAGTGTTAAAGGCCCTATCCAAGGCAAAGAACACAGCTTCCATGGGACCTGAGAGTATGCCAGGCTGTATTCTGCACCATCTCCTGCATGAACTAGCTTCACCATTGAGCACCCTATCCAATCACAGCCTAAGTACAGGCTTCATTCCAGTAGATTGGACAACTGCCATTGTCATCCCCTTGCACAAAGGTGGTGCCACTACTGACCCTGGAAACTATCGCCTCATTAGCTTGACAAGTCTGATCTGTAAAGCCATGCAGTGTATTATTATGGATCTCATAAACAAGGACATAGGCAATCTCCAGGCACTTTACCCCACCCAGTTCAGATTTGTCAAGGGCAGATCTTGCCTGTTGAACCTGGTTAACTTCTTTGAGACTGTCTCCAAAGGCCTTGGATGAGGGGAAAGTAAGTACAGACAGCTTTCCTAGACTTGGCCAAGGGCTTTGACACAATCCCCCACTCAGGCATCATCACAAAGCAAACACAGTTTGGTGTACATCCCTATCTCATCAGGTGGGTGGCACAAAAAAGGAAATAAACTAAGGGTAATGCTGCTCAATGCCAGAAGTCTAAATCTCAAAATGCATCGGAGACCATCCAGGTGTAGCATGTTACAGGCCACTCCTCCAAACTCAGGAACCTCACATGGCCTTCCTGAAAACTAAGAGGGGATAAATGTATCACCAAACACCACATCATACTAGGACTTCAATTACCCAAATATAGACTGGGAACACTACTCAAGCCCAAACACCCTAGCCCAAAAGTTCCTGGAATTCATAAACTCAAATGCCATGGAACAACTAACAAGAGATAATATAATACTCGATCTCTCATCATCGAACATGGGGGAGCACAATGTTCAACACCGAAGTATACCTCACCCTAGGAGAAACTCCCCCATATGCTCTCAGAACTTTCAAAAATGATGTGAAGATTACTGATCCTACAGACATTGCCAACATACTGGCTGACAGGTTCTCCATGGACCTGATGGTGTCCCCGGCTGTGTGACAGCTGTTAATCAGTCTTACCTCTGGATAATGCACTCCAGGAGTGGCGCACTGCAACTGTGGTCCCAGCTACCAAAGGAGAGCAATCCACTGAGCACAAGAGAAGTATCAGGACCTGGGGACCCCAGTTGATAGTAGTCTGGTCATTCGACACCCATGTAGCCATCACATCAGACAATGATTTGAGGAATGCAATGCCCCATTTGGAATATCTGACGACACTTGCAGCAGCTGGAGAGGCCAAAAAAAAGTCACCAAAAAAAAAAAGGGTCTCAAAAAAAAAATCTATCCTGCTGCCCGACTGAGAGAAGAAGCTCTCTATTCAGTCGTCGCTTGCTCTCAGAGGTGACCTTTGCCTACAACACAAGGCCATGTCAACCCAGATTTTTGATGAATATGCTTCACCTCAAAAATCTGCTGGCCTTGTTCAAGAGAAATCTTGACCAATGGATCGGCAGATAGCCTAGTATGAACCTATGAACCTATGAACCTATGATAGGACCCACAAGGTCAAAATAGGTGCCTCCATCTTCAACAGATCCCTGGGGAACACCACTAGTGACGACTGGCATCTTTAAAACTGGGGAATAAAGGAAGCATGCACGTTTGGCATCTATTTCTCAGAGGTCCAGGCAAAGACAAAAAGCCTGTGGCTGACCACGTTTGCAGATGGCTGTAAGTTGGGTTCTGTCATTGACTCCCCAAATGATGTTAACATACAGCAAGAGGGTCTCACAGCAACAAATGATTTGTGCCAAAGTCATGGCCTTAAGTTAAACACAAAAAATATATTATCATGCCATTCATTAAAAACACAGCCCCTACTGATTACCACATCAAGGGCAACCCCATAAGCACACAACCTGTGGTGAGAGACCTGGGTAATCAGGTTGACAACAATCTCACATTCGACCATCATGTAGCGGCAGTGGTCAGAAAAGCCTTTTACTTGATTCATCTCATAAGTAAAGGGATTACATCCAGAAAAAAGGAGGTTATTACCTCTCTGTACTCTCCCTCATTAGGCCAATAATTGAGTATAATGCCCAGTTTGATATGTACCTCTCCAAACACCTGCACCAATTGGAAAGGCCACAGAAATACCTCACAAAGAGAATTCATGGCCTCCAACACCTGTCCTATGCGGACAGGTTCAGATCACTATCACTCTACTCGGTATCGTACAGATTGTTCAGAGGTGATCTGTGTCTCGCCTACAAGGCAATATCGGACCCTGCCCTACTAGAGATGCTCTATATCCACAAGCCTAACTCCTCAAGCATTAGCTGCTTGAAAGAAAGGCCTAAATCTAATATGTGACATCAACAAAACCTGCTGGAGAGACAGGTTTGTCTCCAGAGGCTGCCCCATCTCTGGAATAGACTTCCCATACATGTCAAGTAGAATAGCTTGCTGACCCTCTTCAAGCACAACCTTGATGAGTGAATGGGCAACCACAAATTTGTCCTAGGGGTTCCACTTGTGTCTGTCACTGGCAGGGGCAACAGGTGCTGACTTAGGTTTCTTTTTTGGGATAAACTCTTGGCTAAGCTTATAAGGGCCCCAGGGCCATTAGCCTAGTAACCTCCAATGATCCTATAATATCTCCAGTTATTAGCTGCCTGGTGGTCTCTTGCCACTAAATATATAAACAATATCACACTGCTATGAAGTGTCCTCAAATTCCTCACTTGGTGAAAAAGTGAACATATAAAGGCACAAACTGAATCCCCCATAGATATGGACACTGTATTACAGAGTGGTATTCCCTCTCCATAGAATCCTATCCAGAAGCTACTTACTCTGAGAAAAAATACCCTACTGATGGTTTTTAAAACTGGGGAATAAAGGAAGCATGCTGACAAAACAAAGTATTATAAAATTCTGAAAACAAGGAAATGTCAAGTAGTGACTAGTTCTCCTTTACTGGAATCTCTTCAGAGTTTAACAAAAGTAGTCTTATATTTTGGAGCCTGACACTTACTCACCTTCTAACAATTCAGAAAAACACCCTAAAGGCAGAAAATGCCTATAAAACTGTAAAGAGTATAACCTGCAGTATTTCCATTGTTTCTGTCCAGTTTCAAAAGAAAAAAATAATGCAAATGAGAATTGTCTGACAATTAGTTTAGGGAAGACTGCACTTATGAAGTGTGGAAAAGTTAGGGTGCAGAAAAGCTAAAGATGTGGTAGTACAGACAAAAATGAAAGTAAATGTATGCAAACATTTAAGTACATTAGTCACATTAGAGAACAACAGGCTCATCTTTCAACAACACAAACAATTACTCTGCGAAGAGTTTCCCCTTATAGTAAGATAATAAAACATAAAACTGAAGGACTCCAGAGGTAGTTTACAAGGAAAATCTTGGGCATACTTATACCTCTCAACCTCTTACTGCAACACTTCTGGCAAAGTCAAAATTAATAGGAGCGCCAAGACTGAAAATTAGTGACACATTTTAAATATTATTCTTATAAGCTTATAAAGTTGACAGAACAGATTTTGCAGACAGGCATTTTATGAAGGACATGAAATCTGAAAGTCAAATGTCTTTATTGACTGCAGTCCTCAATGATACACATTTTCTGAGAAACACACCCAAAATATAAAGCAAAAACCTGGACATTCTCTGAAAATCTGGAAAGTTGAGAGGTATATACATATAAGTAAAAACTGAACACTTGGCACAGACCCAGCCTTAAACACAAAATTTATTAAGATTAAGCGCTTTTGTCCCTTCAGTTGAAGGGCTTCTTCAGGACTTCTTCATTCTGAAGAAGTCCTTTAACTGAAGGGATGAAAGCATTTAATCTTAATACATTTTATATGTTTAAGGCTGGGTCTGCTTTCAGATGTTCAGCTTTTACTTTAATTTTATTATCACCTTCAAGTTGTTTGTAGTTTTAGATATGTATATATGCAAGGATTATCTTACATAGACTTGAGTAGCTAGCAGCTGTATTTTTGAAACAAAGACATAAAAGAGACAATTTTTGCCTGTAAGACAACTATGGACAGATTTCTGATATGAATGCATTGAATTACATCAAAGTAATCAGTAGAAAGAATTAGGAAATGCTGTATTGGTCCACTAACAGAAAACTCAATAACACAGGAAGATAGATGTGATGTAATACCTTTTATTGGATCAAAATAGGTAGTGCAACTACTCAAGATTTCAACCTAGCAAGAATCCTTCATCCAGAATTACAAGTTACTGATGTTAAAAATATCCACTTGTGCCAAGAAAGTGAAATATGTTTATTTCTTATTTGATAAAAAAGACACTTAAAAAATGTGCAGCTTAGATGCTTACTTTGAAATCTAAACCTCAGGGACAGCATAGTGTGTGTGTGTGTGTGTGTGTGTGTGTGTGTGTGTGTGTGTGTGTGTGTGTGTGTGTGTGTGTGTGTGTGTGTGCATGAAACTTTTGAAGAGCAGGTCAAAGCTCATCATGAAAACTGAAAAGTTATGCATATTACATTAGAGTAAGTGTTAATGTAGAAGAAAAAATAACAATTTCAGAGACTGCTGTGTAATCCACTCATCCATCCACAACCCTTTTTCCCACTTTTGCACGTTATAAGAAAATAAATCACACTATAGGGTAAAAGGAAGACTGTTAAATCCAGAGAAGGAAAACAAAACATGATATATTTTAACTTGTTACTCTGTTTACACAAGCAATATTTCTAAAATAGATGTTGTGGTCAACAAAAACCCTTCTTTGGGAAGCAACAGTGAGCACAGCATTGAATGCTGCAAGAAAGTAACTATTAAATCTTAATGCACTTCTAAGTGAAACTGAGTTTTTTCAGCCCCCCCAACACACACACACACACACACACACACACACACACACACACACACACACACACACACACACACACACACAAAAATTAGGACACCATTTTATAGTGTGGAACTTTGTAGATTATATTATATTATTCACCGGATGTTGATTACATAACAACATCAGCAACTAAAAATAATTTCACGAGGTTCTGCGAAAAAAAAAAAATCCAAAATCTGGACCTCATACTAAGCACTGCTGCACAAACCAAAAAAGCATTACAGTGGGTGTCACTACAGCAACAAGACACAGGTTTCTATTCAATGTTCTGTGTAGTGCCATAGTAATGAACAGCACCAGGCTTGCAATGCACTGAGCTTATCCATAATACTATCCCAGACTCTGATCCCATGGATAAAACCCAGACATTAGCAGGCAAATTTACTGCTAACTTTACCCTACGTACCAACACTGTTATTCTCATTATCCCTGAAAAATTATTTTCCCCTAAAATCACCACTGAACAAGTCTTAGAATCTCTGACAAAAGCAAAAATAATACATCCATGGGAACAGATAACATACCATGTTGCTTTCTCATCAGAGACGAGTATACACTACCTGAGCCTGTACTTAAAATGTTCAGTGTCGCTGGTCTGCAGAGTTTGTGCCTGATGCTTGGAGAAGAACCACTGTGACTTCCCTATGCATGGATGGCCCATCTACAGACCTAGGTAATTACAGATCTATCAGCCGTATATGCAAAGCCATAGAACATAATATAGCAGACCTCATTTATCCAGATGTAAGCAACTTAACTGAACTAGACCCCACTCAGTTTGGTTTTCTGATGGGCTGGTCTTGCCTCCTGAACCTAGTACACTTTTCTGAAAAGGTTTCAGAGGCGTGGACAGGGGGTCACTCTTTCCAAAATGTTTATTTCCTGTTTGGCATTTATTTTCTATATATCTAAGCCAATATCCCATAATTGTGGTTGACCAAGCTTTTCCTGACCTAAATGGCCTTTTGCATAGCTGACAGTCCAAAGACAGAATGAAAGACTGAGTATGTTTTTCCTACTTGAAACAATCTTTCTAACATTGAAAATAAAACATAGTTGTTTGTAATAAATGTGTCCCTAACAGCATCACTGGCAGTGATACTAAAGAAATGTGAAGCAAGGAAGAGGAAGTAAAACTGAAAATATACCCACTATTTAGATATTTATTTAAGGCATCACAGTTATTGATAAGAAAGTATTCCTTACCTATGCTGCTAATGTCACGAAACACTATCAAATGAAGCAGTGTTGCAAATAAACTTCAGCAACATTTGCTAGAAAAAGAACAAAATTATTCTGATAAAGATCAAACCTGTTTTAAATGCTTAGTTGGCATGCAGCAGAAACAAGCACCATTCATTTTAAAAGCTGTAGCTGCCAAAAACACAACCTAACTAGGCAAGATTGTGCTCTTGATAAGTCTATAGAGAATAACTGCATTAAGCCGAGGGTCTGCTGGCCTCTGAGCACCCAGAAGACATGGAGGTCTTATATGCCATGAGATGTATTTTAGAGTTTTTTTTTTTAAATCTTGTTCATCCATTGATGGCCCAAACAATAATCATGATTAAGAAAATAAATTCAGTATTGCTCTTCAACTTTGCTTTTCATACCCTAATTGACAAAGACTATCCTGTAATAAGTATGGAAGAAATAACAGAATTAACCTGGGGTCTGAGGGCTGCTCGGTCCTCATAAATCATGAAGGTTCTAGATGCTGGAGATGAATTTTAGACCTTTTTTCATCAAATTATGGCATCAACAAAAATCATGATTAAGGAAAGAATTTTGTGTTATTCTTGATCTTTTCTTTTACTTGCATCCATTCAACAGGCCCTAAATGTGTGTCTTCAGGTATTTCTTGAGCCTTTGTTTAAAGAGCGGCAGCGAAGGAAGTAGAGTTATATCCTGTGGCAGCATATTCCATTTTTTTCCAGCAGTATTGGTGAACAAGGAGTCACCTGCCAGATTATTAGACTTGCTTATGCTAGCAAGAGGTTTACCAGAAGATCGTAAGGAGTTGAGATTCCTGTAGGGGGTAACAAGGTTAGAAAAAATAGGGGTGTTGTTCGGTTGGTAAAATATCTTATGAACAATGGTTAGTTGGGAATATGTCAAAATGTTTTTTAGTTCTAGCCAATCTAGTTGTTGTAGGTTCTGACAATGGTGAGTTCTAAAAGGGTTCTCAGTGGCAAATCTGGCTATATTATTATAGGAGTTGGCTAGTTTGACAAGATTAGTTTGTTTTAGGTTATTATGTATGGGTGAAGCATACAGAAGAGATGAGATTAAATGGGAATGAGAAATTCAAATTCTGGATGATGGAGTTAAGAAGTGTTTTATTCTATATAAGCAGCCTATTGTTCTATTTACTGTTTTAATGGTCTTATTGATATGGTTATCAAAGGTGAGATTGTTATTGGTTGGGATTCCTAGTAGTTTGGTGGTGGAGTCTGGGGATAGGGTGCCATTATTGGATTTAATTGAGAAATCTATGGGATAGGACTTAGTGTTAGGTGTGAAGAGCAAGAACTTGTTTTTTTTAGCGTTCAACAGGAGGCAGCGTTTCAAGAACCAAGCGTCTACTGTGCTAAATACTTTCTGGGTTAGAGCATAAAGTTCAGATGAAGTTTTGGCAGTACATATGAGTGTAGAATCGTCAGCATATTGTATACAGGTTGCTTGAGGGATTGCAACATGAAGGTCATTGATGAACAAAGAGAAAAGGAGAGGTCCTAGAATAGAGCCTTGTGGGACTCCAAGGGAGATGGGCAGGTGGGAAGATAGTTTATTGTCCCAGAGAACTGCCTTTTGCCTATTGTTAAGATAGGACTTAAACCAGAGGATAACCTTGTTGTCTAGAGAGAGGGATTTGAGGGTCTTTATGAGTAGGGAATGGTTTATCATATCGAACGCATTAGATAAATCAATAAAGAGTGCTGAAGAGAGGCTATTGTTATTACGGTTACAACTGATGGAGTCGGTGAAAGAGAGGAGAGCTGTAATGGTACTATGGTAAGGCCTGAAACCATGTTGGCAGTTAGCTAAGATATTGTGTTGGGTTAAGAGGGCCATTAACTGATGGCGAATACATTTTTCCATGAACTTAGCTAGGGGTGATAAGAGAGCTATAGGTCTGTAATTGGAATAATCATTAGAGTTACCACCGTTATGTAAAGGAATTATGTGTGATATTTCCCAGATTTCTGAGATGATTCCTTCGTTAATGGTTCTATTTATAAGGATGGATATAGGGTAGGCAACTGATTTAGCTGCTCTTGGCAGATATTCTGATGGTAACTGGTCTGCGGAGGGGGTACATGGCTTAAGATTTTGGATGATTTTTTGGATATAGGTAGTAGAGATAGGTTGAAGTTGGAAGGTAGGTAGACTGTCAGGGCTAGCATCTGTAGATAGATGACGGGCTAAGGATTGTATAGTGTCTGTAAAAAAGGTGTTAAAGGCATTGGCTGTTTGCTGTGGGGTATTATTATCAGCTCCTAGTGAGGTTGGTGTGGTAGAGTGCCCAGGATGTAGAAGTCTATTTATGCTAGACCAGAACTTCTGTGGATTATTATGGTGAGTTTGCTGTAGTTTACAACAGTAGTTCTTTTTATCAGTAAGAATGGCTCTTTTTGTAATATTTCTCAACTGTCTAAAGGTTTGATTCTCAGAGATAGTTCTGGTAGATTGCCATTTAGCCCAAGATTTGTTCCTTAGCAGTATCTTTTGTCTAGTATCTTTTGACAGCCAGGGGGCTATCTTGGACTTCATTCTAATGTTTGTTTGGGTGTGTGTTCATCTAGAATTGTTAGGAATTTTGAGTTGAAATATTTAACAGCCTTTTCAAGTGGGAGAGTTTTTAGAGGGTTCCAGTCACAAGCGTTAAGTTTATTTTGGAAAGACATCTGGTTAAAATGCTTATTTGACCTTAAGATCCTGAACATGGGGGAGTTAGGAATGTCATTCTTTTGTCTAACAATGTAAGTCAAAGTATGATCACTTACATCATCAGGGAAAAGGTTCCAACTTTATAAGTTTGTTGTTGTCTGTTAATGAGAATCCAATCTAAGATGCTTTCTTTTTTATTTGGTTTGTTAATTCTAGTAGTGGTGGTGATTGATTGAAACCATGTAGGTTAATATGTGAGGAAGGGTTTTCAGTGTTGATGCACTTCCAGTCAGTATTGAAGTCACCTAGTATAATTGTTTCTTGTGGATAGTTAGTGGAAACCCAGCTTAGAATATCCTGTATTATAGTGTTGTTACCAGGAGGAAGGTAGATACAGATGATGTTTAGGGATTTGCTAGTATTTAGTTTAAGTTTAGTGATAAGGACTTCTGACTTACTATCTTGGGGGGGATGAAAGGTATTATGGAGATCTGTAAACCAGTTCTAAACAGAATGGCTACTCCTCCTCCCTTCCATTTAGTGCGGTCAAGTCTCAATATATTATAACCTGGGGGAATAATCTCATTGTCCTTTGTTCTTGGTTTTAACCAAGTGTCTGGAAGACAGAAGATATCAAAGGAATGAATGTCAAGAAGGCCATGGAGATGGGCAACTTTGTTGTAGACACTACGGATATTTAGATGTCCTATTAGCAAGGAGTTTGGGAGACTGGTTAAGGTAGTTAGGGTAGAGGAAGTGGTGCTGTGAGTTGTGACTGTGGAAACATTTGTTGGGCCAGGGTTGTGGTGGATATCACCATCTTTTAAGGTGGGAGGTTTTAGTCTTGACATAGGGTTATAAAAGTCACTAGATTGATTTGTTTAGTTTCCTTATGGAGGAGTTATGGACTTTAATATGTGTGAGGCGATGGTATTTGGCTAGTAGGTAGCAGGGGGTAGATGTATAATATATTTGAAAATGGGTAAGGGTAGAAGTTTGTATAGCTGGTTGTTTTGGAGAGTTGTTGAAGTGAACATAGTTCATATTTTCAAAGAAGGTGAGGAGGTAGGCAGAAGTGAGGACTGGTATAAGAATGGCTATAAGTACTAAAGTAGTTGGGAGAGCTTTCTTTTTTGTGGGCATCTTGCTAAGGTTAGCTGTGGAAGTTCAAGATGATAAGTTGTGCAACTACAAAAGAGGTTTGGGCAGGAATAAGGGAATTGAAAAAAATGAAGGAAGGCAGAGTTTTTTAGGAAGTAATGGAAAGGAAAAGGAAGTAGGGACAGTGCTCATGGTAAGGGAGTTGGAGAAAGTGAGTAAGGAGATAGGTGAAAAATGAAGGGGAGTGGTTAGGATGTCTAGATTGATTAGAGTAAATGATAGGTAGGTGGGGAGAGGGTGTGGTTAGGGAAGTATAAGGCTGGGGGAAGGGGAGTGGTTAGGATGTCTAGATTGATTAGAGTAAATGATAGGTAGGTGGGGAGAGGGTGTGGCTAGGGAAGTATAAGGCTAGGGCTACTGGGGGTGGGTGGAATTTGGGGGTAGGGTAGGTGAGCGTAGTGAGCCTGCAGGGCGAATGGAGCAGGGCAGAGCCAAGACGACCAGTGCAGAGGAGAAAAAACAATCAGTGAGGTATGGAGGTAAGTTCCTAGTTAGGTATCTGGGATGGAAGAGTAGGTAGAGAGCAACTAGAGATAACTACAGAAATAAAGGAAAAGGTATTGGAGTACAGAGGCAAAAATAGAGTTAAAACCTAGTGTAAATTCTACAGCAAAAGAGTAGGGAATTAGGAGAATGAGAGAAGATAAAGTAAATATGTAGATAATAGGAGAGAATAAAATAAATTAAATAGGTAGATCTTAGGGGGGGGGTTTCTGCAGGGGGACTCAATAGGGAGTATAGGGTTAAAGAATCGGGAGACTGTTGCTGCTGGCAACCCTGACAGGGAGCGTTCACTGAAAATAAAATAAATATGAGGCAGGTTATAACTCGATTAAGAAGTGAGCAGTATTAGACACATACTTCCAAAAGGTATGATTCCTGCATTTCAAATGCAGTACAGCATAGGAGTCCCTTTTCCCTATACTGGGATGAGGTATCAGATAACTTTGCTGAAGAATTATCTTTGGGCCTCTGGTAGACAGCAGACACTGAAGCTAGGGGTTGGTACAAGCAGTAAGGTTTCACGCTTAAAGGGAAATAGAGAGAAAAAAAGAGGGTTAAGGAAACAAAGCACATTTAAGCAGATGTACAAGTAAAACCTTTGGCAAGTAAACAACACATATCATGTTAAACAGTGTTTGCAAACTAGAGACAATTCAGGAATAGTAGCATACTGAGTCAGGTTTGCAGCAATAAACGAAAGCATACTGTAAAAAGTTCAGCACTATTTCAAGATAACTGTGGCAGGTAGCATAGCAAGGTAGCAACCACAGAAATTGCAGCCTATCGTTTAAAACCTAAATGTAGTCTTTTTGTATGTTAGTGCAAGCTAGTGGTACAAAGCTACTAGAGGGGAGAAAGTGTTAACAATCCTTAAGTGGGATAAAGTACTGGCTTGTAGTTAGAAAGGAAAACAGGCTAGGTTCTTTAGCGTGGACGCTGTGCATTAACTATAGTTAGGGGAGATTGCTTAGCACATCCAAGCTATATATCCAGAGACAGAAAAGCATGCAAACTAACCTGAGAAAGTGTGGGATGCTATTAATACCCAGACATAAGTTCTGGAATATGTAGGAGGTGGGCACTTATTAAAATCTGGTTGGTGTGTGCCTCTGCATACTGGAGTACACACACGATGAACAGAAGCGCTAAGAACAGGATAAACAATTAAAAACCTGCTCGTAGATTCTTCTACAGAGGAAATAGGCTAAACAGATAAAAACCTGTTTGTGGCTTCCTCTATGCTCCGGGAGAGCCTGTGCGAGCAAAACAATTGTGCTAGAACAGGAATAGTGTGTAATGAAAGCGCTAAGAACAGGATAAACAGCAGAAAAACATTAGAAACCTGTTCATAGCTGTCTCTGCATTCTTGAAGAGGCTGTAAGAACACAAAAGTTATGCTAGAACAGGAATAGAGAGTAATGAAAGGGAATCTAGGGGATTAGCGGCAAAACGAGGTTCACGACCAACATTCGTATTATACTGGCTACAATAAGCATGCATGCACAATAACTGCAGGTGATGCATATAACAAATATGAATAAGAAAGGAGTACCTAAACTAGCTAGGGAGATTGTAGTACTATCCACGACGCTAAGTATGCGCATACCCATACAGAGTAAAGATAAAGCACGCGAAAGACTACACCAACACTAATTAATTCACATATACCTATTACAAAGAGGCAGTATGGTTTTAAACAGCAGTCATTACATAGGAAACTACACCAACACTAATTCATTCACATATACCTATTACAAAGAGACAGTATGGTTTCAAACAGCAGTCGTTACATAGGAAAATACATATACAAATGTCTCAAGCACGAATTAATCTTTAACAACCATAAAACGCTCCATAGCAGCAACTTAACGCAAACGCTGCCCACAGGGAAACTCAGCAGCCAGGAGTGAGGCTAGGGGAAATAAAACCTGTATGTGCATCTGTTATTTGATTGTGAGGAAAATGAAATAAAAAGATCACAGTAACGTTTCCAACTTATATTTCCTACAAATCACACTGCTCCTATACAAGCTACAGTGACCCTCTGTGTACTCCTCTGAATTTTGTAGAGATAAAGAAATAATGACCACACTATCTTCAGCCCAACCCTAGCTATAATGTCCTGTACACACTTCTGAGGTTTAGGAAGAAAATTAAAGAAACAAGGGCATTGTCCCCTGCCCCCTCCCCCACCAAAAACTACAATTATGTCCTGTACACGCCTATGGGAAGGGCCATTTTAGAATAGGTGAGTTTACAACAGATGCCACTATTAATTCCATTTCTAATTCCACTTATACAGCTGTGGAGTGTGGGGGTTGCCATGCTTCCAGAAGCTCTGAAGGTCTGAATATTGTGAGATGCATCTTATGCCTTTTTTTTGAAAGATGATTTAAAATGAGTAAATCACAAGAAGGTCAGCTACTTTCATCCACACAACCCCTACCCCAACAAGGCAGTTACAGCCACTTCTGTGTACAGTTTAGACAAATGATTGTGATATAAGAGGATGAACATGGAATGTAGTTGACTTTTGCTCCACAATAATAGTTGCCACACATTAAAGTATTGCACGTTGCTTCTCATCCTTCACATTTGTCCTGCAAAGCCAGAATAATGAGAAAACAACAGCAGGCAGAGAGTAATTTCCTTCTACTGATAGCATCAACAATTATAGCTACTTTGTGCATATCTCAAATGTCCAGTTAAGTAGTCCATTTTACTTTACACAACACACTAGTCACAGAACTAGAGAGTGACTATTTAAACCACACAAAAACAAGAGATCAGCTACATTTGAGAGAGAACTGCAAACACCAATAAAAGTTATAGCTATGTTTGGGTGTGTTTCTCATAACTGTGATACTAAATGATAGCCATGTATTGTATTGTATTTCAGTAAATTAAACTTCCACATAAACAGTAGCCACAAAAGAAAGGTATTCTAAGTTGCTGTGCACAAATTACATTCATCCTGCAAATGCACACTAATCCTGCAAATCAGACAGTGACTGAGAAAAACAAGAGGTTCAGCTACTTTCTACAGACAATGCCTACCCCCACCCAGCAGTTATATCTAAGATGATGGATGTGTATTCTCTTTCAGCTTTTCTACATGGAAGTACAAGCCACACATTAAAGAATTCCATGTAGCCACATGCACACATCACAATAATATTATAAGTGCATACTAGTTGAACAAAACCAGATAGTGACAGTTTAAAATGAAAAAAAAAAAAACAAGAGGCTCAGTTACTTTCTACAGAAAGTCAAAAACTAAAAGGGATAGACCAGCCACAGTGAGCATGGAAACAAAATGGAGCCAATACCAAACCAATATTTATTTAAAATTAAATTAAGCACTTTCGTCGAGAATAACACCATGACTTCTTCAGAATAGAAATGCTTCTAACATCTGGTCATTTAAATAACCCTCTCCCCAATCACATGTAAAAAATACAACAATACATCCAGCAGTCAAACCTTGTATGAATGTAATCTAAGCACTTTCTACAGACAGCTTCCCCTCCTCAGCAGTTATAGCTAAAATGACAGCAATATATTGTACTTGACAAAGCTTACTTTAAACATCCTATAGGGTCTACAATAGAAATTTCCCCAGTCAGTCATGCCCACCATTAGTTTCATGAAAAAAAAAAACAGGTAATATAACATTCATCAGAGAGATGCGCCCCCTTTTCAACTCCTGCCACAGGAGCATAAGACTCTTAAAAGTTTGTCAATAAAAGTTGATTTTATAAATATGGCAGGGGCTACAGCCCTCTTGCAATCTATGGGCATTCCTTTTTTGCCATCAGTTATTCAACGCCACAGTCAAAGCTGCACAAAAATAATGTGGGGTGTTTAAAGGAAGTTACCCCTCATATTTATTTTTCTTTTTTTATCATATATGCTTTCTTTTTTATGCCTTGTATTTGAGTTTATCCCATAGAAACTGTAGTCACAAATTAAAGTATTCAAAGTTGCTTCACATAAATCACAGTAATCTAGCAAATGCACACTAGATCTGCAAAGCTAGATAGTGACTTTTTAAAATCAGAAAACAGGTTCAGTTACATTATACAGACAACTCCCACCCCCACACATCTGTTACAACTAACATAAGATGACCATACATTACATTTCAGGTTTGTTCCTTGGAAAAAGTTGGCACAGATTAAAGTATTCCAAGTTCCTTTACACAAATCGTAATAAACCTGCAATGCCAGAATAACATGCAAAAGGGCAGCCACTAGTGATATACCCTCACAGACATACCATCATTTTATATAATTCAAATTCATTTAGTTACAATAACAACAGGTTTTGCATCAACAATCATTTTCTAATGGGGAAATAGAACTCAAATGTCTAGCATTTGTTGACTGACTATAATCCTTAGTGGTTTATAGGTTAAAAAAGTGAAGGCAAAATAAAAGGGGCATTCACATACCTCTTATCCTCAAAGCACACAAAATATGGACAACGTCAAAATAATGGGGGGATAAAGTCCTAAAATCAGGGACAGATTTTAAATATTATACCTATAAACCTAGAATGACAGATGCCATGTTAGCATATTTTTCCTGAAGAATATGAAGTCTGAAACTTAAATGTCTGTCATTATTTAATGACTTCAGTCCTCAATGATTTGCAAGAAAACCACAAATTTTATGTGGAACAGACTAAAAAATCTTATTTCAAGATGTGATTGTCATTCAGAATTACTAAGAAACCGAATTTGATGGTGAGTAGAGAATGCATGCAGCTTTTCAATGAATTTTTGGAACCCATTGGAAATACATTAAAATGTTAGATTAATATATGCAGCTGGAGATTACTGTGCACAGTTATTTCTTATCAATTTGCAACAATTGCAATGCAGCCATAGAAAGACTTTTAACTTTTGATCATCTTATTGCAACGAAAAAACGTAAATTAAAGAGGGACATGAATGGACTTAGAAAGACTGACTGATGGGCAAATTAGAACAAATGTATTTAGTAAATCCATCAGGAAAAAATGCCTGTTTTAATTATACCATATTTTATAATATTGTTAGTGGTCAAATGCTGTGATTAACTATCGATGACATTCAATATGAACATGATTTAGATTTAATCACTGATGGGTTTCATGCGCTTAATATCTATGCAGTGTGCTGAAAAAGCTAAATCATTTTTCAGATCTTTCACCTACCCAGAATGCCTACAAAGATACAAATACTACTAGAATGTGACTCACATATAACAGACATACACAGTACATGAAGGCAATTATGAACAAACACTGTCATCTTTTACAGTTGATAGAACAACTCAAGGATATTGTATCAGACTACTCTAAAGTTCAGATAAAAGAAAGCACGTAGTTTGCCACAGATGCTATGCTACAAGGAACAAAATAATAATAGATCATGTCAGAGATCTGGTACTTTTAGATGCAATAAATGCATTTATTGCAAATATATATGTAAAGATAAGTCTTTTAGTCATCCAGTAACTAACTAAAATTATTTATGTAAGAGTTTTGCAGATTGTGACTCTAAAAATATTGCTTACTTGGCAAAATGTGACATCTGACAAGTTTATTATATGGGGAAAACTAATTGCAAATTTAAAGAATACATTTGTCACCTCTTGGATATTAGAAGACAGGTGAACACAAATGCTCTTTACAAACACACAGATTTTAATAATAAATTAAATTTATGGTACTAGAAACATTACTTATGAACAGGATGGGTAGTGACATAAAAGCAAAAACTGAAAGTGCTGAATATCACTGGATTAATTTGATGAGGGATGATAAATACCAATGATTAAGTACTACTGTAAGTATTAAACCTATGTTAAAACAAAGGCAATCATTTTGAAAGATCTGCTTTTACTGTAGTGTTTTAATCTTCCCTGGTGACTTGAGTTGACTTTTTGTCCATGTTTGCTTTTATTAGTCAGACTCATGTTTCTATCTACTGGGCATTACTCATTGCTGATTTTTAACTGACAATAATATTCAGTGGGAGACTTCCAAGATGGCTATACACTAATTAACAACATAACTTCAGCTCTCCCAGTGTAAAAACAGGGAATGAGAAAGATGAAACAGCAAAACATGCTGGAGGGATAGGTTCCTCAATCAGAGACTCCCCAAACTCTGGAATAGACTGCCCATACATGTCAAGCAGAGCATCTCTTTGGCCCTCTTCAAAAGGAACCTTGACGATTGGATGAGAGATAAGAAATTCACCCCGGGGAGCACGTCAGTTGCCCTGGTAGACAGGTGTCCAGGGAAGTAAATATCATGGGAAGAAATATCCAGGGAATTGTTATGGCTAGGCTTGTATAGGCCCTAGGGCCGACAGCCTAGTACCAGCCTATGAACTTATGACCCTATGAGTGCCATCGTTTTTTTTTTGTTTTGTTTTTTGGTAAAATTCAGTTATTGGCTAGTAAATATACTGCCTGGATACCAGCTAAGAAGAAATTTGGAAAACTTGAAAGAAAATCAGAAAATCAACCAGAAAAGTTGAAGAGAAAACATTGTCTTCAAAAGGATTCTGCAGCTGTTCAGAAAAAAGCAGTTCAAGTTTCAGCTTTGATTCAAGAGATGGCTTCTAATAATTTAGAGAAAAAAATAAATCAAATGTACTCAAAGGTGATTAAAATAAATTAAACATTGATGTGATATTTAAATTCAAACAGCAAAAGGCGGGAAAGACTACAAGAAGCTTTAATTAGCCATTCAGATTAACTGATAAAACTCGAAAATATCAGATGTTGACATGAAAAAAAAAAGCTGGCTGAATATGAGTTTTATCAAAGAGAACTGTTTACAAATAGTAGAGTTAGAGGACTTAGTGTACACAGAAAACCTGAGATTTTTTGCTGTACCAGAGAAACTGAAAGGAACAGACTGCATTCATTTTATGAATTCACAAACAAGCAGCTGGACTGGGTTCCACAGCAGAATTTGTTAATTGAAAGAGTACAATGAGTTTATATTCCAAACCTGGTCATGAGAATGCAGCCAAGGCCTATATTAGTAAAGATGCAGTCATACTAGCAGAAAGTGTTGATCCTGATAAAAATGAAAAATCGGAGACAGCAGAGCGCTTGTAGAAAATGATTATTCACTGTAAAACAGATAGAAGAGAAGCAAATTTATCCCAGCAATCAGGGAATGTTGAGAGGTAAGTGAGAGATTCAAGTGGCTGAATCACGCTGTCTTCAAAGTGTTTTTTCCTGGAGAATTAAAGTCATTTTTTTGATGCAGAACAGGCTAAGGAGGAAATAAAAGTTTATCCAACAAAAAGTGAGTCAGCAAGCAGAAGGGTACTCTGCTTCTCATTCTTCTGACAATAAAGTTCATACAAAGACTTTGCTAGTGAAACCTCTTCCAATATTCAATAGGAACATGCTTGATAGACAGAAGAAAGCACAGGAGTTAACTAGAAGAATCAGCAGTACCTTGGACTTGAACCAGAGTCTGGTGTTGGGAGAGAGAGATGAACATGAATAAGACCAACAAGTCTGAAATTAGTAAATAAGTGGAAGACTGTAAAGCATCTTATCACATTTGTGAAATATGGTTTTGCAAGAAAATGTGGCTAAAAAACAATGGATTTTGTTGACTTTGTTGAACTTGTGGGTAGACTGTAAAGCACATACCCTATTGTACATCATTAATTTTTAGAAGAACATTAAAAGTGGGAAAACTAACTGTAAGTAAAACAATCTTAGTTCTTATTAGTATTTGTATAAAACATTTCATGATATAAACTGCACATTATATACAGTAAAAAGATTTTGTGCAGTGTGTAGTCAGGGGTATTTTAAATGTTGGGGGAATATTTTCACTGACTGTTGTGTGTGTTAAAGATATTAAAGTAAAAAAAGAAATATAGGTTTTACAGTATAACAAGAAATAATGCTGGCCAAAATCAAGTTTAACGTTCATGTGGTGTGATCTTGGGCTGCTGATGGTGGGGGTGGAGTGTAAAAGTGCACTGATTATATTATGTCTAGAATTATGACATTTTCTCTTTTTATTTTACAAGGGTGAATGTCTAGATTACCACCTTTGGCTTAAATTGTTAACAGGTATTTTTGTAAGCATGTAGGCTTTAAAAATAAGACAAAATGATGAAAGCCATGAAAATACTTAGCTTCTTACAACTGCAAAAATGTTATCTTGTTTGTTTTCCACTGCCAAATGTTCGGTGTGGAATCAGATGTCTGCAGCTGAGGTCTGATGTACATTCTTTTCTGAGTGACATTTACAAGGACTCATTGCTAGGTACATTTCCATGGAGACAAGCTGTCTGCAGGTGCAAGCAATTAATCTTGAGAATTCTGAGTATTAGTTGCTGAGGGAAATTTATCTAACAGGGTTCTTATAGAGATTGTACTAACATTTTTTCCTGAATTTTCAACCTGGGTGGGATGTGTGTCTTGCTTAATTATTGCTTATTAACATTAGGGCGCGGCCACGGTGGTGCAGCGGTTAGCATTGCTACCTCACAGCAAGAGGTTCTCCAGTTCGATTCTTGGCTGGGGTGCCTTCTGTACGGAGTCTGCATGTCCTCCCTGTGGTCGCGTGAGTTTCCTCCGGGTGCTCCAGTTTCCTCCCACATACCAAAGACATGCAGTAGGTAGACTGGACACTCTAAATTGGCCCTAGGAGTGAGTGAGTGTGTGTGTGTGTATGCCTTCTGTGGAAGGTTGTGCACCGGGCTGGCAACTCGACACCATAAAACTCTACTGCCAATCATGAGCGGACAGGTGATCCGCTGTGGTGACCCCTAACTGGAAAAAGACGAAAGCAGAAGAAGAAGTTGCTGAGGGAAATGCAACATTTAAAGCTACAATGACAAACAATTCAGTGAAAAAATTAAGTTTGAAATTATGGGAGGTAAATAAGAGGTAGCAACCCTCCTAGCAGTCTTAATACTTTAATGCAGTTAATAGTACAGTGTACAATTTAGTTTGGTTTGAAGATAGGCAGTGCAATTTTTCTTAGGGCTTAAAGTTAATGTTTTCTAAAAGCATGCAACCTGTTTTCATATCTAGAATAGGAAGATAGATAAGACAATAATACTCAGAGGTTTACCAGTCAAAAATGAGGGGAAAATAAAAGGGATAGTCACATACCTCTTAACATCAAAGCAGACAAACTATGGGCGAAATCAAAACTAATGGGGCATAAAGGCCCAAAGTCAGGGACAGATTTTAATTATTATAAACTTAGTTGCTAATATAAAAGATTGGGGTTAGCATGCATTTTTGGAAGAGTATAAAGTCTGAAGCTTAATGTATGCCATTATTTAGTGACTTCAATTCTCAATGATTTGCCAGAAAACCACAAATTTTTTGTGGAAGAGACCAAAAAATCTGAACAGTCAACAGGCATGGAGGGACGGGGCATTAATTAGATAAATTAGCAGTTTTTCAAAATCAGGACAGTTGAGGACTAGCCACAACCCATCTGCCAGTAACAAAAGAAAAAAAAAAAAACAAAGAAAAAATATACTTTTGTCCTCGTGCCATTGCCGAGCTTTCTCTTCATACTTTGTTGAATTTTTGCTCTACAGTAAAGTACCTCAAGTCACATGCAGTTCAGTGCTGATTATTTCAAGAACTGTACAAAGTCACTGGTGCTGTTACTGCATACTGAAGTAAGACGGTTATCCAAAGGCAAAGTACTGACATACATGCATAGGCTGTGTAACAAGAATAACCAGTTAATACACACTGAGGAACCTTGCCAATAGTTTGTACAACTGTTGGCTAATTTTTGCTAATGCAATAGGCTTGCAGTCCTTGTTGACATAGTTCTGAAGAACTATGTATGAATGCCAACAAGGCAAATGTTCTTTTACCTATGAACAAACCTAAAGCCTTCTGCAATAAAACTGTGATTTAGAGGCAGGAAATATACAGAACACATGCTACTTCTCCTTGCACAAGGATCTAAGAAAGATCCTGGTAAAACTGTGTATGTGAAGTAACTGCTGAACATTTGTTATATCTGGAGGAACAGATACACTATTATTTCCCTGCCCTGGATGTGTCTGACAAGGACTGGATCAGGAGTCCATTTTGCCAGCACTTGTACTTACTGAGTTTGTCAACGAGAAGGAAAAAATAAATAAATAATATCGATACGGACTAGGTTCTACAGCTTAGGTCTGGATGCATGTTTCTCAATCACTTTTGGATAATAACAGACAAAAACTGCTCCTTGACTGGTACTAAAGCTGTCAGTTCACTACTTCCATTTTGTATGAAGATACTTGTGTGAGGAAAGCATTATGTGGAATGATGTCTACAAAAAGCAACTAGAAACACTGTCTGTTGTCAGATGAAAATGATTTATTGGTATGTTTATTAAACATATCATCTCATGCTGAAGGTTTGTCACATACCATGCAAAGTTATTCACTGCAGTGATTATTGTTTTGGATCTGTATTAAAAACTAAACATGAATTTGTATATAAATGGGGTAAGCCCAAAGAACACACATTTTTTTTCAAGAGTGACTCTGATTAAGTGACTTATTCCTCTCATTCATCTCACCTGGCCCTGAATTTGCAGGGCATGCTTAATTTTGCCTCATATTTTGCCATGTCCCTCATATTTGTTTTTTTGATTTTTTTATATATCACCAAGAACAGACTGTCAATCATGTCAGATGTTAAGAGTTTCATACTTCTTTGCACAGTGATTCAAAGCTTGATGTTTTAATAACATTTAATATGGATTAAAATATTTAAAAGCTGTATATGATCTTGGGACAGGCCTATGCCTACCAAATTATTTTGGACTTTGTCCGTGATTCTTGAGGAAAGGAGGTGAGAGCTATGTAATGAAGGCAGATGGAAACTGTGGGAATAAAACCTGAGACTACAGTTAGGTCCAGGTCAGCAGCACAGAGTCTTATGCTTGTATACCAAACTGCCAGAGACAATAGTATACAACATAGTACAATTGTACAGCATACATTGCATGCAGATATTTAGTTAGCACAGTACCATTGTCTGGGTTGATCAAATTAATAATACACTACCCTAAGTTACTGCAGTTCTTCTGTAGTTATTGTGGACAAGTATTTCCTAGACATCTGTTAAAAATTGTAGTCTCTCTCATCTTCACTGTGGATGACCACTCCTCTGTTGTAGTCACTGTGGATAATTGCTTCACAGGGGAACAACAGAGAGAAAGAAAGAGAGAGAGAGAGCGCTCGCAAGTCCCAAAATATGAAAACTTAATGGCTGAAAGATCGTACTTACATACACTAAGTCTGAGATGCCATTTCTCAGAATATTCCATTTTCTCTGAGATATGGCGATCTCAGAGTTAGTATATATAACTTTGGAGGGTGTTTGTGTGTGTGTTTGTGTGTGTGTGTGTGTGTGTGTGTGTGTGTGTGTGTGTGTGTGTGTGTGTGTGTGTGTGTGTGTGTGTATATGTATGTATGTATAGAAATATAGATATAGATATAAATGACTTTTTTCCTTTTCAGATTTCTGTTCAGATGTCATCTTTGTTAGTTCTCCTTGATGTTATACACTTCACTTGTGACCACAGCAGTGCAGTCAGACAGCACAGACCTTCATTCTGCAATCATGGAGTGTGACATTTTAGTATAATAATATGCCTTTTTAGAATATATGAATTTCAGCTCAGTTAGGAGGGGGTTTTCCCAATGCAACTTTGTATAGCTGATATAAACACACGTATCTTACATCTATATATCCATACAAGCATATGACACATGGTCTGACACTCAAGAAATTGAACATTGAGCAACCCTGTATGAAACACAAATAGTACAAAAGAAAAACAGAAAATATTATATTTTGCAAAGGGCAAGACCCCCTGTACCCCCTGCTAATTATATATACCAACTCATAGGTTGTACTACACTGGGAAAAAGAGAAAACTCCCCACTCCTCAGTGTTCCTTGATCTCTCACAGAGCAAAGGCTGGCAATGTCTGATCAGCTGTGCCAACTTTTTTCATGTAATGAATTAATTTCTTGACCATCTAAATCATACCCATCTGTAGATATGCTTTATTAAGTATATAATGTAGCAAAATGCCATAAAGTATTACCTTAAATATCTAATGCTTGCAATACTGTTTCCAAATGTATAATGCAGCCATGACACTAAAATATTCTATTAAAGTACAAATTTCACATGCAGTCTTTATTATTGGAAAGAAATCTAGTCCTGCAGTCCAAGTGCTGCTACTTTGAGAACCTCCCACCCACCAAAGACATGCTCCCAGGAATGCGCCCTACACCTGATGATTTTTTCCACTGCTGGACGATCATTAACTAAGAAATCTAGTCTTGCAGTCCCATTGCTGCTACTTTGAAAGTCTCCCACCCACTAAGATGTGCTCCCAGGAATGCGCCCTACACCTGATTAATTTTTTTCTACTGCTGGATGATCATTAACTAAGAAGTCTAGTGTAGGTTTTTATCAGTGTACTTCTGTAATACAGTTAAGCCTACAATTACAGTTTAGCACACTACTGCCCCCCCTTGGCTCTAAGTCCTTCTTTTTTCCCTCCCCAGTCCTTTGGCAAATCAGTCTCAAAACTACATAGCCCTTATATGCTGTTGCTTCCAAATTGTCCCAAAATATTGCAAGCTGTATCTTTAGCTAAAACCCTTACTTAATAGCTTCCCTGGTATACTAAACTTGCTCTTTTTTTCATACCATATCTTATATTTAGATTTACCAAGGTACAGTTTCTGTACTGACCTTGTCTTAAATACTTTAACTGATTGACTCTGTCATGCTGTATCAGTCCACTTTGTGGTTCACCACGCTCCATTCACCCTCTCTGCGCTTGGGCTCACTCCACTCTCCTGCCCTAACCTCATTCGCACCCACCTCCATTCTCCTCACATTTATATATATTCTAACTACATCTCCTAGTTTATTACTCTATCACAACCACTGTATTACCTTAATCCCCACCAACATCCGACTTAGCTGTTCTAACCCCTCCTACTATACCACTACCTTATAACCACTACTGTCCCTCCCAACATAATTCCCCTCCCCTTCAGACAGCTGAATCTCTCCCCCTTTCTCCTATACATAACCAATATTATTCGTAGTTTTACCTCTCACTACCATGCTCCTCACAAAAACAAGTATAGCTGTTATCACCCTACTTTGTCTTCTCATCCAAGCTTACCACGACACTTCTTACTACACTTACAACATCACTTTCCAACACCCCCCAACACTGTCATTCAATCCAAATCATTACCAGTTCAACACAAATATTTACATCTCCCCTCAACTATACAATAATTCAACTACAGTTCTCTTCACTTGTAAATATATCCACAACCAAAACCCCCCATTCCCCATCCACAAACACATCAAACATCTAAACTCAGATTCCTTTTGCTTCACTCTCTAACTCAACTTAAGCTCCAAGCAGATATTCATCCCAACTCCGGGCCCAAACATGGCTCACAATCCAATTTATACTCTTTCTCCTCTCCTATACCACACTCATTAAACCAAACTCAAATCAGACCCCTCCCTACCATCCACCTACCAAAAATAACAACTCAGACCTATTCATCACTAATTGTAACCTCAGAAGTGTAATAAACAAAGTAAATGAATTCCATGCTACCCTAGCCCTCTACTCACCAGGCATAGTTATAATTACTGAGATATGGCTAAAGCCCCATATAAGAGATGAGGAAATTCTAACAAATGGTTATAGCATTTTCAGAACTGATAGATTAAACAAAAGGGGTGGTGGCATTGCTATCATGTTTAAGGACTCCCTTAAACTAGTCCAACTAAGTTGCTTTCCCCCAACCTCCCCAACTCTGAAATATTAACTACACGCCTAGATATCTATTCCCAGAAAACAATAATAATCATATCTATGTACCTACCCCCCCCTGGAAAAAAACTACCCATAATAGTACATTTGTTCTGCTAGTCATCAAATATATTCAACCAAGAAACAATAATACTAGGAGACTTTAACCTAGACTGGCTTACCTGCTCCTCTAATAACTGCTCAGACTTTATCAACCTCTGTAACT
This sequence comes from Protopterus annectens, assembly GCF_019279795.1. Classification (NCBI taxonomy): domain Eukaryota; kingdom Metazoa; phylum Chordata; order Ceratodontiformes; family Protopteridae; genus Protopterus; species Protopterus annectens. Next base: position 549,392,969 of record NC_056739.1, read on the forward strand.
TCTTGCAAACCATTAACTCTCCCCCTCATGTTGATAAGCATTCCAAAAAACAGTGTATACTAGACTGGATACTAACAAATAAACCCAACCTAGGTCACCAATCAGGCTTCCTTCCAGATACTCTTAGTGACCATTCCCCATCCTTCCCTCCTCAGGAAATAAGTCCACACACCCAACAACATCATATTCAAAAACATCCACAGCAAAAATAACTTCTCCCCCACTATATTTAATTCTTTGTTACAGCACAGTGACCGGTCACTTTTAAAACACCTCCAGTTAGACCATGCAGTACAATACTTTGACAATGCATTCCTTGAAATATTAAACAACCTAACTCCTATAAGAAAAATTTGAACAAAAACTAAACAACAACCCTGGCTTACAAAAGACACTAAACTACTACTTAAACAAAGAGATAGAGCTTGGTCATGCTATCAAAATTCCAAAAACAAACATAATCTCACCTCATATCAACAACTATGAAATCAAGCCAAGAAACTAATCAACGACAAAAAAATTATACTTCCAAACCTGCCAACAAAAGCACCTGAACAGCCGCCCCCAAATGTTTTGGCAAAGTATTAAGTATCTTCTAAACCCAGGAAAACCCTCTACCCCAATGCCATCTACCAAAAACACATCTGACAGTATAGATCACAATTCAGCATTCACCTTATCAACTCAATTACCTCCATCATACAAAATAATTCTAATGAACCTCTAACATTACCCACCTCTACTGTATCTAACCCCAACTGATTCTCTATTAAGCCCATAAAAAACAGTTATATAAAAAAGCTCCTGTACAAATTAAAATCCTGTACTCTTGCTGCTGATCAACTCCCTAAAGAATTTCTAAAAGTCGCTGCTACTACTATTGCCTACCCTGCATCCATAGTAATCAAGTGCTCCATTTCCGAACAATATGTACCTGTCCTCTGGAAAATATCATACATCATCTCCCTACACAAATGTAGCCCTTCTACAAACTTCTCTAACTTTCGACCCATCGCCATACTTTGCCCCTAGCCAAAATCTTAGAAAAATGTATATTCATCAACAACTCCTTCAGCACCTTCTGACGAACAACCTCCTAGCCAAATCTCAACACAGCTTCTGACCTAAGCACAGCACCAATACCACTCTTATAAGCTTCCCTAACACAGTAAACCTTCCCAAAAATGAGGGCCAACCTGTCTCATCAATTTACCTCGATATGTCCAAAGCTTTCGATACAGTATCTCACAACTTACTTCTCAACAAACTAGCTATATATAACCTCATTACAACATCCCTGAAATGGTTTCACAGCTAACTCTGTAATAGACAGCAGGCTGCCAAATAGTAAGTCAAACTCTCTCCCTTACTACCCATCTCGGTTGAAGTCCCTCAAGGCTCCATCCTTGGACCTCTCCTCTTCATCATATTTACAAATAACCTCAGTACTTCCATGCAACTGGCCTCTGTCATTCAATATGCTGACAACACCTCCCTCATCTGCTCTGCTTCTTCACCTCAAGAGTTACAAGAAAAAATACAGAAACCCTACAAGATATAGAAAACTACCTGAATGAGCATCAACTCATATCCAACCCAAATAAAACTAAACTTATGTCTTCTATAATAAAAAAGCCAAAAACAAACAAGCCCCTCTCACTATCTTCTCTTCCAATTGTACAAAAATTGAACCAGTCGACCAAACTAAACTTCTAGGTGTAACAATAGACAACCAACTAAAGTTTGACAAACACATATCACTTACAGTTAAAAAAGTCCACATTAAACTAGGTGCTGTCTATAGGGCCAAGACATTTCTAACCCACAATGCCAGACTATCCACAGCTAGATCCCATCTACTACCCACCCTCCTTTATTGCTCCCAAATCTTTACCAATCTCTGCAAGACTGATTTGAAAAACCTAGAGGCCTGCTGTAACAAAATAGCCAAATTTGCCATTAACCAGTCCCATAGATCTCAACACTGTTCCACTCTATACCAACTCAACTGGATTGAACTACCTAACCTTCTACCCGTCAACCAACTAACCATTGCTCGTGGTTTCATTCATAAACCTTACAACTGCCCTGCTCTCATCAGCCTAGTACAACCTAACATAAACCCCAGGTCCCTTAGAACATCTGACAAATTAATTCTGAAGGTAACTAAATCTAATAACTTCTACAGAGACTCCCTCTACTCTAATAAAAAATCTAATACCTGGAATTTACTCCACCAACATATCCTAAATAACCCAGATAGTCACAAATTCAAACTACTCCTTAAAGAATACCTCACCAATCATTGGCTATGTTCCTGTACAGCCCCAAGCTAATTTCACCCACTTGACATTCTCTTACTCTGACTATGTCCATATCAGCTTTGTGTGCATAGCAAAGTATACTCTCCTATGAGCCATTGACTCACTATTTTTGGCCATTTGCCTCTTTTTCCAACATAATCTAAAAAAATATATATATATTTTTTATGTTTATGCTTATTATTATTAACTTGTACAATCATCTATATATTGTGATCTACCTTACTTACAACCTTATTCTATATTGAGAACTACCTTATTTATTCTATATTTTTATAATTGTGCCATGCATGTAATACTATAGCAATAACCCACACCTGGGTGTGGGTAATGCTGTATTTACCCATGGTTGGCTTGGTTTGGTCACGAGGGTGAAGCCCGAGGGACCAAACAAAGCAAACCGTGGGTAAATCCAGCATTACCCACACCCAGAAGTGGGTTATTGCTATTATACAATGACATTATTTAAGAAAAAAAATAATTACTTTTCTTAAATAATGGCATTATATAATGCCTCCTTGCTGCCCTTCTGCAGCAGGCTGTCTGGTATTCTGCAGCAGTTCTGATGCACTGTGCATGCGTATGCCTACGCAGTACATCAGAGCTGTGGGCAAAAGCAACGGAAAAAGCAAGATCTCCATTGCTTTTTACTGTTTCGCTATGTTAAATGGGTTTAACATAGCGAGACAGCTTTAAAAAAAGCAACGGAGAATCTCCGTTGCTTATTTTAAAGCTGTCTTGCTATGTTAAACCCATTTAACATAGCAAGACAGGTTTAAAAAAAAAGCAACGGAGAAAGCAAGATTTCTGTTGCTTTTTACACAGTGTCTCACTATGTTAAAGGAGTTTAACATAGCGAGACAGGTTTAAAAAAAGCAACGGAGATCTCCGTTGCTTTTTTTAAACCTGTCTCGCTATGTTAAACTCCTTTAACATAGCGAGACAGTGTTTTAAAAAAGACTTATACTAATGGACAAAGTCCGGGCGGCCGGACCTTTTTCCATTAGTATAAGTCGATTTACAACGTGCACGCTGACCAATCAGCATGCACGTTTTGGAATATTAATGGGGGGGTCATGGTATAATTTGAAGTATTTTTTCTTCTGCCTTTTTTTTTTCTGATTGGAGCTTTTCTCCTCGGGTCTCCACTGAAAATGGGTCACTGGCCCAGTCAGACACTAACTGGTAAACAAACATAAATAAATAAAACAAAATAAATAAACTGACTTAATCATAGTCTAATTCAATATGGTTCATGCACACACTTTCATAATACTCCACAAATGAAAGTATGCATTTGGTGCAGCAACCTCTGCCCCATAATGGTGTCATTGAAAAGATAAGTAAAGCCAATTACTGCAAAAAAAAGAGAGGGCAGATAGGTATATGTCAGAGACAGAACAGCAGTATAAGTGAAATCTTTTTTCCTGTCTGCAATCTTCTCTATTATTTACTGAATCTATAAACTGTTAAAGTCAGCAGTCCAAGCTTCCCTCAGCATTCAAACACATTCAATATGATGATAATTTAAATAATGAAAAATAATAAAACTATTTATAACTGTCAATTTACCAAAAGAATGCCACTCCACTCAAGCTTTTCTTTTTCTTCTGTGGTGAAACAGCATATTCCAATCATTCTATAGCTCTGCATATCCTCAGTCTGATTAATAAAATCTACTGTTTGGCAGTCTTAGGCTATGGACGCACATTACTATCCACATATAAGTGCAAGTCGCAAGAAATGGACAAAGCTATTATGAAGGCACAACACTAAAAACAGAGGGAAAACTGATTTCCATACAGATTCTTTCTTTAATCTTCAAACAATCCAGGTCACAAGTTTAATTTAGTTTTCTGAACACCTGTGGATTCAATACAATAAAAATAATGAATAAAAAGAGCAAATGTCTGAATTATTCTGCTCATGGGAGTCATAGGTACTTAACATAGCCTAATCTATGTTTATATGGGTGACTCCATGGTGCTCGTAGGCTGGCCATGATGGTATGGCGTAGTATGTATCTTGTGCTTTACTGACCATGCTAGTGGACAACTTTGGTCCATTTTACGATACAACTACTCATTTATGAAGGTTATAGACTCTAAACACTATCAGTAGCATTTCCTTGTGGAATACATGAAAATCGAAAGGTGTTTCCAGTGCTGACCTAGTATCTGTTTACAGATAAGCATATTATGTCGTATGCAAATACACCTTTGCTGCTTTCAAAACAAAGTTGGCAATTTTTTTTTTTAAATAAGACTTTCCATAATAACAAAATCCTATGCCAGTAAGAGATGAAAAGTGCAATGAGTTACAGCTCCTTTTATTCAGACCTACCTTAGAACAATATATTTGTCAGTTGCTTAAAAATACACTGCTGCATTATAGTTGCTAAGCCCTATGACTAATCTGAAATCTTCACTAAGGTGTGTTACAGTATCAGTTTCTGACACTTCCGTTTTCTGACTCTGTTTATAACGTAGCACAGCAACATGACAAGTAATGAGAAAAGACTGAAATTTTTGTTTGTTTTGTGTCTGTATAATTCATAATTACGTGGCCAAGTCCCACTGTGAAATCTCAATGGTTGGCATACGTGTCTGGTAGGCAGCCATCAAAAAACAATGCTTATCTGACATAAAAGCAACTCTAAGGGGCTCAGCTAATTAAGATAAGCCAATAACAGACAGCATATAACACTCATTACTGGAAAACCACTGACAGTGAAGAGACAATAACAGTAAAAAAATAAATCTGTCAGCAAACTTCATGCTTGTCAGTGATCACATGCCAAGAAAAACACTGAAAAAAAGTGTCAATGAAAGTTGTAAGCTCTCTCAGACATAGCTTTCAACTTCTTTGTTCGCGAATTAGTGACAAAGTCAAAAATAATGGGAGGATAAGGCTCAAAATAAGGGACAATTTTAAATATTATTCTAATTCACATAAAAAATTAACAGAAAAGCATGCTTTGAATCAGTATACATTTTCTGAAGAATAAGTATGACAATTTAATAATTGGCATTATTGGCTGACATAATCCTTAGTGATTTTCCAGAAAATCACAAATAATATAAAGGGCAAAGTAAAAAAATAAGGCTAAATCAAGGACATACTGTAAAAATCAGGGACAGTTGAGAGGTATGTAATCTTAGCAACAAAATAGAAATGCTGGTGACTCAAGTTATTTTGAAAGTTGTACCATAAAGGTAACAAGAAGGTAGTGGTGCTGCGGTAGCGTTGTCGCCTCACAGCAAGACGTTGTCCCTTTCGATTCTCAGGTAGAACGTCTTCTGTGTGGAGGCATACGTGAATGGGCGTGCCTTTGTTGAAGGTTGTGCATCAGGGCTGGTAACTCGGCACATAAAAATCCACTACCAAACATTAGCGGACCGGAGTTCCGCTGTGGCGACCCCTAACTGGGATAAGCCGAAAGACACAACAACAACAACAACCATAAAGGTAACAAGAAGGTATTACATGTGCAGTGAGTCTGGGCAAGGAGTTGTTTATATGCAATGATCTATAACATTGCACTGACTGAGTTGTCCATACTGAGTAGACACTACTGAAAAAAAAAAGGATTTGGAAGTATAGTCTTCATTGCTTATTCAAGTGATTCATTACAATGGAAACAAGCAATTGCAACTAAGAAGGTGATTATGGTAAAAAGAAGTTCCCTACTGTAATGTCAGGACTTGAAATGTCAAATCCTGAAATGCCAAAACAAAAAATATAGAATATGCAGGAGTAAACAGAATATGAAACATTGCTCTTTGAGCACCTCAAGATTGTAATACCACAGAGAAAGTGGAATATTCCAAGAAATTTACAAATATAGGCTACCAAGAAACTCTGAAGTTATTTAAATGATAAACAAATGCACAAAAAAAACAGTAAACCTAAAAACAAAATAATCTCAGCTCTTGACAAACATTCACCACTTAAGTGTTTTTGTTCTGCGGTGGAAATTCATCAGACAGCTGTCTGACAAAGTTCCTCTATGAAATGAAAGTGCTTACTCACTGTGAATGCTTGTTGAGATAAATTATTTTGTTTTATAAATTTTCCAAGAATTTGCAATCTAAAACATATGTATATTTAAGTCTGAATTTTTAGTCATTCAGCCTCCCCATTAGAGTTCTCACAAATGTGGGTCTCAACCTTTCAAACCATTACCTAATAAAACTAAAAAGCACTTAATGATTTAAAATACACACAAACATTCAGAATACATTTTGCTGACATTCACATGTAGGAATTCAGTATGTATACTTAGTGGATATAGCATTCTATGTTAAACAAGACATTGCAGATCATCAGAGGACTGCTTAATTACTGTGGAATAAACCCATACTGGATACATTTTTCTCCTCTTATTTATTAGACAGCTACTATTTATTACTGTAATTATTTTGCTTATAGCTATTCATGTATGTATATCACTCTGCACTATAATGAATCATCTGGCCATGTTGAACTTTTCTGACTGTTTGACTAATTATTCTTCTATAAAATGAAGTAGTCTTGAGATGTTACTTTCCATCACCTAAGGCACACTAGTTAAAGCACTAGCTGATTGAGCGATTTAATTATTTGTTTGTTTGTTCAAATAACATTTTTTTTTTTTTTTTTACAAACAGGCTTAGGTCATATTTCAAGACCTGGCAGATGATCCAGAACTGAAGCTATTCAAGTCTAATAGGACCAAGCAACATTCAAGGAGAATCCTGAAGTATGATTAAGGATAGCTTTGAACATCTGTTGTTGTTAACCCACCAACTGGAAAAATGCTGTTAAAATGTCTGCCCGCATGTATTCTAAAGCAGACCCTACAAACATCAGACTGATGCATCTATTATGTGTATTATACAAAGTTACTGAGTCTTACTAAAAATAGGGGACTCTAGTCTCATTAGATTGAGACCAGTATGTCTTTGTTAACACAGATCATGTCTACAACCTGGCAGCATTTTTTGAGTAGATTTCAACAACCCAAAACTGAGGATCATCAGCTCCCTCCCTGTACATGGATGAAAAAATCCCTTTCCACACACTTGCATTACAAACAGTCTAAGGAAATGAAAACAAACATCTTAACAGTAAACTGGGTGTACAACAAACTGTGTAGTACAAATCACAAATTATGGGAGAAATGTACAAAAAGTCAGATAAAGCAAGTGAGCTCCACAGGGTTCTGTGCTATGAAAGTTTTTCAAGGCTGCTGTATTTTTAAAGAAAATCTGGTAAAATTCCAGACTGTGGTCTAGCTGTGTACCAGTAAAAAGGATTTTCATGGAACTGAGTATCTTAGACCTAGATCACTCATTCAATACAACTTGCATTCCTTCTTAAATGTATTATTTGTTTCAATACCAGTTTGTGGTCCATTTTATTCAGCGCCCTATATTTATAAACTTGTCTTACTCTGTTTACAGAGTAATACACCTCAAATCTGCAATGTAATCACAGAAATAACAGTGTATGCAATTCATAGAATTCCACCTTATAAATATGGAAATGCATTATTTTAATAACCATGAATGGCCCTGGTCCTTATTATATGGCATCCTGTAGTTGGCAGTAAAGCTAGAAATCCCATATGAGTAACTAAATACACCAGTGGCTGTAGTATATGATGCATAATCACAACACCAATGGATACAGTCAGGTTTCAGAAAGCCTCACAGAATTGAACAGATGTACACATGTAAAAGCATACATTTCTTGCTATACTTATGTGACGTGATACCATCTGGTATGAAAATTGTGGACAGAAAATAGCACAACCCCACCAGCATGGGAGTTATAGGACTTTGTCCCTCTAGAAAAGAGATTTCCTGCATTTTACCTTCAACCACGTTTTTCATATGGTTAGGTTGCAGGCATCCAGTTAACCTAGATCTGCAGTATACAGCCTTTTTCAGAAATATGTTTTATTTGACATTTTTAGTTTTTTAAAACCAAACAAACAGAAAACAACTTGTGAAATAAATACTGAGGTAAAAAGCTTGTAGCATCGCTTTTTAAAATGCATTTTTTATGTCATCGAATGAGTAAGATGGAACTAACAAGAAATAAAGGCTTAAAAATAAAAGCACATGATTCAAAAAATACACTTTTCATTAACTTTTAGCAAGGTGTGAGTTTATGTATTTTAACATTTTCAAGGAGAAAGCATACCATCAAGGATTACAACTATTGTAGGCCTCATCTGTGTCTCAAATTCAAAATTGCAGATGGTATTTAGTTGATACCAGAACTGAGGAAATGCATTGATAAGCTGAAGAAATGTTGGTGAAAAGCCCCATAAAGAAAGTGTGGGTTTCATAAATGCCATCCATTTCTTTAAGTAATTGCTTCTCTTTTGGCCGAGAGTTTAACAATAACAAATGTGACCCAGGAGAAGTGAAGGGTATTAAGACATTATGATCTGTAACAGTGCTTGACACATGGATATCTAACAAATATTTATGTCAGTCACAGTCAGCATTCATAATTTTACATGTTTGCAGTTTGCTAGGCATGACTAGTCAAATCATTTGAACAGATTTGCATGACCAAAATATATGCATTGTGTCACCTGATTTTGCAGTATGTCTCAAAACAAAATTACTACACACAATGATTAATGACAATGCATATTAAACCACAACAAAACTAGCCTCCTCTAATCTTTCTAAGTCAACAGTATGTACTGCCTGCACAGCTGAATTCACATATTTTGTTATACATTTTTTCAGTTATATCTACTATAAGTTTTATTACCTGGATAATTGTTGTAAATATTTTTTTAAAGTTGTGCTTTCTGTTCTTTATGTGTTTTATACATGGTGTTTATTTATTTATTTGACATTTGTTAATTAAGTCCGACTGGGCCAGAAAGTGCTCACTTTCAGAGGAAGCCTGGGGAGAAAAGCTCCATAATCACAGTCTTTCAAAAATCAATTGCAGATATTTTAATTCACAAAGTATCACATTACACTTCAGTTCAAAACATAGCAGTGAAAAAAATGTTGTAATCAGAAAAACATAGAACATATGTTTCATAGTAGAATGCAATGAAAAACAATAACATGAGCTGGAGAAAATATGTGAGGAAAAACTCATTAGTCATATTATTTGTTACATAGATTAGTATGTGTTAAATGAGACCTGAGACAATTCTAATAAGATATTTAAATAGATATTAGAGATCGCATGATTACAGACTGTGAGGGAAAGTGAGTGATGTCTTTGCATGAGAGGGGGTGTTCATATTATGGTTATAGAAGGAAGAAGAATGGAGAGAAGGATATTATAAGAGGAGTGCAGGGTAGGGGGTCTTCAGGTAGATTAGGTAAGTAGGGCAAAAAGAGAAAGAGGTACAGGAAAGGTGTGCACAGAGAGTGGATAAGGTAAGGTAGTAGGAAAAACAAAATAAAGGAGTGGAGTAGGAGGCTGGAGAGGGTTGTGAAGTCTGATTTAGGTTGAAGGGGGTGAGTGAAGTATAGTGAGTAAGTTCAGCCAGGACTGGCACAGCAGTAGGTCCATGATTTTGTAAAGTATTCTTTTAGAAAGTAATTAATGGTTAATGGTAGGCAAGTTATGAATCCTTCTGATGGTTACAGGTAAGGAGTTCCATTTTTTTTTTTTTTGCTACTGAGTGCAAGCATAGGCTTTGTCCAGGGGATTTATTTGGTTTATTTATGGTGAGAATTTGTTTGTCTTCTGATCTGAGAGCTTTTTTAGGGAAATATATGTTGATTAAATGGGCAAGAGATGGGGAGGCTAATGGTTTGTGTAAGATTTTATGTATTGTTTTAAGCTGAATGTAGGAGAGGGGGACGGGGAGTTCCAGTGAGCTAAGGGTATGCAGAGTTCTACAGTGATGGGTAAAGAAGGTTGTATTAATAGCAAACTTGGCAATTTTGTTGTTGCAAGTTTCAAGTTTCTCTTTATGGAGGATTGTAAATTGGTTAGAACTTGTGGGCAGAAGAGTAATTTTTATTGGTGTGCTCAAAAATGTTTTTTTTCCATATAGCATGCCTATTTTTTGATGGGTGTTCTCTCTTGATATTGCTTTGGATGTTGAGGTCAAATTTAAGATTATCATCTATTATAACTCCTAATAGTTTGGTATGGTACACTAATTCAATTTCAGTGCCATTTGCTGAAGAGATATTGAAAGATGCATTGTTAGGAGTATGAGTCTTTTGGGTAAGGAAGAGGAGTTTGTTTTTTTGGGGCTTGAGTGAGTATGAGTTGTCCTCTTGTAAGGCATGTTTCAACGGAGATGACAGCTTGTTGAGTAATTGCTTGGATATTGGATCAAGGTGCTTTCACAAGAAGATGAATGCAGGTTATTGGTAAAAATATTCAATAGTAAAGGGCCGAGGATGTTTCCTTGTTGGACTCCTGTGAAAGTTGAAAGGTATGCAGAGATAGATCCTTGCCATTTTACAGCTTACTGCCTGTTGGCAAGGTAGCTAGAGAACTATTGAACAGATGTAGATGATAGACCCAGGGCAGAAAGTTGATTGAGAGGTTTAGTGTGAGATATCATGTCAAAGGCTTTTGCTAGATCTAGAAATACTGCAGATGCAAGTTTATTAGTATTGCAAGCTTTATTGACAGTGTTTGTAAATGATAGAAATGCAGTGGAGGTGCTGTGGTATGGCCAAAATCCAAGCTGTGTATTGATGATTAGCTTATTTTGTAAGAGGGCAGTTGAGAAATTGTTGATGTATACATCTTTCAAAGATTTTAGAGACACGGGAGACAGGATGGCCACTGGATAGAAATTTGTAATGTCAGTGGAATTGTCTCCTTTTTTTAAGGGGATAATATGTGCTAGTTTCCATAAGTTAGGGAGGCAGGATTCTGTTATTGATTTTTTAATAATAATGATGACTGGATATGATATTTAGGTATTCCATCGAAAGGTTGTTGGCTAAGGAGGAACAAGGCTTAAATTTATGTAAAAGCTTTTTTATGAGAGTTCTAGAAACTCGTTGAAAGTTAAAGTGGCTGGAGTTGTCTGTGTGTATTGGAGAGGCTGCAGTTAGGTGAGTTTTATGAAAGAGATGTGCTAGGGTCAAAGGTAGGGGGTGTGTTAGGTGAGTCTGAGGTTAAGTTGGCTATACATTATATGATGCGTGCATTTAAATAAGTAGCTGTTTGAAGGGGGAGGTGTATGAGTATGTGCTTGGATCCTTTTTTTTTACCTGGGTTGAGGAGAGATGAACTGGAGGACCAGAATTTTTTATTGTTGTTTTTTATGGCATTCTTTTTTAGTGTAATAAAAGTTTTTCTCTCTATTAACTTCTTGACTTGGATTCAAAGATAAAAAATAAACACAGTATGGCATTACTTCAGCAAATAAACAAAAAAAAAGAATATTGTGGCAACGCCTGCAGCCCCAGAGGATCAGCCCATAAAATCTTTTAAAATCTTTTGAGATTTTATTACACAATAAAAAAACAAGGAAAAATAAAAAAGCATGCAGTAGATTAAGCGCTTTCATCCATATACTTGGACTTCATCAAAATCAGTAAAAGCACATTTTCTCCTTGCATTTATATTAATTAAATGATGATAAGGTTAAAACTACCAACATAAAAATTTCAACAAAACACAAATTACAGGTCATGCTGCTAAATGCTAGGAGTCTAAACATGAAATTGCACTCATTGCAAGCATTCCTAACCCTAAAAATGTTGACATTTGTGCAGTCACAGAATCCTGATTCAAAGTTGCAGAGAGCACCCCAGCCTTACCCTGTTACTCATCCTATCATACATTCAGACCCCAAACTGTAAGCAGTAAAGCCAAAGGAGGTGGAGTTTTGATATACATTAAAGACGTACACACCTCCAGGCTGGTCAAACAGTATGACACACAGGAGACTTTCCAGGTGCAGTTAACCATTGGCAAGACCCCTATCCAAATTGTAGTTAGCTACCGGCCCCCAAATCTGACTCAAGATGCCCAATCTGCCTATTTGGACCTGTTTGAATGTATCAAGATTCAACCCTTTACCCTGATCCTGGGTGACTTTAACTTCCCACACATAGACTGAAAGAACTACTCATGTCAGAACACAAATGCCCAGAGATTCTTTGACTTTGCCAATGCAAATTCCTTGGAACAGCTAGTCAATACTCCCACCAGGGGTGATAATATCTTGGACTTAGTATTAACCAACATGAGTAACCACTGCAGCATCCCTATAGTATCTTCCTCCCTGGTAAGATCCGACCACAAAGTGATCACTTCCAAAGTCACCATCTCCCCAAGCCCCCATCTAGCTAGGATCAGACATAAAAACTTCTCCAAAGCTGATTACAGCCTCCTGAGGGATGGCATAAACAGCTTCACAGTCTCCTCCCCCTCTGTAGGAACTGGCACCACTATCCAAAACTACACCAAAGCACTATATGAGCATTTATATAGATGCATGGTATCAGGAATACCCAACAGGACTAAATCATGCTCTGCAAGGAAGAGTAAACCTGTCTTGTTGAACATCTGCAATAAATAAACTCTATAACAAAAGGAAAAAAATTGCTATCCATGACCAAGAAGGAGCAGGTGCCCAATTGGAAGCAATATCTCCTTAGGCTGAACAAGCAAATAAGAGCACTAGTGAAATCCTCCAAAGCAAAATTCGAGTCCAAATTGGCCACATCTACTAAAGACAATCATAAGGCCTTATTCACATATGTCCGCAACCTCAAAGGAAGTACCCAGATCTGTTCAGAACTGATGGTCAAGGACACCACATATACAAACGCCATAGATATAGCAAACTTGCTGGCTGACAGATTCAGCAAAAACTTTACCCATCTGTCCCCCCATCAGTAAATCAGGACATCCCCAGTACCTGCCCCCTTCCGCTTATATCTAGGGAAAAGGTCATTACTGCTCTCTCAAAGGAAAAAAATACAGCTTCCTTGGGACCCAATAACATCCCAGGTTGCATCCTATGTGAACTCAGGCAGGAACCTGCAGCACCAATAGGCACTCTATTCAACCAAAGCCTGAGTACTGGCTTCATCCTAGCTGAGTGGAGGACAGCCACTGTCATCCCTTTACACAAAGGTGGAGAGTCCACTGATCCGGGAAATTATAGACCCATCAGCCTAACTAGCCTGGCTTGCAAGGCCATGGAACAGATTATCATGGACCTCATTAACAAGGACATTGGCAACCTCCAAACACTTGATCCCACACAGTTTGGCTTCGTCAAGGGGTGGTCATGTCTGCTAAATTTGGTCAACTTCTTTGAGACAGTCACCAAAGCCATGGATGAGGGGAAGACTGTGCACACCACATACCTTTACCTGGCCAAAGCCTTTGACACTATTCCCCACTCGGGCATAATAGATAAACTCTCTCAATTAGGCATCAATACATATGTTACCAGATGGGTAGCAAACTGTCTCACTGATAGAACCCATTTAGTCAAAATAGGGAAAGCCACCTCAAGCAGTAGACCTGTAGGAAGCGGAGTACCCCAGGGTTTGGTCTTGGGGCCTTTGTTATTTGAGATATACTTTTCCTGAGGTACAGGCCAAAACCAGTGGCTATGGCTGACCAGGTTTGAAGATGACTGCAAGCTGGGTGCTGTCATCAATTCCCCTAGTGATGTGGACATCCTCCAGAAGGGTCTCACTCAGACAAATGGCTGGTGCTAGAAACATGGCCTCAATCTGAATACCAAAAAATACATCATTATCCCATTTGGGGAGAGTGACATCCCCACAAATGATCACCTTAAATAACAGTGTCTTAAGCACTCAATTAGTCATGAGGGATTGGACATCCAAGTTGATGGCAACCTGATTTTTGACCACCATTTTGCTTCCGTGTACAGAAAGCCTTCTACATGGCTCACCTCATAAGTAAGGGTATCTGATCCAGGAACAAGGAGGTCATAACATCCCTGTATTCTTCCCTTATAAGGCCCATTATTGAGTACAATGCACCTTTCGGCATGTACCTCACAAAGCACATGCAGCAGCTGGAGAGACCACAGAGGTTCCTCACCAGGAGAATCCAGGGCCTCAAACATCTACCATACACAGATAGGCTAAAAGCCCTATCCCTCTACTCAATTTCATACAGACTCCTCAAAGGTGACCTCTGTCTGGCATACAAGGTGATCATAGACCCCAACTTGATGGGACTGTTGCATATCCACAAGTCAAGCCCCACTCGAGTAACCCATACGAGTGGCCTCAACCTGTTTTGTGACATCAACAGAATTTGTTGGTGGGACAGATTTGTGTGCCAGAGACTCCCTCATCTATGGAATAGACTCCCTCTCCACATCAAGCAGAGTACCTCTTTACCCCTTTTTAAGTGCAACCTGGATAACTGGATGGGAAACAGAAAATATACCCCTGAGATTCCACCCATGTCCCTGCTGAACAGGGGAATTGGGTGCTGATTTGTCTAAACATGGGCTAAACTCTTGGCTTGGCTTATAAGGGCCTCAGGGCCAATAGCCTAGTAACCTCCTATGATCCTATGACATATTCTAAAATACAATTGAGTATGTTAACTCCCAGAAAAGCTAGGGCTTTCATAAACTTTTAAAAAACACAGTTAATCGATTTAAAACCTTGTATATAAATATTCCAAATTCAAAATCATATCCATCACAAAAATGCATTTGCACTTTTAACATGTACTATTACAAATATAATTCCATAAAACCTAAAATAGTGCAACTGTGATGTTATTAAAAGCATAAAAATCCCCATTAATCATAAAAATGACAACATCTAATAATAAATATAATGCTATTACTTTTGCTGAGAAGGCAGTTAAATCACGTCCGCTTTAATGGCTAATAAGGGGCATATAATAATAGCTTCATTAATTTCAGGAAACTGACTGGCATTGAGTTTAATTTGCCATTTTACCTCTCTTGCTTCCATTAAAGTCTTACAATCCCCCCTGGGTTTTCCTTCACTCTTTCTAGAATGACAAACTTAAAACTCTCAAAATCTGGACATTTTATTGTGTGCTTGTATAATATACTATTCTCATTGTATTTCCTAATATTGCACTAGTGCTCGTAAATTCTCTTTCTTAACCTACATTCTGTTTTTCCCACCTAAAATGCAGTACAACCAGAGCACCTCACTAGATTGACCACATTACTTGTTCCACCACTGCCTTTTACAAAAATAACTTTAATTTTCAAGTAATTGTCCAAAGCAGTATATTTATCCTCACAAATAAAGCAACATTGCGGAAAATCGCCAAACTTCACTGTTGCTTTTTGTTTAATAGTTAACAAATAGTCTGCCCTAACTTCAAAACTTTCTTTAAAATTTCTACCCATTTTGTACACAAATCTTGGATCTGACCATAATAAATCCAAGATAGTCTGATTAGTTTTTAATATGCTCTAGTTCTTTTTAATTGTATCTTTTATCTCTCCCATTTGTGGGGTGTATTTTATTACCAGGGCTCTTTCATAAATTTTATTTCCTTGATTATCTTTATCATTTTCCTTTCCCATCTCTGCTCCTAGTAATGGTTTGTATCTCTTCCCCCATTCATCCAATACATACTTTTTCAAATCATTTACTATTCATGTGGATAGCCTCTTGCAATAAACATTTCATAAACTTAAAAAAAAATCATCTTGATGAGATGTCATTCTTGCTATCCTAATAATTTGCCCTTTGATCAAACTTTTCTTTTGTTTCAAAGCATGACTACTTTTGAAATCTAGTTAAGAGTTACTAAATGTTGACTTCTTATATATTACTGATCTAAAACCTTGGTTGGAATGAGATATTTTAATGTCCAAGTAGTGAATACCTTCCTTATCATAACTATAGGTAAATCTTAAAAATCTAGTTGACCCATTCAAATATTCCACAAATTCACTAATAACAGTTACTGATCCCTCCAATAGGATAAATAAGGTTTCTATCATGTTGTTGAACTTTTAAACGTTCGAACATTATATGGATGACACCATATGTGCGAACTTTTAAAAGTTTGAACGTTTCAACGTCTCAACATTGTCTGCACTGTAGTGCGATCTTGGAGTTGGTATATTTATAGAGCAGGGGTGTGGGGGTACACGGGGGCTTACCCCCCTGCCTAAGCTTTCAGGTAGTTTTTTTTCTGAGTTTTTTTTTTTTTTTTGATTTTCGAACTTTTAAGAGTTTGAACATATGGTCTTGACCATATGGTGTTCGAACTTTTAAAAGTTTGATTATCTGATATAGACCCGGATAACTATACCATCTAGGAATCTTACATATAACTTAATATTATCCTTATACTCTGAATTAAACACTATACTGGTTTTCCAATCAAGCATCACGATATTTGCATACCACGGGGCACATGGTGCCCCCATGACCACCCTGTTAATTTGCTTAAAATATTCACCTTCAAAAAATATATAATTATAATCCAGGACAATGGCCATCAGTTCAATCAATAAACGTATCATGCCATTAGGAAGACCACTAAATTTCATTAAGTTATTCAGAAAATTCTCCAAGCCTTCATCTCTTTGTATACTTGTAAATAGGTCTAGCACATCTAAAGTTAAAAATGTCAATTCTTTAGACCAAATATCTTTTTTGAGTCTCTCCAAAAATCCCATCAGTCCTTAATCAAATGTGGGACCTCATCATAAACATTCTTGATCATTTTGTCTATATACACCCTCAAGGGGTCAAGGGGTATGTTTTAGAACCCCTTGCAGCTACAATCAGTCTAAATTATGGATCTACTACATTCTTATGTATTTTAGGTGTTTCAAATATTATCAAGACTTTGGGTTTGTCCACTTTCAACCTACCATAAGTATATGTTATTCTCTGTTCTACCACATATTCCTCCAAGAAAGAATCTATTCTACGATAGGCAATATTCAATTCATTCAAAGAGGCTGGTGAATATGTATCTGTATCACTGAGTATATCATACATTACCCTATTATAATCTACTACATTGAAAATCAGTATTCCCTCTCCTTTATCTGGCTTCATAATTCGGATACTCCTATCATCCATCAAATTTTTAAATAATTGCTTTTCCTTCTTATTTAAATTAGTCTAGTACTTTTTTCTATCATTAGTTCTTTCCTTTAACTTATAGAATTCATCTGTTATTGCTTTCTCCAAAAGATTTAAAGTCAGATGTAGTTGGGGTTTGAATGTGGTTTTCCTTGTCATCAATTCATTAATATGAATGAGATTTGCCCCACCTTCTTCTTTGTTACTAATGTATACTGCTAAATTTAATTTCCTTATAAAGAACTTTATTTTCGTTATGGAATCCACTATATCAAAACTACTATTTGTTACAGATTTCCATCCTTTTTTAAAAGTCCGTAATATTTTTCACTGATATCCTTGTCAGTATAATTGTATATATTAAAATCTTCACTAGAACAGACTATCTTTTCCTTCCATCCTTCCCATTGTCCCCTCTTCTTCCAATTCCCTCTCCAATTCCCCACATGTTCCCTCTGTTTTGTCTGTTTGTATTTGCTGTATTGTTGTCTGTTCTCTCTTTCCCTCCAAGATGGGTGGGGATACTGAAAATCCTGTAAGTTATTCCTTTGTTTAAAAATTGGTTGTTCATTCCTATTAATTTGTTCCCCATTACTTTCCCTAACATGGGTCAAAGCTTTATTCTGTTCAAACCCGTTTGTTTATCGGGTAAGCCTCAGGTTTTTCATATTGCTTCAAATCTCTATCCATTTTTTTTCTCTTTCCTGTTTACTACCTCATTACATTTCTTTTCTACTTTCTTAAAAATTCCCTGAATAAAGATCTTGCCATCTTTCAAAAACCAAATCATCCTAATATTTTTAATTTCTCTGCCTCCTTAGTTAATTCACTCCTTCTAAAAGCATTATATTTAATAATAATTTCCAATAACTCTATTCCATGACTGTTAAACATGCTCACAAAGTCATCATATATTCGATCATAATATATCAAGCCAAAGGGAAATCTAAAGACTCGCAGTCCCTGTGAAGCTATTTGCAATTCTATATACTTCTTTAAATACATATTGTCAAATTGTAAGGGTTTGATCCTTGTCATCAGTTTCTCCAATCTATTAAGTCTTTTAATGAATAGTCTATGTTACAGTCTGCATTAGCATTATCTTGTTTATCTATTTGATTACTCACGCAGACTCAAAGCAAACATTTTTTTTCCATAAGGCACTGAAACACATTAATGCCATAATCACAACTATTGCCCTTATTTCCCCACTTCTGAGTAAATACGTTCACTCTATCACCATTGTGCATATTCATAAAATTGTCCGTTTTCTTAGTGTTTCTATAAGAATGTTGTTGTAAGTCTGTTCCCCTACCACAGTTTGTAACATGTACGGCTGGTCTATTAATCACTGTGCCCGAGGCTACAGCAGTATACATTTTCTTAGGTACAAGTACCTTTTATTTTAAAGTTTGCACTTGTGTTAGATTCCTGCTCCGTGCAACTAACCAGCTCTTCCATTACATTATCGCTTATCTGCCTCTTTGATTCACCAATGGCTCTATATTCCTCCATTCACAGCTGGCATGTGGGGGGGGGCATGCTGTACTTAGGGTCTATATTAGATCACCAAACACTTAGGTTACTGAACGGTGATTAATCGACCCCATGTAAGCAAAAGCTTACAAAACCAAACTGTCAGAACAGCGATTTTTTTCCAAGGGAAAAAAAAATCACTGTTCCAACAACAAAAAAAAAAAAAGAAAACACTATAAAACATTAAATTAAATGGGGGGCTTTGCCCCCCACACCCCCTAATGTGGGGGGCTATGCCCCCCACACCCCCCTACTTAAATATACCAACTCTGAGACCGCACTACAGTGCCAAAAATGGCAAACTACCGAAACAGCCAAGCAAATTCTTTCCCAGGGAAAGAATTTGCTTATATGCCGCTTTAATATTTTGCCATTTCGGCATTTACAGCTCAACCATCTTCGGTCAGCTGATAGGAACCCTGTACTTATGATTTTATCTCCTTCTGATTGTCTGAACAGTTCAATAAACCTTGTTAGCTCCCCCTTAATCGCTACTTCAGAATGGACTTGATTTAATTAATTACGCTGAATTGGGGAAAATAATGCATTTTTGTGATGGTTATGATTTTTTAATTTAGAATATTTATATACAAGGTTTTAAATTGGTTAACCATGTTTTTTAAAAGTTTATGAAAGCCCTATTTTTTTTTCGGGGAAGGGAGAAAAGGCTTAACATGCTCAATTGTATTTTACATGATGTCATCATTTAATTAATATAACTGCAAGGAGGAAATGTGCTTTTACTGATTCTGATGAAGTCCAAGTATATGGATGAAAGAGCTTAATCCACTGTATGATTTTTTTTTATTATTTTTCCTTGTTTTTTATTGTGTAATAAAGTCTCAAAAGATTTTAAAAGATTTTATGGACTGATCTTCTGGGGCTGCAGGAATTGCCATGATATTCTTTCATTATTTGGTTTCAAAGATGTCTGAATGGTTGCCAATTTTTGTCAGTTTTATTCTTTTGCCATTTAATCCATGCTTTATCTCTGCCTTTCATAAAGAATTTGTATTGGTTGGTGAGCCATGAGGTATGGCTGTTTTTAATTCTTTTTGTACAATGGGGGGGTGAAGGTGTTTTTAAAAATTCTGCATTGTAGTAGTCAGCTGCATCATCTAAGGGGAGTCTTTTTTGGATGGACCAGATATCCGCTTTCAGAGCTTCAATGAAAGACTGTCTGGAGAAACTGGAGAATGCTGGCAGTTATGAGCTTATGCTCCATTGTTATTTCTGTAATACTCCCGTGGGTATAAGCTGGCAAGTGGTCACTCAGTGTGTCAGGAGGGTACCTGAAGAAGTAAAATTAGATGGGCTGGTAAACAGAATCCAGTCTGGGATAGATTTTTGGGAGTTATTTTTGCCATATCTTGTTAGTGTATTAATAGGGTCTATATTATAAAGTCAAACGCTTACTTCATCAAATACCTAAACGTCAACCCGTCATCATCGAACCGCATAAACACCAAACACTCTAAACCACGAAATTTAAAAAGTCGAACTGCCATACTTGTCCCATCCCACCGCCCGCTACATACTACCTACACAAACAAACTAAATAAACCACATACATAGACTAACCAAAACCCTACTTCTAACCCTAAACTAAACCCTACACTAAATCTTACATATACCACCATGTATGCACTTAACTTAACCCGCACCCTAACCCTAAGGTCCGTAACTCTCGCACACTTACCTTAAAAAGCTAAACCCAAACAAACTAAATAATCCACACACATACACTTAACAAAACCCTACACTACATCTAACATACATTACCATCTATGCACTTACCTTAACCCGCACCCTAACCCTAAGGTCCGTAACTATTGTACACTTACCTTACGGAACTATACTGCAGAAGGCCAACCATGACGATTCGATGTTTCCGCTTTTGCTCTTCTGGATGATTGATGTTTTCGTGGTTCGATGAAGACGGGTCGACTTTTAGGCATTCGGGTAAGTAAGCGTTCGCCTTTTTAATATAGACCCTATTAATAAGATGAGTGAATCCAAAGAGGTTCATGCTATTTATTGATGAATTTACAGATAAAGACTGCCAGTCAATGCTTACATCACCCTGGAGAATAATTTAATTTGTGATTGTATCTGCTATTCAGGATAGTATGTTTTTAAGTATTGGAATGTTCTGTCCTGGGAGATATATAGCACAGCAATGCATATGTTCTTGGCTCTATTAAGTTTTAGAGCTGAGATTAGGGTTTTTGCTTTTCCAAAATTTTGTATTGTGCCTGTACAGGGAACTACTGTGAGCACATTTAGGAATATTATAGTTATTCCACCTGCTTTTTTATTTTAGTCTTTAGTTTTATTTAAATATACAATTACTTAGTGATGGGCTAATTAGTGTAACAACATATTGTAACCCAATTCACCTAAACACAAAACACCCTTATGTGTTTAACTTTTTCCTCTAAATGTTAAAAACTTTGTAATA
Organism: Protopterus annectens; assembly: GCF_019279795.1. Lineage (NCBI taxonomy): Eukaryota > Metazoa > Chordata > Ceratodontiformes > Protopteridae > Protopterus > Protopterus annectens. The sequence goes on from NC_056739.1 coordinate 549,414,331, forward strand.
AAATATATTTAAAAAATAGGCATTATGTAAGTACATAAACTGCAGATTAATAAATTCATAAAATGGAAAAAAGGAACTTAATAAACCAATTGCCTCTGTACTAGTGTCATTAATCATTACCAGGTTGGCATATACTTCAATTTTTAATTTCCACTCATTGCTCAGTAAGTTGATACAGCTATCCTCTACAACTGATACTCTTCACTAGAAATAACAATTTATGGAAACAAGTTTATGCAAGACCCCATTTCTGTTACAGCACAAATAATTAGATATAAAAATATGGCTGGCATCTTGCTATAGGACCACCACCTGTGTAAACTTAATAAGTTAATTACCTCAGTAAAGATTCAGTGACTGTCATATTCACTACAACAATACTGTTATGGTATATCAAGTATCTGGGGAAAAATATGGGAAGAACTTACATAATTTTTGAAAAACATAAGTTCTACTATATGATTGTTGATTTTTAGACCACAATTAAGGGTGCCTGCTCATTTAGTAGTGCAGAGATGAATAAGAAACAGCATGTAGTCATAACCATTAGATACATCAGTCTTGCATTATGCAGCCTCATCCAAGGTAATTTCAGTGAAAATGCAAAAGTTTTTTTTTTTTTTTTTTTTGGTACAGGGCAAACCATCACGTGGAATGACATCCCCTGCACCCCAAATTTATATATACTAACTCCAAGGTCAAGCAACATTGGAGGAAAATGCAAAGCTCATCAGCAATGAAAATGGTTTCAACTATTTTACTTTGCACTCTTTGCACAAAGAGTACTAAATGAACTTTTACAGAGCTGTCAGGCTTCTCAGGCAAATTAGCAAGTGTTTTTTTTTTTTGCTCTGCAACTTAGACTTGAGAGGAGGGAGATGCCAGATCGAGGAACTGAAAAAGTCTAGCTTGATGGCTTGAAATGGAACTTGTCCCTGTCCTCTGCTGGACTAAGGAAGCCTACTCTTCTCAGTGATTTCGCTGCATTGTACGCCACTGTCACAGCCATGGATCTGCTCTCAAATCCTCATAGAGAAAATTGCAGGCATTTCCAGTGAAGTGACATTCTCATTGCAGCAGTCCTGTTTTGCTCCCCTTTCTCTTCCATGATCCTTAATTTATGTTTTAATGCCTCTAGTCTTCTTGTTCTGCAAAAGATGACATCTAAATCCCCTGTTTATTATATTATGCACACTCCTGCTTATTCTGCCATGCAGAGAATGACATTCATTTATTTCATTTGGTTACTTATATAGTCTGACTGGGCTAAGCAAACCCCCCCTTTCAACACAGTCTTCCTTATGGGAAATGTTCCAAGAAGAGTAATTAATACATAAATACATTGATAAGAATAACAAAATAAAATTACAATAAATGTTGAAAAAATACAGGAGAAAAATACAAATAAAAAAGAAATATCAACATGTAAAACATGTTGAAAAATATAACAGGAGAAAATAGTGTGACTGTGTTTTAGTAAAAGTACAAATGAGAAATTCCTTTGGGGGTAGGATAGAGAGGAGAGAGGAGAAGTAAGTATAATTAAGAGGAATGGTTAGAGGGATATAGAACAGATGGAGGAGGTGAGAGCAAAGTATATCTATTTAATTATAGATTCAGAAGCAGAGAGGTATTCTAGAGGTTTAAATACATAGTGATTATCGAAAATAGAGATACAAGTAAGAGTCAACAATTAGGTCATCCAGGTGAGCAGTGAGAGTACAAAGAGTTAGGTCATCCAGCTGTGCAGTGACAGTGACAAGAGTTGAGGAGGTGGTCCTTCAGTTTTATTTTAAATCTTTTAGTGGTGTTGTTTGAAGGCAGATAGTAGGAAGGGAGTTCAAGATCTTTGCGAGGTAGGCAAAGTATAAATAGTCCCAGGCTCTATTTATTCTACTGTACAAAACACATCTTAGCGTCTGGGCCACAGAGCACCTTACCAAAGCAGGGGTGTAGACAGGAATTTATATTTTGTACTCAAAACCTACCATTATTGCCCGAACTACTCACTCATCATTTTAAAATGTAGTCAACTCTCAAAATGCTACCCCCAGACATATATGAAGGTGATAAGTTGTTTTCAAATGTTAACATTTGTATCAATAAAAAAGCTATTTTAGATGTGTATTCCTTTTACACAAGCATTCTATCTATACCTCTGTACTGTAAATATTTGTTTACACAGTTCTAAGCATTCTGTGCTTTTTGAGTGGTGAGGTTTCCAAGAGATGCTCAGAAAAAAATATAGTAATTTGAGTACACTGAGTATGCCTAGCTACACCCTTGTACCAAAGATTGTACTGTAAATAGCAGTTATGTAAAAGTAAAATTAAATACTCCTGTTCCTTATATTTGGCAATAACTCCTCAATATTAGATATCACAGAACAGTGTTTGTCAAACTAGCAATACCATGTTGCTGTGCACTACTCCCCCATTAGATTATGTATTAAATGACTTTTGCAGTAAAATAAATGATAAAGTACAAAGAAAATTGTTCGCTCATCTAGTCAGGACACAACTTCTGCTCCCTTTTTTCTTACAGAATAGGGAAGAAACAACAGACCACCAAAAAACAAAGGATATCAGCAGCAGATGGCTCTCCTTCAGATAATGTGGGTTTAAATAATGGTAGGTTTTGAGTACAAAATATAAATTCCTGTCTACACAGGACTGCTGCAATGAGAATGTCACTTCATGGGTTCTGTTCAAGCAGCTTTATTATGTCCAAACACATTAGGATTGAGGCTTAATACTTTAACTTAGGTAACCTTATAAACAAACTAGCTATTACATTCTTACATGTTCACTCTCTGGCTGCACTCTCAAAATGGCACTGAGTATAGCATGTGCTCGCTATTTATATATGCACGTTCAGTCCTTGAAATGCTTCTTAAAGACACAGCACACACACTCTGTTCTACAAAAATGTTTCACTTCCACCCAGTGAACTCGGTTTCCTGTCCTGATCTCTTTTAATGTGATAAGGCACAAACCAGCACCTGGAGGCTATATTAATTCAACTATGTAAAGCATAGTTTTCTATTCTGCAGTATAATGCAGTGTGTTGTTTTACATGATCATTTTAAAGTGATGCTTAAATCAATCAGCCATCCCTAAATGAAGAGAAACATCAAATGGTATAAGTAGAACTGTACATCAGTTTCTTTAAACCCACATCATCTGAAGGAGAGCCATCTGCTACTGATATCCTTTGTTTTTTGGTGGTCTGTTGTTTCTTCCCTATTCTGTAAGAAAAATGGGAGCAGAAGCAAACGGAATTGACATGCCATGCAGAGAGAAATGAGAGATTGTTAGGGCTGTACCATTTGCTCATACAGTGAACAAAAGCTCTGCTTAGCAAATTGTCCACTACTATGTCTGAAACTCAAGGAGCCTGCATGTTAATACAGAAGAGACTGAAATGATCCTGCAAGATCCAAAAGAACAGTAACAACTGAAAGAATAGAACTGATTTCGAGAAGCACTGAAGTGTTACTTTATATCTCTACAAGTACATGCTTTTTTATTTTGCTGAACAGAATCACACTGACTTAACTCATTACAGCCTAGTGACTTCTCCAGACATTTTGTTAGGCCGTGGTAGTGCAGCAGTTAGCGTTGTCACCTCACAGAAAGAGGTTCTCCCATTTGATTCTCGGCTGGAGTGCCTTCTGTGTGGAGTCTGCATGTCCTCCCCGCGGTCGAGTGACGTTAAAGACATGTAGGTAGGTGCGTGCATAAATGGACATGCCTTCTTTGAAGGTTGGGCATCGGGCTGGCAACTCAGCACCATAAAAATCCACTGCCAATCATTAGCAGATGGGCGTTCCGCTGTAGCGACCCCTAACCGGGAAAAGCCGAAAGAAGAGAAGATCTCTCCAGGCATTTCTGCATTTACATCCTACTGATGGATCCAGGCATCCTAATGTATAGCCTGTACATATTTGCATTAATATTACAAAACCATGCTACATACATGATATTAAAATACATCACTTTAAAGCTTACTCAGTGGCAAATACAACTGTATTAATATTGGACCTCTGTCTAGTGCATATCAAGATATATTGAATATTATTTGTATGTCATAATTTTCATATTTCACTAAATATCTCAACAATAAAGTGACACAGATGGAACTGATTAGACTCGTGAAAGCTCTGAGAAGTATGATGAAAATGCTGCTGGCAGTACGTGTGTTTCTTGAATAGTTACTGAAATATCTTAAGGTGTTTATACAACATTACATAAATCATATTTACTGTAGTTATTGTGGCTTATAAAATCTCATTTAAGACTTAGAATTGAATGAATGCAAGCACTGTAAAGGTCACTTTATGCTGGACAGTTGACCATTTACAGTTTCTATTAACTCTTATGGCTGTAGAGATAATGGGCCAGATTCACAAAGGCTTGCACAGAGTCTAAGAGTAGAGTAAGACTCCAGGCAGCCAACATGTCTACCGAGCGATCCAGGAACAGCTGGCAGGGGCGTACAAGACAGCTCCTAAAACTCCTCTTACACGGACAGGGCTAGGTTATGCAAATTACCTCATTTGCTGTGAAAGTTATGCAAATGAGGTAAATTTGCAATCTAGGAAACCCTAACCTGTCTGAGTAAGAGTAGTGTTATTTGCAGAAATGTACTCCATTGACAACTGAGTACGGTTCTGCAAGTAACAAAACGGAGCCGTGACAGCTCCAAAAAAAGGATGCATCCAGTCGAGGAAGCATGCCAATGGCCATAAATACAGCCATTGGCAATGTTCACCAATGCAAAATTAAAATAAGTTATTTTTTTATCCCAATCGCCGATGTTTAAGCATAGCGCAGCGCCGCGCAATCGCGCTGCGCTCTAAAAACCAGAAAACCAATAATTAAAATCCACAAATGTGGATTTTATAGTAATCCATAATATACAATGCAAGGGAATGGCAGTCGAAAGACAACATGGCTACCGAGAAGAGGTTGCTAAGGGGGGAAGCTCAGTCTAAGAGATGTAATCAAGCATTAGTAGGCAATCCTATGCAAATGAGGGTAAGGATAGTGAATCCCAAGTTTACATAGCAAAAGAGCAAAGTCAGTGGAGTGTAGGAGTAGGATAACGGGAGCATCAGAGTAGAAGATAGGTGACATCATGAGGGGGGTATGTCTGAAAGAAGTGAAGCTCATTAGAGTAGAGTGGCATGTGTCTGCTGTCAGTTACTCATCACTGGAAGAGGTGTGTCAACAGGTACGCTAGCTAAAGGCAAGAAATTGAAGGTGTATGCCGTGAACAACACTAAAGTTTCTTGTAGAAGTGCCTGCAGCGTGTATGCGTGTGTGTGCGCGCCTGTAAAACTGAGTAAGCCTATGTGCGTGCGTGCACACCTGTGTGTGCACGTTTAAGCCGGAGGAAGCAAGTGTAAGGTTGTTGAAACCCGTGTAAGCGTGTTTGCACCTGTGTGCATGCGTTTTAGTAAGAATAAGCAAGTTTTAGTCCGTGTAAGCATGTGTGCGCATGTGTGGGCTGGTGTGCTCATGTTTGTGCTTGTGTGCGCGGCGCTGCCCCCCTGAGGAAACAGAAAGGGAAAAGGAAGCACAACAAATAGTAGGAAGTTAACCAGGGAGTACTAGCAGAGCTAGCAGGTGCCAGCAATCAGAATCAGGCAATTACACAGGCAGTACACTAGCCCAGCCCAGCACTTAAAACTCAGCAAACAGCATTCCACTATGTTTTTCTCAGAGACACTGCAACACTGCAGTAAGCTAATAGAAGTGAAAACTGAAAAAGCTTTACTGAAACAAAGAACTGTTAGGGGCTGCCATTGCTGTTATAAGGCGACATATGCAACATGCTGAGGGTGGTGACAATGCGAATGCTGTTGAGCAACCCACAGTGAGGAGACGGAGAAGAGTGGACAGGCCCAGGGTAACCTACCAGGGGCTACATGAGCTGGAGATAGTGGAGCGCTATAGAGAGGACAGAGACCTCATGCAGCAAATTGTTGAGCTGTGCAGGCCACACCTCACACACAGAACCAACAGAGGGGAACCCATCCCAGTGGAAACCAAGGTATGTGTTGGCCTAAGAATACTAGCACCAGGTACCTTCCAGAGACCAACTGGTGATATGATGGGGATTTCACAGGCATCAGCATCCAGGGTACTGCACCAGTTCCTGAATTCCATGTCAGCACATGTCAGTGATCATGTATATTTCCCCAATTCTCATGAGGTATTGGCCAGCAATATGCGTCTCTTCCAGCAAACAGTGGAATAACCTGAGGTAGTGGGTGCAATAGACTGCAGGCACATATGCATCAAAGCACCAGCTAGTGAGTGGGGTAGGGTCTACTATAACTGCAAGGGTTTCCCCTCCATCAACTGCCAGGTTGTGTGTGATGCCCAGGGCACAATAATGAATGTGTGTGCTGGCTGCCCTGGAAGCTACCATGACTCCCATATCTGGCATCTGACACAGCTGTACCAGACATTTGCCAATGGGGACATCCCTCATGGTCACCTAGTGGGGCATGCTGGATATGCACTTGAGCCGTGGCTGATGACACCCATCAGAAATGCACACACACCGGAACGCCATAATGAGGCACACGCCCAAACACAAAATGTAATTGAGCGTGTGTTTGGGCTGCTCAAGTCACGGTTCCGTGCCTGGACACATCTGGTGGAGCCTTGCAGTACTCACCAACTACATGTACCCAAATAGTCATGGTATGTGCTATGCTACATAATATGATCCTGCAAAAACAGCTGCAGCAGGAGCAGCATAGGGCCGGGCCAAACAGCCCCCCACCATTGCCAAGGCCATCACAGGCAGAGCATGACTCAGAGGAGGAACAACCTGAGCCTGCCCCAGTAGGCAGAAGGAGGTGTGCCCAGTATGCTTTGGCCTTGGCAAAGAGGCAACGCATAGCATATACACTGGCCCAGTAGGAACCCTGGAAATGATACCTCTCTCTGACTCACACATATAGTAAAATGGATGCCTAACTTGACACTACCTGTTAACAAACATGTATAGGGAGTGTAATATGTGCATCCGACATAGGCAGTCCTGCAGCACCACCTGAGGCATGATTGCCATGTGTTAAGCAATATAAAGCAGTGCTAAACAGCTCTTACCACTATTTATTATATGTAAACAAAATTGCACACACTAAGTAGCACAACTTTTGGCAATGTTGAGCAATATTGAGCACCGTTCAGCAATGTTGGTTAACATTGAGCAATGTTGTGCAAGTTTGGTCAAAGTTGGGGCATAGTTCAGCAAAAGCAGTTAAACATGGTCATATTTGCTTCACTGTTCCTGAAGCAGTCTGTTCTGCCCAGTATGAAAATATGAAGCAGTGAATGTCCTCGAACCCAGGATACTGTGCACTATAGTCATAGCACTGAACCACTAAACCATGACAGTATGTCAGCAGTCAGCTTGTATGAAGAAATGTTGATAAGTTTATGCAAAGTATCTCATGGAAACCCTGCAGGCATAGCATAATCCCTGTTGAGTTAAGACACAAAGGTGAGCCCTGCAGTAAGAATAGAACCTGATTTTCATCACACAAATAGTATAAATGTTAATATTGGTAATGTTCACACACATCAACAAATGTAGTGGACCTCAGACAGCAACATACTGAAAGGTCACACTGGGCATGCTCACACACTTGAATAAATGAGACTAATGTCAGGCAACAAAACACTGAAAGGCCGAACTGGGCATGCTCATACACTTAGGCCATGTCTGAGTACAGCAGTGGGCCACACATATCCGGCAGTTGCATGTGTTAACCCAGTAACCTTTCACTATTCATCAATCCGCCTTGTGCACACAGTTATATGACAACAGACACATATATAATATAGTGGAACCCTGTCATAATCAAATATGTTCTGCAGATACTTAGGTAGTTCATAGAAAGTGGGAAAGCAAAGAAGAAACAAAACCTACAATCAGTATCATCAATAATCAATGTGCATCCCGAACATTATCATAGGTTCAGAAGTTGATACTAGGCTATCTGCCCTAGGGCATGTATAAACCTAGCCAGAGTGTGTTTGGCTTTCACAACCTTGTTAGATTAGTAGACTGTGCCTGTGAATAGTAGGTCACACAAGATAGCCCACTCATGTTTATTGTGCCTCTGTCTAGCAGGGACACAGAAGATATCCCAGGGCTAATCATACGATCACCCATCCACTTGTCAAGATGTCTCCTGTAGGTGGTCAGTGGGGGTCTCTGTGTATGCAGCACTGGGATCTCATTCCACAGTGAGTGGAGCCTCTGGGATAGGAATCTGCCCCTCCAGTATGTCCTATTAATATCAGTGCTGATGTTTCCATCCCTGGAGCATGTAGCTCTAAGGATATCCTGAGGTGGAGCCTGTCCATTAATTCTGGGATGGACATGGCTTTAAACAACAGGCACAGATCGCATCCGAGTAGGCAGTAAGCGACTGAGAAGAGCTGGGGTTACCATAGCCAAATTGCGCAGGGCATCTGTGTGAGTCCCTAGATCTACTTGGTGAGGTACTTTTGTGGCCATTACAGTTGCTGCAGGTGTCGGGTAAGGTACATCCGTAATGGGGCATTGTATCCAAGCATGGACCTGATGAATATAGAAGCACAATGACCCCACTTGATCTAGATGTGAAACCTTATGGGATAAGGTGGGCTATATAGAAGGTCTGTCTAACCACATTGGCAAAGTGATTGTCAAAGGCGAGAGTACTAACTACACGTGTCCCCAAATCCCTAATAATACCCACCATATGTGATGGATTATCACCTATGTGGTAATGTGTGGGCACGTTGTTATTCCCAAAGGGGATGACTATCCATCTAATGGCAATTAGCTCTAGGCGATGGCTCTGGCACCAGTTATCCATCTCTGTGAGACCCTTTTTGAGGATGCTTGTGCCAGCTGGAGAGTTGATTATTGCACCCAGTTTGCAGTCATCTGCGAACATGGTCAGCCATATTCTTCCTGTGTTAGCCTGTACGTCTGAGAAATATATACTCAACAAGAGATGTCCCAGGACTGAGCCTTGTGGGATGCCATGTGTAACTGGTGTATAGTCAGACATTGCACCTGCAATACTGACCATGTGGGTGCTATCCATGATCCAGTTAGCAATCCATCTTGTGAAATATGTGTCGATATTGAAGCCGGTGAGCTTATGTATAATGCCCGAGGGGGATATTGTGTTGAACTGTTTTGCGAGCTCCAGGTAGGCTGTGTGGGCAACCTTCTCTACGTCTATGGACGTGGTAACTGTTTAAAGATGTCAAACAGGTTCATGAGGGAAGATCTGCCCACAAGAAAGCCGAATTGTGTAGGATCCAGTGTCTGTAGGTTCCCTATGTCTATGTGTATGGGTTCTATGATGATACGCTCCATAGCTTTGCAGATTAGGCTAGTTAGGCTTATAGGGTGATATTGTCCAGGGTCCCTTGTGGCACCACCGCTGTGGAGCAGGAACACTGTTGGTGTACGCCATTCCTTGAGTACATATCCTGTAGTAACTCTGATATTGAACAATGACTTAATATGAGTGTTAAGTTCATGAAGCTCGTGTAAGACGCAGGCCGGGAGACTGTCCGATCCCATTTTTTATTTTTTATTTTTTTTTTATTTTATTTATTTATCATTTGTTGACCAGGAAAGTCCGACTAGGTTCCACAGAGCCTGTTTTCAGCGGAGGCCCGGGGAGAAATGCTCCATTGATGCTGTGTTGTCTGCTTTGGAGAGGGCAGTACTCACCTGTTCATCTTTGATGTCAGGGAGGCTACACCCTGTTGGGATGGACATTTGCACTTTGGGGGGGGGGAACATTTGAACTGAACCTGTTTGCCAGGATGTTGGCAATGTCAGTGGGTTCAGTGTATGTTTTGTCATTATGCAGTAACTCACAGCATATCTGGGAGTTTCCACCCAGGTTCCTGACATAACTAAAGAAGGCCTTGTGATTGTCCTTAGTGTCTGTTGCAAGTGTCCGTTAGAAGTGGGCCTTAGATGAATTAATGAGTGATCGTAGCTTTTTGCTAGTACTGATCAGAGATGCCTTCCCTTTTTGGGATTGTCCTCTATCATGTAGTAGCCTCCTCCTTTCGTTGTATAGCTTATTGATGGCCGTGGTCCACCAGACAGGTCCCCTGCCTTTGGAGGAGTGTGTCTTCTTGTTATTTGGGATAGCACAATCCATGCATTCTAGTAGGTATCCATAGAATGCGTTTGTAAAGGATTCAGTGGTCTGAGCCATATTTACTACTGTCCCAGGGTCTTTGACGGATACCACCTCAGTTTGTAGAAGTGTGATGTTTGCTTTTGAGAAGTTCTTCACCGAGATTACCTAGGATGGGGGTGTGGACGGGATATGTATGTCCAGTGAGATAAATGTATGGTCTGACCTTACCAATGAGGGGTACACCTCTGTTTTGGAACATAGAGTCCCCATGTTGGTGATGATCATGTCCCACATGTTTACCCCTCTTGTGGGTGTGGTGACCATTGTGCCATAGCATTTGAGTCTATAAATCCTAGCAACTGTTGTGCGAGGGTGTTGGTGCTTGAGTAGTATTCCCAGTCAATGTTTGTGTATTTGAAGTCACCCAATATAATGGTGTTTGGAGAGACCTTCATATTCTCCAGTGTTCCCAGGAATACCGAGTGGTGTTCCTGAGTTTGGGAGGATGGTCTGTAGCAGTCTACAAACTGAAATGCAGTTTGGGCCACTGTTAGTTGCACATGTATGGTCTCCGATGCTTTGTGCAGTGCTACAAACCTGGAGGTGTGTGTATGAGTGATGTATATGGATACCCCCCCTATTTTTGTTGGCTGGTCCAAGTCTTGTGTCCGAAAAGCATGGTATGAAGTAAAACCTGGTAGTGCTGGTGTGCTTTTGGGAGCCTGAACCAGGTGTCTGTTACTGTACAGATATCGACAGTCTCTATACAGAGGAGAGTCCTGAGTGCATGCATTCTGAGGGTTAGACATCTGTTGTTGAGCAGCATTACCCTTAGTTTCTTTTACCTTGTAAAGTCTATGGAGGTGGGTTTGTCTTCTGAGCCTTGCTTAAAAAAGCCACTATGGGGGTGGCAAGAGCCTTAGCCAGTATTTGAAAGCCTAGGGGTGACAGGTGCAAGCCATCCATAGCGAAGCTACGTGGCATGTCAAGCATGTCATCTCAGGCTGACAGACACTGGATCCCCTTTGAATGACACCAATATGTTAGCCAACTGTTAAAAGTGATCAGTTTGTCTGTATACTGTGAAATCATTCTTGGTGAAGGTAAGATGCTACACAAGGTCAGGGTCATACTGGCCTGGGCTACATGATCAGAGAACTCCTCTATGTCTCTTATCATGTAGTCCTGGGAGTAACGTCTGAGGGTTTTCACACCAGCATGGACAATGATGGAGCCATATTTGTACTTGCTTTGGTGTGACCTGAGTGCATGTGTTATGTGGCAGATCCTAGCACCTGACAGACAGCTCAAAGTGACTTTCTCCTTGTTCAGCCTGGTGAGTGGGATGTCAGTGTGTCTGATAATAAGAGTCACCTATTACAAGTGTATTAGGTGTATTGTTTAGCCCTAAGGGCAGTGACTGTGTGGCACACTGACTTTGTGAACTATGTGATATGTGGGTATTGTTGTGGGATAGCAGTTGTTTGTGTGTCTACTTTGGATATCTGTGGTGCTTAGGCAGAGTTTATTTAGAGCCTCCGAGTATGTTTTTGTGTGGTAATGTATTTGGTTTGCTGTCACTATAGGTCTACGTGAGACTGGATTTGTGGTGTGTGGTTACCTTCACCACCTGATAGACTGTGCCAGTCATGGGTCAAGAGAGCTCAGCCTCCTGTTTGTCTATATAGTTGCATCTCTCACATATATCTGAGTTTGTTGGGAGGAGGACAGGGTTGTCTGTGTACATAAGGCAGTTGTAACATTGCGTCAAAATTCCAATATGCACCAGCTGGACTGGAGAGTACACAGGAAACCGACCTTTGGACATGCCAGGATATTATGATGACATACTCTGCTGACTGATCACAAAGGATCGGTAGTGTGCTAAGTGTGTAAAAGAGTATAACAGGGGTTTAGTGGTCAGGTTTGTTGGTGTTTTGTAAAGATTATCTGTGAAGGAGTACAGACAGAACCATGACACCTCCTTCAGCTATGTCATAAATAGCAATGTACACTCATATATGTCCTTAGTCAGGGTCAACTGTACCTGACTGACAATGCTGACATCCTGTCAGACAGGCCCATACATACATACCCACCTCCCACTGACAAAAGGCCCTATCATCATACCAGGAGATATCACATGTAGAATGGGTAAACAGCTCCTCCCAAAGCCGAATGAATGGCATCACTTGGATAACATTGTTTCCCCATATTTGTCATAAGTGAACTACACAACAAACAGACCCTGCACCTGAACAGTCTGTTGAGCCTCACCCTCTCTACAGGATCTTAAACTGTTGAATGTGTTACAGCAACATATGGCACACCTCACAAGTGTTGGTGCACAACAGACCATGGGAACTATAGTCCTATAAGCCTATGAAGTCTGAACTGCTAGGCCATGGAGTCCATCATGATTGCAGTCAGAAACAGAGCTATTGGAAGCCGACAAATGCACAACCCAACCAACTGTGCTATGTTAATGGGCAGATCATGTTTCCCAAACCTGCTAGACTGTTTTCAAGGCAGCCACCCAGGACATACATCACTGAAAGGAGCTACACACGTCCCACATAGACATTGAATAGCCCTTTATCAACATCCCAGACACATGTCTTATCCACAAAACCAACATTCTGTGCATAAATATGTATTATCATATGAAGGAATGGCAATTTGTCCATAGATAGATCACACAAGCTAAGGATTGTGGAGTCCTGTTCAAGCTGTTCACACCTGCTGACCCACATGGTTCATTCCTGGGATTGCATAAAACAAAGTGCACACACATTACCATGTCCAGTCTGATAATGTCAGCATCCTACAAATATAGCAGGAGAATAGAAACCACACAGTAAAGCATATAGTGCATTGTGTTAATGCGTATCTCTCTAGTATCATAACATAGTTAGGTAGGGGTTTGAATCCTGCAATTGCTGAGTGTGTGTGTGTGAGATTCCCTTTGAGAGGAGTGGCCTTTTTGGAGACCGTGAAAACACATTAAAAGAGGTGAAGTCCTCTTTGGCAAGTCTGATGATGTCAGTATCCCACAAATACAGCAGTGTAAATGAAAACTCCCACTAAAGCATATAGCGTGACATGTTAATGCGTATCTCTCTAGTATCATAACATAGTTAGGTAGGGGTTAGAATCCTGCAATTGCTGAGTATGTGTGTGTGTGTGTGTGTGTGTGTGATTTCCTTTGAGAGGAGTGGCCTTTTTGGAGACTGTGAAAACACATTAAAAGAGGTGAATTCCTCTTTGGCAAGTCTGAGGATGTCAGTATCCCACAAATACAGCAGTGAAAATAAAAGCTCCCAGTAAAGCATATAGCGTGTCGTGGTAATGCATATCTCTGTAGTATCATAACATAGTTAGGTAGGGGTTTGAATCCTGCAATTGCTGAATGTGTGTGTGACACTGTTGATCAATGCGTTGTTGGTTTTGCGTTTACTACTGTATGACATATCAGTAAAACAACAGTATGTGCATTGCACACTTCAGGTATCTGTGTGGCAAATACACATATGTACATGTGACCTCAACTGGTAACTGTGTGGCCAAGACATATATGTACATGTGACCTCAATCAATTCATAGGTGTGAAGCCTGCTTACAACACGAATAAATCTGTTACCATTGACACTTGGTGCTGCTGCTTCTCAGACCGTAGGTCACATATGTATGTATGCGACAAGTCCAGCCACTGTAGTGATCTGTGCCCTAGGTCATCTGTGTCACATACACACATGACAGTTTCTATAGAATAGTATGAGTGAGGGTTTATGCCTGGGGCATATTTCAGACATGCTTAAACACAACACAGTCTGTCAGTAATGGGCATTCATTATAGATGTACAACAACTCCGTGGATATGCAAACAGACCCCTTATTGCTTATGTGATACACTGAGGGACATCAGCATACCTTTGGGAATGTGAATATCATAGGACAGATGACATCACATGTGGCTGTATGTACACATCGGTACCCCTGCTACATGTTGTGGGCTACTACCAATGTGGTACTGTCAGGATACTATGTATAGTAAATGTGGATGACTATGCTATAGTTGGCTCATAGCTTCACAGCATGGGTTTGTCAACAGGTATCTGTCTGTATGATACCCTTGTGGAGGATAAGTGTCTAATACGGAGAATGCATTGTAGGCCACTGTATGCATTACCAGATGTGGACGGACGTATCCCTAGTGTGTCTGCTTGTACCTAGGACAGCCACATGCTAAACAGGAGTGGTCATGGGAATGTGTGGTGGTCAATACCACTGGTATAGTACAGTACCAGAATGATTCAAATGCTACTGTGTATCCTACAGCTTTGTGTCAGTTTTCAAGACATCATCTAACGATTGGTTAAAATCAGGCTGTTGAGGTTATGTACACTACCAGAATGCAAACCAATGACCGATATTAACAGTATCACCCACAGCATAGTATCATACCATGTCATACACACATGTGTGCCCAAGTTGTGACATATGTGTAGTAAAATGCATACTGGACACCAATAGGAAATATGAAGTGTTAACACTGTAATACAGGGCATGTCACCCTTCCCATGTGTCCACCATGCACGTACATGCAGACAGTGCACCTCCACAATGTTCACAAATGTACACCTTGAAATCTGTACTGCACACATCACACACGTAACGTCCACTCACCAACACATGCTGACAGTACCACACACATCAAGTGGCACATAGGCGGACAATCCATGTTTGGAATTAACACTGGTGTAAACAATACTACATTGATTATTATAGCTTTGATGCATCATGCCTGCTCAGACATACCTACAAGGATATCATTACACTTTACTGTTGACAACATGCTAACATTGCTACACTGCTATTAGGTCACCCTGTGCATCAGCACCATGTTAGTCTGTTCCTGCATCAATGTCACAGATGACAGGAGGTGGCACAGTTTCATCATATGCACAGGGTGTGTTATTGGTTTGCCAGAGCCCAACAATGACCCATCCAATTGACATGTATGTGTGTGTGTGTGTGTGTGTGTGTGTGTGTGTGTGTGTGTGTGTGTGTGTGTGTGTGTGTGAGGAACAACAGTACAGTATGGGTCAGTGTTGATGTAATGTGTATGTGTATGTGTTAGCCATAGGTGTTGGTATTATGTGTGTGTGTCTGCATGCACACAGTTCCCCCTTGTGGCTGCCAGATACGGGAGGTTGTGGGACAGCCACAAACTGTACCTGCCAGGCTGTACAGATCACGGTCTCCGGCCACGGACACAGTACCTGTGTCTGGCAGGGGTGACATGGACAGTATCGGGTACTAAGCCAGACTGGGTACTATCGTCAGAGGCAGAGGGATGTTGACTGGACCCATGTCCCTGCTGGGACTGGCCAGAGCCATGTGCATGTGGTCATCTTGGATGGTCTACCGACAGCCCAGCCACAACATTGCTGGGGCTGGTACTGCCACTACGGGAGTGGCTGGCACTTGTGTGTCATCCACGATGACTGCCAGCTGATGATGTTGCTGGCATACATCCATGACAATGTCCCAGCCGTCCTGCACTGTCCTGGCACATGGGCATTACATTGCGGAGGACATCTAGTGTCTCCCCCCAATGTCTATAAATGACATCAGTGTAATTATGGATGGAACCGGCAAGGTCACAGATACTGTCATTGATAGCGGTGTTATGAGCCCTCTGTGCCCTTAGTCCCTGCCTGGTGTACCGTTTCATACGTGCCTGTGCTTGCATTACAGCCCGGAACATACCTGAGGTTGTGAGACCTGTGCGGGTACGTCTGCCATGGGCATTATGGTCAGCGGTGCTCCCACAAGAACCCCTGGACTTATGCCTATGTGGTACCATTCCGGGTGTCTGGGCATGGCTGCTGTGTGATACCACACTGTCCTGGTCAATGCCTACTGTATGCTGTTCCTCACCTAAGGCCATTGGTGTTGAGGGATGTATTGGCAGTATGTATGTGCACATAGATGGGGTGGAAAGCTGTGTACTGTCGATTGGCGGACCAACGACAGACCATGTCAAACCTGCCTGTGCCACAACACATGTATCATCATGTTCACTATTTGTGGCAGTGACTTCAGGTTCCCTGCTGCACTCATCCAACAATATCTCAGCACCTGTGAGAGGGAGACAGGAAACACACTTTACTATCTGTACAGGATGTTAGCACACATGCACACATGCAGACATGCACCCATGAACACATAAACACATGCACACATGAACACATGAACACATGAACACATGCACACATGCTCACATGCACACATGCACACATGAATACATGCACACATGCACACATGCACACAAATACACTACTCAGTCAAGTTGACACACACACACACCAACAGCAATATGGAACATATTCATTAGTGGTGGTGGAGTACAGTATCACAAGCCAAAGGGTCCTATCACATGTGTCAGCATGCAGGATGTGTGTTGCTCAACAGCATGCAGTGCGAGTGTAGAGAGTCCTTGTTGATAACAATATACATGTCGTTGATGCATGTGTGTTGTTCAATGATTGGCCTCACCCTGGAACACAATGTGTACATGGACATAACATTGCAGTGCAAGTCTGAAACGCTTTCCAATGTCCTGTGCACCATCACTCCTAGGTATACATACCATGGCCGGATGCACACAACTGTCAGGTGTATAACAATGAATGCTATGTGTAGTACTGTAGGTACTGTAACTGGATGTAGTGTAGTACCATGAGCCATCAACAGGCAGCATCATGTGGTCACTCAAGGCCACTAATGTATGTCACACTGGCAACTATCTTGTTGTACCTGACCTGCACCACCTAGGCTACATTTACCATTTCACAGCCAGTTGTTACATGGGCATGTCAGGTGTTCAACAGGGATCATTACCTAACATGACTGTGTTGTGTGTTGACGCGTGTCACACTGCCCCATGATAGGCCTCTACCCCTCACGTATAGTATGTGTGCTGTGTTGATGATATTTGGGATACTGGAGTATGACTTACAGCAGGTGTCTACATACACCATGTGTATCATATTAACACATACTGCATATAACAAAGTGGTGTATGTTGTGTGCATGTGTATTGACTCTGCCTATAGAATGTCCACTACAGTGTACCCCAATTGTTTGGGATGCTCTGTGTATTGCATGTGTTTGAGGCAGCTACTCATGTTACTGTGATGTGCATAGTCCCACAGAGAACATGCAGAGCATGCACTATGTGTAGGTGTTTAACATGTGTATATGGCCTACAACTCTCCTATGACATGCACATGTTATATGCTATATTAAATGTAGACCACTCACCAGCATGGGTCTGCTGTCTTGCTATCACACCAGAGGGACCTGCAAGGATATGAGGCAGTTTGTCAGTGTCAACAACTATGGCATTGCTGCTGTGAGTTTGCAATTTTACAGTAGTACATGAAGTGTCAGTCACAGGCATACAGATAATGTCCCAAATTATCAGTATTGCATGACACCAGGCTCCACATCTTCTGCAAACACAGTACACATCTGATACATGCATGTTCTAACAATTGAGCTAACAGTGGTCTACAGATATGCCATGTTGTCTGCACGCTCTGTATCGATGTGCTGGGTGACTCCAGCCTCCATGATGACACAGGTGTGTTGTACTGGTTGGCCAGGAGCCACAATGCTGAGGAGCAGCTCTTCCACTCTGGTGAGGGGGGGATGTGTTGCAGCACCCCCACCTGTGGCAAGCTGTTGTCTGTGGACATCAGAGGCATGCTGCCGGACATGTCTGATTAAATCACTGCAGTGATGGCGTACCTGCTCATAAGTCTGGTTATGCATAACTACATCATTCACCCGACGGACAACATCCTGCCACAGTGCAGTGCACCCATGCTGGTCCTGGCTGGTTCTGGAGAACAGCAGGTTGTGATGGTGTATGAGGGCGTCTGCAATGACTTCCTCCTCCTCAGGGGAATACACGGGTTTCCTGTTGTGAGACATGTCCCTGGAAGAAAATAAAATAGTAATTGTGAGCAAGTCATGTGGCACACTTAACATTCTAAAGTACAGACATCAATGAAATGCCATATATAGCAACCTATTGGCTCTCAGTAGATACACACTTTTAATACCACTTTTGACTGCTCAGCCCACAACTGCCTGACAGTGCCTGGCACATAGTATATACCACACCATGTTCTACACAGCAGCAAAGTGTAACCAGTATGTAAGACTATACAACAGTGCATGTCACACTGTATGTGACACAATGCACCACCTAGCCACAGGAGGTATATATGAAGCTAATGCATACAGACATTTGTCATCCATTGAAATGAATGTACAGTACGGTTACAGTACTACCAGTACATCCCGCTACTTGTTGATAGCAAACCCCTCAGTAACATATGTGCACATTCATCACTATAGGTGGCATACTGCTGTACTACACTATACATGTTGCCAGATATGCACTTATATCCTGTGACACACATACCACCGAGGCCATGTTACAGGCATACCCACACACACATCAGACATACCTACAAGACACAAAGGTATGGCAAACCAGATTAGTTTTACCTGTGAACCATACAGTACTGTGTGTCAGCACCTACAAAACCTCACGTCTGAGGTATGTAATGTTTGAGGACTACAGGTAAGAAACAAAACAGTGTTACCAAGCAATGTGGATATAAACCACACTGTGCTTTTTAGGCCTACAGCTTCAGGTAGTACTACAGTTCATATGTGATTTGTATTCACTAGTGTTAACAATCAATAAGCATACATGTACTGCTTTAGCCTACAATGGCACACTCCAGTCAACACCATGGGACTACGTCACACCATATGCCATACTGCTTTTCCTGCCTAGCAATAGCATACATACCTTTTGATGGGATTACAGCTACAACACTACATACCATGGTATACACAGTTTCCCACCAGGCTATCACACATATACACATCTTTGACACATTCGCCTGCACATTCTCCATCACACCCAGTCAACCTCACATAGCATGTGATGCTACAGGTACAAGCATGTGTGTATCGGGTCCTAGGTAGCTGATAGGCTATTATCCGTAGGACCTATGGAAGCCTAGCCATATGGTACCCTGCCCTTCAACACCCATGTAATGTAGGTTCATGTGCCCCTGTCATACAGAGCCACAGAGGTGATTACCGGATTGTGTTTCCTATCTCACATCCAATCATCATGATTATTCATGGCAACTGCTAATGAGGACCTTCATTTGCAATTGATAGGTAGTTAGTTCCAGAGTATGGTATGTGTCTGAGATGATAATGTGCCACTCAAGCATGATCTGCTTTTTGATGTAAAGACGATCCCAATAAGTGCACTTTTTCCTCTGTTTTAAAAATAATTTATTGCGGACACACAAAAGACACAAAATCCAAGGTACGTGGAGTAAGGTTACAAAATCCAAGGTACGTGAAGTAAGGTTAAGTGCTTTCACTCACTATGTGAGCTTCATCAGAACACAATTGTTCACTACACATTTATTTAAATATACAAATTTGGCGCCAAACAGACCTCCTGTATGACGTTTATTTAAAGGTATAAATTCCCCTTGTTCATACTGTTCCTTAATTTAATAACACTCCGTGTGGAATGTAAGATAGTATAATATTAATACTATAATTAAAAATGGTATATATTAACCTTGTAACATTAGATAAAATATTAAAAACTCTATAAATAAATATATATGTATAAAAATACATATGTGTGTTGAAACACAATATTAAATAAGCAATACAATGACACTGGGCTGTAGGTTTCCGTTAACATTTGAAACATGAATAAACATTCAAGAATGCTACTGGGAGTGTGATGAAAAATAGTTGTATACAACTTTGAATATATTACATTCAACCTAAAAAAACTATAATGTTCAACCATATTCAACTGTGATTACCCTATCCATTAACAATCACTAAGAAGTATTACACTAAATGTGATTAAAGCACATTTCTAAATGAGTGTGTGTCTATCTTCTGTCTATATTCCATTTCCAAAATTGGTTTACAAGAAATGAAATCATTAAAACCGGGTGGATTGTTTGCATCCAAATACAGCTGCCACCATATTTCTTAAAAATTAAGCATTTTTTTCATGTCCTCTCCTTTCGGGTTACTGCTTATAATATCTAATATAGCAAATTTAAATGCATGGTCATTACCCATTTTTTCTACATGTCTGGAAAGTGCATTGGTAGCATCTTTTTTAGTTATGCAATAAGTGTGGTCATATATACGCTTTCTGAAATTTCTTTTGGTTTTACCGACATAAAAGCTGGTACATGCCCCACACTTTGCAATGTATATCACCATCTTTGTGTTACAGTTCCCCTTTTTTGGTCTAACCACTTGTTTATAATCATTGTGGATACACATTTTATTCACTTCTAAAATGTGTTTGCATTGGTTACATGCTCCACATTTTCTTGTGCCTTTCGAGGGGACCTTGTTACTAATACTGTTCGTGTTGTACTTACTTTTCATTCCTTCTCCGGGATTTTTCTGTAAAATTTTCTTGATATTGTCCGCCATCTTATACACTATCCCTGGTCTACTACCAACAATTTCTTTGACATTTGGATCAGAATATAACAAGTACCAAAATTTGTTCACTATGTCTATTATTGAATCAGATATGGGACTGTGACATAGTATTAATGCTCGTTGATATCCCTTCGTTTCCGTGGTGTTGTTAAAATTCAAATTAGTTTTGTAATTTGTTGTTGGAAGGTATTCTCAGCCCATGTATATTTAGCAGGACCCCCTACCTGGAAGACTAAAAACCTAACAAATCATACTCATGGCGTTTGAACAACACATGTCATATGCCAGCACTGTATGCTGTCTTGTTTGACACACACTACAACCTACATATAAATATGCACATAACAACCTGCACCAACATATAAATGTCCACCCTTCACAAACAGTTATAGTATGTCTCTTGCTCTATGCACATGTTCAGATGCTAATATATCAGACACATGTATATCTCGCCATATGTGTGTGCCATACAGACACAGGGTCCACATTGCTGTAAGTCCATACACCTCATGGATGACCTGTTGGGCCTTGCTACAACATGGACAGTTGTCACATGTGTGCATACAGTAATAGTACAAGAGTATATATAGCTGCAAATGATACATTACTATACTAGCCTGGTACAGCAGTTGCCAATGCTAAGCTACACATTATGTGACTATCATGCATGTCTTATTCTGTGACATCCAAGTTTATATAGGTGTTTGCACTACTCCTCAAACTGCCATTAAACGCAGTATTGTACAGACCATAGATAACATGTTCAGATGTTTGACATATAATGCTGAGCTACATATGTCACAGTTATGTCCCACTGCACACAGGTACACACCAATTTCTCCATGGCAGTAGTTATGCATGGCATCAGTGCATACATACCTACTGCTGCCACATATGCATGTTTCAGAGTATGTACAGTACTATTTCATAAACATCTACTACTTGCCGGTAACTACAAACTGTTACATACCTGTTTGTCCCTTTCAGGTCTTTCTGTGTATGCTTTAACAATTTTTTTATTATTAAGTAAAGATTCTTACTTAAGTTTAGTTTGTGGTTATTAATTATTTTTTTTTCTTAATTAATAACTTTAGTTTTTAATTAGGTCTATATATTTGTTACCTAATTATATATTTATTTCTTACGTGCTACTGTTTGACAATACTCTGCAGGAGTTGTACAGTTGCTTACACGTGCAATGTAATGATTGCATGTGGGGATAGCAAGTACAATCTGCTTTTATAGGTATCTGCGCATGTGCATGTGATGCCCTCTGCACCAATTGTTGCCCAGCATTTGGTAAATGCATACAGCCTGCTGTGTGGTAATTGCAGTACTCACTGTCATAGCAACCCAATGCTATAAATTGCTAAGGTATGTAGGCGTAGCCCTTTCAGATTTCCAGAGTGGGGCCCATGCTTGTTTGCTGTGGACACTGTTGTGTAAGTCAGAAGGTTGGTATACGTCTTATAAATTAAGCTAGAGGTGTAGACAGTGATGTACATGTTGTACTCAGACCTGACTGTTGCCACTTCCAGTACAGAGCTATCAGTGTAGAGTTTTACTCACCCCTACAAATGCTTACACAACATTTATGTGACTATGTAGTTTATTTTCTACTCATATAATTAACTGCCATACAAATGTAGTTATTGAGAAGTATTCTTTTGGCACATGAACTGTTTGTGAACTGTTATACTGTGAATATTAATGTACTCACTTCTGCATGGTTTGTGTTTTTTATTGTTGACATTAGCACAGGGTTCGCAGGACAACTGGACAATTCCAGCACTGAGTATGCCTACCTACATCCTTGGTAGACCCTAAACACACAAGTATATTTTAAATGTGGGGGGGGGGATGCTTACATACAGAGAGCATTATGTATTAATGTGTGAATATTATCTTACTGGTCTTAAAGGATTGGTGTGTACCTGTCAGTTTATTAAGGCAGGTGGTCTGTCTGCATAGTTCCCAACTGTGAACCTATCCAGATGGTAGCCAGAAGTTACACTGTCATTCATTGTCTGTGCAACTCACAGATGTTTTCAGGACTGGTACAATTGCATTATTACAGTCAGTTGCTACCAGAACATGGCTACATCCTTTGGTATTTCTGTGTTGTACTCCTGCATAAGGGTATGCTTGTGGAGGTCCTACCAAAGCTATTTGCAGAGTGTGTAACCGCAGTATAGCTTATATGCCTGTGTGTTTGTGCCTCTGCCAGGCCTATGGAACACTCAGATACATCTTTGCATGGAGTCAGGGATAGATAGTTGAAAGTGAGGTACACCTTACACATAATAGAGACAGTAGGTGTAGACTTCAGTGAAGCAGTACATATGGATTAGTACTCCTTTCATGAAGTACAAGTGGTGTCTACTGTTATTATTGTCAGTATTCATTGTGTAATAGCCCACCTTTCTGACTGACGTCAGTACTTTGCTGAGGGATTTGGAGGGACACAGCTAAAATATGTTTCACAATCATGGACATCCCTGGAAAGTTGTCACAGTTAGGGGGTATGGCCTCTGCCCTACTCAGATATGCCAGTGTTTGTCCTGCTATGATACTGTGTGGGGGGTTGTAAAGTGCCTCTGTAACATTATTTGCTGCTTGAATGGCTGCTTCTCACATCACACTCATGTAATGCAATTCCACAACAATTGCTGGTAAAGATCCACAGAACAAGCTTTGTGTTATGGCCTTCCTAATTTACTTTACATTCACTCATTGTAATGCATGATATATTTTTTTAGCACCAAGTTATTGTATATCTGTTGTTGCATGGTACGTCATGCAATCTAGTGTGTCCAAGGTCTGGGGTTCAAGACTGACAGAGGTATTTTATTTTGCTGCTGAGCAGAACAAGGGCCCTGACATAGAGTGACTAAGGCACTTTTAAGCAGTTGTAAGCAGGTTTGCGCGGGTTTGTGTGACGCTTAGCGATGCTTAGATAAGCACACACATGCACACACTCTCTTAAACCTGCTTACTAATGCTTAAAAGTGCTTACTCCCGCTAACCCCCGTGCTAATTTTTTTGAAAGAAAAGAAAATGGGGGGATAGGAAAGTGGTGAAAAAGGGGGCACAAAGAGGGAAAGACAGTAGGGAAACCAGCTCGGGATGTGCAGGATGGGTGTAGGGAAGGTCCATAGCTGCCCATTTCTCTACCAGCAACAGCTGTGCATATGTTGCAAATTTGGAGTGAAATTTGAAACCTTCCACCCCTGAGAGAGGGGTGAGGACAACGAAGTATGTTGTGCTGCCAATTATAATTATCAGTTTACATGTCCAGTGGACATGTGTGTGAAATGGGCAGCTATGTATGGGGCGTAATTTTTTTGTGGGTACAGATTGCCCTTTTTTTTTTTCAGGTGAGAGTGGAAAGTGAGGTAGAGGAAGTAGGTATATTTGGGGAGGAAGGTTGGGGAGGCAAACAGACAAGACAAACAAGATGCATACAAGGGCGGAGTATGACACATGGGGTGGCTGAACACAATTGACGGGAACGGATGTTTGGAAATGGCAAGCCCATGAGCCCACAGATGGTAACAGTGGGACTGAGAACCCCACCCATGG
This sequence comes from Protopterus annectens, assembly GCF_019279795.1. Classification (NCBI taxonomy): domain Eukaryota; kingdom Metazoa; phylum Chordata; order Ceratodontiformes; family Protopteridae; genus Protopterus; species Protopterus annectens. The sequence continues at coordinate 549,438,698 of NC_056739.1, forward strand.
GCAGTCACCACTGAACCTTCACAGACCTGAGGGTCGCTGTGCTGGGGGCTGCATAGGAGGGGCAGGCTCACCCGTGAGTCACGCCACTCTCGCCTCAAGCTGGTGTAGGGGATCAGCGACTAAACACCAGATCTCCCTATGCACCACAACCCAGACCCTTCGGAGGGTGACAGGTGGCCCTTCTCTGCCCACGCTTGCAGGGGGGAGATGAGCCCCATCCCCTGTAGCACTTCCACCCGAAGGTGGCACAGGACCAATGGAGGAGGGTAGCCTGGGCTGGGCACCAGACCTGCTGGTGCCAGGTGTAATCGCCAGCTGAGGAGGGACAGGTGGGTCCGCTGGGACCTGCCTTCTCATACGTTCTGTGATTAGGTGTGTTTAATTGCAACATAGACAACAGCATTCCAAATTAGCTGTAACAGCATGCAGTAATATTCCCATCAACCCAACACACTAGGATTACAATAGTTGAACAGCAAGCATAACACATGCATATATTGAATGACAGTGGACATTACAACAGCATGCAGGGATGATTGGTGGCAACAGGCCACCAAGATTGTGGTGTTTTAACAGGGGACATGCATCAAAGTAAATGCAGATTTTTATAGAACAATAGGACATATGTCCCAACAAATGTTTTGAGATTAGACATACCCATTAAGGTGTGGAGTTGCATTGTTTATGCACATGGAGTAGGGTATAAAAAGAAACCTCCATTAACATCTTATTAGTACTTTAACTCTACACTACATTCCTACTGACTGCAGGTGTATATCCCCTACATGTATTATTACACTAGGCAACATGCATTAGATTGTGTAATGGGTTTGGCTAGTTCATTATATACCTGACCTATATCTGACATAGTAACTGTCCAAGATGCAGATCTTACTGCTACATACTTGTATTTTTTTTTATATTTATGTATCTGCACATCTGGATGTGTTCACATGACATTTTCACTTGATTTTCTACAGAACCCTACATTTCATGTAGCACACTCACATTTCTGGGGAACACCTTGGCAAGCTACTCATGTGCCAGATTTTCCTATGCATATCAGCCATTTAACAACTGTTGAGGACTGTTATATGCTTCACAGCTACTGGCACTTCCTTCATCCACTTTATATGAGACTGCACAACTGTGGGTTGACAGCACTTATTACAACAGTACTATTTATTTAATGCAAGGGTACAACAATATTTCAAAGTGAGTGACACAGACACACTCCAAGTATTATACCTTTATTAATTACATTGAACACTCTTTTCTACAGGCTCTCTCCTTTATTTGATATTACAGTGCATACAGAAGACCTATTCAGGACATATTATACCTTTACTGATAGGTTACAACACTCTTTTTCAGGATTGCTCACTTATTTTATATGACAGTACATGCAGAGATAGTATTCCAGACTTATTTTACCTTTATTAATGGGTTACTACACTCTATTCCTGGCTCTATGACTTATGTTATATAACAGTACATGCAGAGAATTTATTCAGGGAATAAATGTTATATGCTTCACAGCTACTGGCACTTCCTTCATCCACTTCATATGGGACTGCACAACTGTGGGTTGACAGCATCTAATACAACAGTACTATTTATTTATTGCAAGGGTACAACAACATTTCAAAGTGAGTGACACAGACACACTCTAAGTATTATACCTTTATTAATTCCATTGAGCACTCTTTTCTACAGGCTCTTTCCTTTATTTGATATTACAGTGCATACGGAAGACCTATTCATAGGTTCATAGGTTCATAGGTTGGTACTAGGCTATTGGCCCTAGGGCCTATGCAAGCCTAGCCATAACAATTCCCTGGATATTTCTTCCCACAATATTTACTTCTCCAGGCCCCTGTCTAGCAGGTCGACTGACATGATCCCCGGGGTGAATTTCCTATCTCCCATCCAATCATCAAAGTTCCTTTTAAAGAGGGCCAATGAGGCGCTCTGCTTGATATGTATGGGCAGTCTATTCCAGAGTATGGGGAGTCCCTGGGTCAGGAACCTATCCCACCAGCATGTTTTGTTCATTGTGATGACAAGGTTTAGATCCCTGGAGTGTGTGGCTCTGAGGGATTGGGATTTCTTTAAGTGGAGCATGTCCAACAGCTCAGGGTTTGACATGGCCTTGTATGTTAAGCAGAGATCGCCTCTGAGTAGATGACATGCCACAGAGTATAGCTGGAGGTTTTTTAAACGGTCAGTATATGGCATCTGCTTTAGGCCTGTGATTCTTTTAGTGAGGTATTTCTGTGGCCTTTCCAGCTGTTGCAGATGTCTTGTGAGGTACATACCAAACGGGGCATTATACTCTATAATGGGTCTAATGAGGGATGAGTACAGTGGGACAATGACCTCCTTTTTTCTGGATGAAAAGCCCTTAGTGATGAGGTGTGCCACATAGAAGGATTTTCTGACTGTTGTTGCAATGTGGTTATCGAAAGTGAGACCACTGTCCACCTGTGTCCCTAAGTCTCTCATCACTCTTTCAGTGTTTAGTGTCCTGCCACCTATGTGGTAATTCATGGGTACATGTTTTTTTCCAAAGTGGATAACTATACATTTCTTGGCATTAAGCTTGATCCCATGGCTCTGGCACCAGGCATCTGTTTCTGTAAGGCACTTTTGTAGAATATCCACATAATTTGGGGATTCAATAATGGCTCCCAGTTTGCAGTCATCTGCAAACTTTGTTAGCCAGAGTCCCTTAGTGTTGGACTGAACTTCAGAGAAGTAGATGCCAAACAAGAGTGGTCCCAGGACTGAACCCTGAGGTAGTCCACTTGTCACTTGTCTGGAGCTGGATTTGGAGTCGGCTACTTTTACTGTCTGGGTTCTGTCAGTAAGCCAGTTAGCAACCCATCGAGTGACGTAGGGATTTATGCCCAGCTTAGTAAGTTTATCTATGATTCCAGAGTAGGGGATGGTGTCAAAAGCCTTGGCGAGGTCCAGATAGGCTGGGTGGACTGCCTTACCCTCGTCCACAGCTCTGGAGACTGATTCGAAGAAGTCAATCAGATTCAGGAGACAAGATTGTCCCTTCACAAACCCAAACTGGGTGGGATCCAGTGTTTGAAGGTTGCCAATGTCTTTGTTTATAGCCCTAGCCCTGAGTAGCATCCTGCCTTCGCCCTGAATGATACCACAGTATAAGGACAAAATGATTGACTTCAACAATTGGCTAAGCTTCTGGTGTCATTCAAAAAGGGGATGTATTTGTCTGCCTGGGAAGACATGATCGACAAACCACGATGCTTTGCCAGAGATGGTCTGCACCTGTCACCCCTGGGATTCAGGTTACTGGCTAAAGCTCTTGCCACCCCTATAGTGCCTTTTTTAGTCAAGGTTCAAAGGATAAAACCACCAGGACATATTATACCTTTATTAATAGGTTGCAACACTCTTTTTCAGGCTTGATCACTTATATTATATGACAGTACATGCAGAGATAGTATTCCAGACTTATTTTACCTTTATTGCTGGGTTAGTACACTCTATTTCTGGCTCTCTGACTTATGTTATATAACAGTACATGCAGAGAATTTATTCAAGGCATTTTATTGCTGTATTATTGGGCTACAACACTTTTGTCATGCTCTCTCACATATATTATATAACAATACATGCAGAATAATTACTAATCTGCCTGGTGGTGCAGCCTTAGCAGCCTATCTGCATAGGTTTGCTGATTCATAGCATGAACACCTGCAGCTGTGAAGTAAATGAAGGGATATTGAGACATACCTATCCATTATTTAGACTATATTAGCATGTCTTACATACTGCATTCCATGGATACCTACTTAGTAGTGGGGCATCTTGCATATGACGGGCCTCCTGGATCCATTGGTTCAGAAGGTCCTGCTTCCATCTCTTCAGGTCTGCATGGTGTTGACGGACCTGCTCACCAGTCCGAGGGACACCTGTGGCACTGGTGAGTTCATGAGCCAACCGGTTCCAAGCCTCTGCCTTATACTCCATCCCTTGGAACTGGCCCTGCAGGAGTCGAGACTCATGACGATGGACTAGGAGCCAAACCATGTATTTTGACTCCTCGATGCCCCAGCGTTGCACTCTAAAGTGAGTACCCTATCCAGCACCAGACATTCTAACTGCAGATGGAAGCTACAATCAGTTATGGTGAGTATTCCCGCCTATGGAGCTTAAATATGCTGCATTTCCCGCACTTTTTTGTGATTGGCCATTTTTGAAAATTCTCGGCTGACTGCAGACCTGCTTAGCAATGGTTAATCTAACATTTATAAGTATATTATATGTTAACAGTGGATGTTTATCCTAAGCTGTCGTGGCTTAGTGGTTCAGTACTTTGATTATGGTGCACAGTGTCCTGGGTTCGAACCTTGTCATTGCTTTTTATTTTACTACTGTCCAGACAGGTTAGGGGGTGTGGCTGTGTTTAACCAACTTTGCTCTACATTGTTCCACGTTGTCCGATGGTGCGTTGAATGGCGCGGCGTGCACCTCCACGCAAACCGATTGCACTAAGTAAAGCACTATTTAGCTATGGGCAACTATATTGCGCTGGGTAAAGTGCTGCTTAACTACGGGCAACTATATTGCACTGGTCAAAGCGCTGCTAAACTATGGGCAATTATATTGCGCTGGGTAAAGCGTTGCTTAAATGTGGACAATTATATGTCAGGTTCTTTTATAAATATACATTTTGTTCAGTGATACATAGGCCATTTCAATGCTTTTTAGTAAAAGTTTAATCATATATGTCAGGAATTATTTCATATACTCATTTTGAACATAAAATAGGAAGGGGAGTGGTGGGACTCAAACCGTGAATGCCTCCTCTTTGTGCGAATGCTCTACCACTACGCTATTACTATTTGGCTTAATTTGCAGACACATTCCTTATTATGCTCTTCCATGTCGAGATTGCTAACTGCAGCTAAACAATGGGCACACCCGCGCACACACGCACAAATACGGGCAGCTATATCTGAAATTAGAAAAAAAAAATAATGTTTTACTTTTTATAACTGTGCTGGGGGTTTACAATGTCAGGGAGTGTGGTGTTGGGTACATGCACATTTCAGCGGACTTGCTCTTGTGTGTTGACATTTTGCATTTCACACACTTGCAGGGGGGGTGGGCCTTTAGACTGCTCGGTAGTCGGACACGCCCTCTGCTTGCCTGCACGGTCCGTGTTAGACTTGGGGTAGAGTCAGTGTGCCCTCATGAATATTCATGGCATGCTGACGTCATACAGTTCAACTGCAGCCTCTGAGTAAGACTTATTTAGTCTTACACGGAGGATTCGTGAATCCAGGGGAATGAATATTTGTTTGAAATGTGAGGCAATAATTTCATTTTTTAAAGACTCAGGCCATGCTCACTGGGAGTTAAGAGTACAAACTGAAAAGAACTAACAATTTATCTACAATGACATTCCATGAGAATCATGTCCTCCCTGTGGTCTTGTGGGTTTCCTCCAGGTGCTCCGGTTTCCTCCAACATCGCACATTCCTCCAACATCCCACATTGGATTGGACACTCTAAATTGGCCCTAGGCATGAGTGTGTGCATGTGTGTGCCTTCTGTGGAAGGTTGGGAGCTGGGCTGGCAACTTGACACTGTAAAACTCCACTGCCAATTATCAGCGGGCAGGTGATCCGCTGTGGCGACCCCTAACTGGGAAAAAGCCGAAAGAAGAAGGCATTTCATGAGAATAAAGGACAGTGAAATGAAATGTGCTACAAAACACATTCTTGTTAACAGCAAGAAACATGGTATATGTTGCATTGTTTTAGGTACACAGAGCAGGTCCTGCTAATGGTAACTCTAAAGTAGCAACCCTTCCAATAATAAACGAGAAAGAGATACAGTTCCAATATTCAGAATTCTATTAAGAATATGTTGAAGTATCATGAAAATACTACTGTTCTGTTAATGGAGTATGACTTCTGCCAAAACACACCACACACACACACACACACACACACACACACACACACACACACACACACACACACACACACACACACACACACATCTCAAGTTATGTTTGCATCATTTATAAAGGAAATCAAAGGACCTTTCAAAACTCTGCCAGGTTAAGAATTGCTGACAGGAAATAAAATGCATACTTTGAGAATTCAAGGCCACACCAGATAGCTGGCTTAATTTTAAGTAAATTCATTCTTCATCTGTCCATAACAGTGTTGTGGATTGCAAGGCCATTTCATTTCCCAAGGATGATAACCACCCTGCTGTCCACTGCTCCCCAAATCTAAGACTGACCTCCATTTAAGTCAACATTCTTATCAAAGCTCATTGTTACTGCCCACTGCAGAAATGTGATCGAAGCATCACACAGAAATAATACTATCACTACTTCATGCTACGCACAATCACTGTGCTGACTGTAAAGGAAAAAGGTTGTTTTGTTGATCTTACATTGGGCAGCACACCATCTAGAAATATTTAAAGCAACACTTCCTGTAGCATAGGAAATGCAGTTTTAAGCATGCTTTTCACAGCTAAGAATTTGATAAAATTTATAATTTGACTAAAGTATTCCTTTTTTTTTTTTTACAATGAAACAGGAAAAGGTAGGTCAAATGTGGAGGATGACAATCCCTGAAAGTATTCATGTTCTAAACAGTTAAAATGGTTTGTAAAGTCACTTGTATTCCTAGATAAATTCAGAGATTTGCTACCAATTCTTCCCCATACACTGTGGTTGAAAGATGAATAAAAGTAAATGTCCACTTCAGATGCATACATCGCAAAGATGTCTCTGTTCTACTTGAAAATATTTCCACTGACACCCCTTCTGGATGTGGCAACATAAACCCCCAGTTCATATATCACCAGAGAGAGAGCATCAATGTCTTCCTTTCACCCACATATATAAGCTATGTCTCACACAAAACATCATGCCACAGATTTGTAAAAGTGATCAAATTAAACCCCTCCCAAAGCAAAACAACCCAAAAGATACCTCTCACTTCCATCCAATATCCATCCTACCAATTCTGGTCAAATCTCTTGAAAAAATAGTCTAAACCCAACTCTCCCTCTCTATCCAGTAGTACCAGCTGCTCGCCTCCAAACAACTTGGATTCTGGCCTGGACAAAGTACTATGACAGCAGTTTGGTCCTTAACCAATGACATCCTGCTGAACTCTGATAGTGGCATCCTTACAGTTGCCCTACATATAGACCTGACAAAGGTATCTGACCTCATTGACCACTATCTTCTCCAAAACAAACTAAATTGGCATCAGTTTAGATGCTGCTCCCTGGTTTAAAAACTTCCTCACTGACAGGCACTTCAGAGTTAAAATAGGATATTCCCAAAAAGAATCTGCAGTTGTTACTAAAGGTGTACCACGAGGATCCATTCTTACCCTCCACCCCTGCCATGGCCATTTACTGATCAGGTCACTGTCACACCAACATTCAATACCAACTCCAGTCAGATTTACAGGATCTTTACCAATGGCTCATAAACCGTATACTAATTCTTAATCCCACAAAAAACAAAAGTATGCTTTTTGGATCTCCACATAAAATTCACCAAGTACTTACTCTTTAAATATGTTTGACCTACACAACCATTACATAGAGACAACTTCCACTTTCAAATACTTAGGACAATGGCTTAATCAGTCTCTGAACTTCCATTTCCACATAGACAAAGTGAGAAACATAATAAACTCCCTCCTCTTCTGTGCTAAAATTATACATACATACAAATATTTCAAGCATGGGCATTGATGCCCTTCTAGCCTGGTAATATATCAAAACACTTGTTCCCATAATAAGTGCCCAGACTGTTCTTAAAAATACCTAAACTAGTACTTGCTTTAATGTAATTTGATAGTCTGTTCCATGCATCAGTTGCTCTCTCAGACAGCCAATTAGTACACTTTTCATCCCTATATAATCTTCTACATAGGCTGTTGATGTTTCTCTACTACTTTTTGATAACCCCAAACATTCCCACAGGAAGTTGCCTCTAAATGCCTATATACCTGAATTAGATCTCCACTTAGATATCTATAAGAGACACTGTACAAGCTCAGATATTTTAGTCTTTTATAATAACTTAAATTTTCACATCCATGGATTCCCTTGGTATAGTTCCGCTGTACTCTTTCCAGTTTACTCATGCTTGTTTTCTTATAAGGCTTCCATAGTCATATTTGGGTCTAATGTAACTAACAAACAATGGCTTCACCATTTATGATTTACTAGCCTTTATAAATCTTTTTATACTACCTATAGTTCTACAACTATCATTAACCAATTGGTTGATATGATTAGAAAAACTCAAATCTGGATCTACCCATATACCCAGGTATTTAAATGAATCTGCAGTTTCAATCACTGTGTGCTGTATTAAATATTCACCTTTCAATTTATGTCTCCCAAATCTCATATGCTTAGTTTGCAGCCACTGGCAAAGGAGTTCTTTTTTCTCAACTTGAATATAGGCTGCCAATTTTTGTTTCTGCCTCCAAGAAAAACATTGCCACACTCCAGACTATCTCTAACAGTGTATGCCAAACTCACATCTCTGTGAGCATCAGTGCATCACCCAAGAAAAAGCCTACCAAGACTACCAATGAAACAAAGATCTAACCTACTTTTAGGATCCCAAGTCTACAAACTACTCCAACCCCACACATTTACTCCCCTTGCAGCTAGGCCTCATGAAAAACCCTCCTCATACAACCTGAGACACTACTCACAAGCCACACCAACACTCATTACCCCTAGATCCAAACTCCACAGCACTGCACATACGTTTTCCTTGCAGGCACCTATCCAATGACAAGCTCTCCCCATTGACATTAAGGAAATCAACACTTATTCCAAATTTAGAATGAAACTAAAAAAAAGCACTTCTTCATCCAACCAATCTCTTTTTTGAATATTTTCTCTCCTCTCTAGATTCACTGAAGATTCATCCAGTTCAGAAACTAATGTATACATTGTACATTACTGTCTGCTTTATTATACATTGCATCGTATTTGTTCACTAGAATGTATGTACACAGTTTTTCTATGTAATTGGTCTGAACTACTGTCTGGACTGAGCCTGAAATTGGTCAATACTGATCAGTGCATTTCTCCAGTAAATATATGTGTATATATATATATATATATATATATATATATATATATATATATATATACTTTGATCCAGCGAATTTGCATTTTACCGAAATGTAAATTCACGAACTGATGCAAAAGTGCATTATTTCGAAAATGCACATTCATGTAAAACCTTAACCAAAAAAAAAACGAAAACACACTAAACACAATTATGCAGGGGACCAAGCCCTCACACCCCCCTACTTTAATATTCTCACTCCGAGATCACACTACAGTGAAGACAAGGGAATATTCCCTTATCCCCACTGTACCATGATCTCAGCAATAGTTTGTTTAGTTGTACATAGGTTCATAGGTAGGTACTAGGCTATCGGCCCAAGGGCCTACATAAGCCTAGCCAACAAGGTTCCCTGACTTACGCCACTCAAGAAAGTTATTTTCCTGTGCCACTGTCAAGCAGAGACACAGAAGTGATCCGCGGGGTGTATTTCCTATTTCTCATCCACTCATCAAGATTTTTCTTGAAGAGTGCTAATGAAGAACTTTGGTTGACATAGATGGGTAGCCTGTTCCAGAGTATGGGAAGTCTCTGGGACAGGAATCTATCCCTCCAGTATGTCTTGTTTATTGTGGTGACAAGGTTTAGGTCCCTGGAGCGTGTAGCTCAGAGGGATTGGGATTTCTTTAGGTGTAGCATGTTCAACAGCTCTGGGTTTGACATAGCTTTATATGTTAGGCAGAGATCACCTCGGAGTAGGCAATATGTTACGGAGTAAAGCTGGAGTTTTTTGAGGCGGTCAGTGTAGGGCATTTGTTTGAGGCCAGTAATCCTCTTTGTGAGGTACTTCTGTGGCCTTTCCAGCTGCTGCAGATGTCTTGTGAGGTACATTCCAAAAGGGGTGTTGTACTCTATAATGGGTCTAATGAGTGTCGAGTAGAGGGGAACAATGACCTCTTTTTTCCTGGATGAGAACCCTTTTATGATGAGGTGTGCCATGTAGAAGGACTTTCTGACTACTGTGGTGATATGAGTATCAAAGGAGAGACTACTGTCCACCTGGGTCCCAAGGTCTCTTATCACACATTCGGTGTTAAGTAGATTGCTGCCTATGTGGTAGTTCATCGGTACAGAGTTTTTCCAAATAGGATGACACTGCATTTTTTGGCATTGAGCTTGAGGCCATGGCTCTGACACCAGGCATGTGTCTCAACGAGGCACTTCTGTAGGATGTCCACATCATTTGGGAACTTTACTATGGCTCCTAGTTTGCAGTCATCTGTGAACTTCGTTAGCCAGAGGCCTTCTGTGTTAGCCTGTACAAACAGGAGAGGTCCCAGGATGGACCCCTGTGGTACTCCACTTGTCACTGCTTTGAGGTCAGATTTGGAGTCTGCTACTTTTACAATGTGGGTTCTGTCAGTGAGCCAGTTGGCAATCCATCTTGTGACACAGGGATTTATACCTAGTTTAGTGAGTTTAGCTTTAATTCCAGAATGGGGGATGGTGTCAAAAGCCTTGGCAAGGTCAAGATAGGCTCTTTGAACCACCTTACCCTCATCCACGGCTTTGGTGACTGCCTCAAAGAAGTCGATCAGGTACAGGAGGCATGATCTGCCTTTCACAAACCCGAACGGGGTGGGATCCAGAGTTTGGAAGTTACCATTGTCTTTGTTCCATGATGATACGTTCCATGGCCTTGCAGACCAGGGCTCGTCAGGCTAATAGGTCGATAGTTCCCAGGATCAGTGGTGGCTCCCTCTTTGTGGAGTGGGATAACTGTTGCTGTGCGCCATTCAGTGGGCACAAAGCCTGATGCGAGGCTATTATTGAACATGGTGCTTAAGTGGGGAGCCAGTCCATTCTGAAGTTCATGTAAAACTCAGCCTGGGATGTTGTCCGTTCCCATGGATGCTGTGTTTTTGGCTTTAGAGGGTGCAGCTTTTACCTGCATAGTTGTGATTACAGGGACTCTGCATTCTTCCTGTGTAGATATGGGCCCTTTAGGGGGTGAGGGGGCATAAAGTTAGCACTGAACCTATCTGCCAGGATGTTGGCAATATCAGTTGGTTCTGTAATTTTCGTGCCTTTGTGCTGTAACTCAGAGCAGATCTGGGTGTTGCCATTGAGATTCTTGACATAGCTATAGAATGCTTTATGGTTCTCCTTAGAATTAGTGGCGATTTTGTATTTGTAGTTAGCTTTGGATGATCTTATAAGGGATCTCAGCTTCTTACTGAGGCTGACCAGGGAGCTCCTCCACTCATGGGATTTTACACTGTTTTGCAACAGTTTCTTCCTTCTGTTGTACAGTTTGTTTATGACAGGGGACCACCAGATTGGCTTCCTTTTTTTGGAGGATAGCGTCTTGGTACTGTTTGGGATAGCATGATCCATGCACTCGTGTAAGTGCTTATAGAGTGCATTTATGTAGGATTCAGCAGTTGTAACTGTATTGTCCATTTGCATGGGTGTCATGAAGTTCACCACTTCTGTCTTAAGAAGCATGAAGTTGGCTTTGGAGAAATTTTTTACCGTGGTTTCCTTAATGGGGGGGATGTGGATATCCAGGGTGATTAGCTTATGGTCGCATCAGACCAACAAAGAGTTGACTTCAGGTGTGGAACACCGGTCACTCATGTTGGTAATGACTAGTTCAAGGATATTGTTGCCCCTGGTGGGGGTGTAGATAAGTTGATCTAAGGCATTGGAGTTTATGAATTCCAGAAAGCGTTGAGCTAAGGAGTTGGTACACGAGTAGTTTTCCCAGCTAATGGTGGGGTAGTTGAAGTCGCCCATTATTAGGGTGTTTAGTTGAACCCTAATATTTTCCAGTACATCAAGAAAAGAGGAGTAGGAATCCTGGGGCATGGTGGGGGATCTGTAGCAAGCTACAATCTAGATTGCAGTTTTGCCCAGAGTTAGTTGCACTTGGATAACCTCAGATGCATTATGCTGAGCAACTAGCCTGGAGGTGTGGATATCCTTAATGAATATGGACACACCTCCGCCTTTGGTGTTTCGGTCCAGGTTACATGGCTGAAAAGTGTGGTATGAGTTATAGCCTGGTAGTGCAGGGATGCTCTCTGGAGCCTTGAACCAGGTCTCAGTCACTGCACAGATATCGATGTTCTCCATTTTAAGGAGTGCCTCAAGTGAGTGCATTTTGAGATTTAGACTTCTAGCATTGAGTAGCTTTACCCTCAGTTTTTGCTTGCCTGTTCCTGTTACGGTGGTGAATTTGTTACTTGAACCTTGCCTAAAAAAGGCACTATAGGGGCAGCAAAAGCCTTAGCCAGTATCCGGAATCCCAGGGGCGACAGGTGCAGGCCATCTGTGGCAAAGCATCATGGTCTGTCGACTATGTCATCCCAAGCAGACAGATACTGGATCCCATTAGAATGACACCAGAAGCTTAGCCAATTGTTGAAGTCAGTCATTTTGTCCTTGTACTGCAGTATCATTCTGGGCGATGGCAGAATGCTACTCAGGGCTAGGGTCATACCTGCCTGGGCTACAAGATCAGAGAGCTCTTCCATGTCTCTTTTCATGTAGTCCAGGAAGGTACATCTCAGGTCATTTGCACCCACATGGACAATGACAGAGTCATATTTGTACTTGTTGTGGAGTGACCTAAGTGCGTGGGTTATGTGGCGGATCCTGGCACCTAACAGGCAGCTGACAGTAACCTTCTCCTTGTTTAGCCTGGTGAGTGGGACATCAGTGTGCCTGACTATAGAGTCACCTATGACTAGTGTGTTGGGTACGTTGTTTTGCTTTATTGGCAGTGGTTGAGTGGCACACTGAGTCTGTGGACTATGTTGGGGGATGGAGGTTGCTTGCATGTCTGCTTTGGAGGTCTCTGTTGCTTAGACAGATTATTATTGAGAACCTCCGCAAATGTTTTTGTGCTACTATGTGTGGATTTTGGTGGTGTAGATTTAGTGAGTCTATGTGATGAGTGTGGTGTGGTGCAAATGTTTACCTTCTCTTCATGACTGTCAAGTTCAGTCTTGGTTGGAGAGAGCTTTACCTCCAGTTTGGCTAGATAAGTGCATCTCTCACAGGTTGTAGTGTTGGGTGGTAGGAGGAGAGGGTTGTCTGTGTACATGAGACAATTTCTACATTGCCTCAAGATGCCCAGATTCATCAGATAGACATGAGAGAACACTGGGAGCTGACCCTTGGACATGCCTGAATAAAAAACTATTTTCCTCTAGATAAGTGAGGAAAGTGAGTACAAGAGCTGTTTTTCTCTAAGCAAGTAAGAAAAGTAAGTACAAAACTGTTTTCCTCTAGGTAATGAGGAAGATTGAGTGCTATAATAATTAGTAGCTTATTTAGTGCTTACAAGTTCTGAACAAGTGCTGAGCACGAATAAGCAAATTTAAGTGCTAACACTAAGAATCTGTATCTGCACTAGACGAGTTACAGGACAGAAACAAGTGCAAATGCAGGCTTTCAAATCAGAGAGTTGAGAGAGATGGAAGAGATTGCCCAAACGGCCACTAACTACAATTTCTGGGCCAGAAACACTCCTTATGTGGCAGATAGGTTACCTAGTGCTTACCACTCCCACTGGTAAGCTAGAAGGCTTCCCTCCAAAACAGAAAGGCTTGGGGGGCTCAGAAGCTTACATATAGTCCTGGATACAGCAAATTTGTATCAGGAACACTAGTTACAGGAAAGGTAGGAAACAGGCTTACAGTTTTTTTTTTTTTTTTTTACAGAAAAGTAGCAAAAACAGTAGTAAAAACAATTCACATGCAGTGCAAGCTAGCACACTTGAGTATGTAGCAATATTAGACCAAGCACAGTTTAAAAAATGCAATTAAATTAAAAAGGACTAAAAGCAAGTGCAGAAAGAGTTTATTAGGTAGAATGTGGTAAAGAGATGGGACTGGGGGAGTGTCCCAGATCAAATCTACAGTGGGGCGGGCAACTGCAAAAGCCACCAAATTTAAACTACAAACCAAAAATAGGGAGGGTGGGTAGGACAAAACAGTTTCAACAGAGATCTAAGCAACAACTAACAGTACAAACTCTAAAACCAAAAAAATATACTCAGTTCTGTATATTGGCAGATAGATTGGAAAGCAGTCTCTCAGAACAGGGAGACAACAGTTTCAACAGAGATCTAAGCAACAATTAACAAACTCTAAAACCAAAAAATATATACTCAGCTCTGTATATTTATAGATAGATTGGAAAGCAGTCTCTCAGAACACAGGTTCCAGCAATTAAATGACATCAACAAATAAACTAACATGCAAACTGCTTATTTTTATTTCCTTTCTCTCTTATTTTTTTTTTTAATTACGTTCTTACACGAAAGTGCATTTTCAAAAAAATGCATTTTCACGTAACTGACTTTGCGAATTTACATTTCGATGAAACGTAAATTTGCTGGATCAAATGGGATCCACACACACACACACACACACACACATATATATATATATATATATATATATATATATATATATATATTACTTTCTGTGGAGCAGTCTTGAGTGGACATGTTTGTGAACTGTGGGAAGTAAAGAGTACAGTCTTTTCATGGGGTATGGAGCTACAGCTCTCACCAAAAAGTGGCATAAATATCTTCCTCTATATCTGCACAGTTGGACGTAGTTGTTTCATATTTTAAAATAGAAATCTGATGAATTTTGATTCTGTAGAGTAACAAGTCCAGCTTTATTGATCACCACCAAACTATAAACAAAAAAGGCAAATACAACAAAATGCTACTCAGATGTGGTTTTAACACAGCAGTACTACAGAAGGCAAGGCAGCAGCAAGCTTAAAAATTACCTACGTAGATCATTATAACATAGTTTATTACTTACTTGAAAGCTCCAAAGTGCACAACACTATCATGTGTCATATTACACGCAATAGCAATAAGAATAAACATTTTTCCAAATGACTTGAAGGTTCGGCACAAGTGGCATGATATTTGAATTATATCCCCAGGTTAACACAGCAAAAATGATTAATCATACAGTACCTTTATTGACTGCCACAGCTGTTTAATGCACAGTACTTCACAGTAGTAACCAAATGATTTGAAATGTCACGAGCACAAAAGTTTTTTTTAAAGGACTTTTTTATTATTACTTGCTACCTCCCTAATATCATCTCCCTGCCACAGTGCACATATTTGTATATCTTATCACTGTTTTTCTGATATCAAATGCATTCTCTTCAGAGACTGTATCGCAACCTTTTGCTGCAATACAGGAGCAGTGCTTCATAATCGTAGATATGGATTTGAATCATATGATCATAGGTTGTTACTAGGCTAACAGCCCTAGAGCCTTTTTAAGTCCAGACATTCATGCTCCAATTATCAATTCCCAAGGACTAACATGGATTACATAGCCAGCTGAACAAAGGCCGGCCCTGATGGCTTAGGTATATATCTGTGCCTTAGGGCATCTACAAGCTGCCCCTGTCCATTAGGAACACAAGTGACAAGCCAGGGATGAATTTGCAATTTCCCATCCACTGGTCCAAATCGGTACAAATTCCATTTGAATAGGCTTAGGGAATAATTCTGCTTCACATGAATGGGAAGTTTATTCCAGAGAAGTATAAAAAGATTTGTGTTTTGCATCTGAGTTGTGTTTATGAAAATATTCTCTGTGTGGAGCATTTATGTTTTTATTCTATAATTAAACTACAGAGGGACTGCTTCTGGCATGGCTCAGTGTTTTCTTGTTATTGTGGACACTTTTGCTGGGTAATTTCTCCTTTTCCTTAATTTACAAATTAATAGTTTGGTAGATATTGGTCTCCAAGACTACCTTATGTAGAAAGGAAGGGTTAGTTCTTACAGAAACTCTGTCTTTATGAAAAATCAAGTTGGGTGGCTTATAAGACAAGGCTCATTTTTCTGAAATCCTCCTAGCAGAAGTTATAGCCACTAAAAACGTAGTCTTCCAGGATAAATACTTTAAATCACAATCACCCTCTGGCTTGAAGGGGGGGGGGTTCAACAATATCTTGCAACACCAAGATTAGATACCAAGGTAGAGTAGGGTCTTTAAAAGGAGGTCTTAGCAAGAGAGTCCTTTTTAAAAAGGCCTTGCAAAGCTTATGAGAAGCCAGAGAAGATTCTTTAAAACCATTATGAAAATTGGAAATAGCTGCAAGCTGACTTTTAATGGTAGAAAAAGAAGCTTTTGGGGTCTATATTATATGAACAAAACTTCATATAACTGAACCCTTAATGAGCAAAAATCCCAGACATCGAAAACAATACTGTGGGGGGCTGTACCCCCACTAAATATATATTCCAACTCCGAGATCGCACTACAGTGAGGAAAGGGCAAAAAGTCCAATCTTCATTGTACTGCGATCCCACAACATGCACCTCGATGTCCAGGAGTTTCACTCATTAGAGTGTTCGCTTATATGAACTTTCTTTCATATAATATAGACCCAAGCTTCTGTATGAAAAAGTGAAGCTAAAAATTCTAGAATTTTATTAATAGGTGCTGAAAAAGGGTCAATATTATTGTCACGAGTCCAAAATGTAAACCTTTTCCATTTACTAGTGTAAAGTTTACAGGTGGTGGTTTATGAGAGGCTAAAAGAATAGGACAGCCCAGGGAAGAGAGTATAGATTACCTAGCTATTAATGGACCTGGAGAAACCAAGCTGTCAGCTTGAGTTTCAGAACAGTCAGATGAACTAATCCCTCTGGATGGGACAGTAGGTCTGGAGCCAGGTCCAGAATCCAAGGTTGATGAACCAGATAAGGCCAAAGAAAGGGGAACCACATCTGTCAAGGCCAATAGGTTGCAACAATGAGGATCACTTTGTTCTTCAGCTTGTTGTTTCTGTAGAAATTTTGAGATCAGGGGAACTGGGGGAAGGCATAAAGAAGTTTGGAGGGCCAAGTGTGTAGTATAACAGCATCCCTCTGTGACTACCCCAGAGGGGGGAATAAGGGCAAAGTAGTTGCTGCAGTTTTTGTATAGGGGAGAGGTAAATAGATCACAGCAAGGCTGGCTCCACTTATAGAAAATTGTTTCCATCACCTTTGGACTGAGAAACCACCTGTGGGGCAGGAGAATACACCTGCTTAGCTTGCTTTCACACTGTAACTCCCTGGAATGTGTGCTGCTTTCAGAAAGCAGTTGGAAGAGGTCGCCCACTGCCACACTCTGAGAGCTTCTGTAATATTTGATTCCTCCTGGTTTGTTGATGACCAAACCACTGACATATTGTCTGTTTGAATAGCAATTGTCCCTAAAGGAAGAGCAGTTTAAAAGGCCTGCAATGCTAACAGCACTTCTGCAAGATCCAGGACATTGATGTGCAAGTTGGCGTCTATGGGGACCAAGCTCCTTGGATAGTCTTGCCCAGATTATGCCCCCCCCCCATTTGGGAGGCATCTGTGGTCACTATGGCCTTGGGTTGTGAAGGAACAAAGAGGCGGCCTAGAGGAACTTCTTTGGATTGTATCCACCAAGCTAGATCTCTTTTACAAAAATTGGTTATCGAAATCAAGTCCAACATGTGTTGGTACAGTATCGACCACTGAGTTGCAAGCAGCCATTGTAATATTCTCATGTGATATCTTGCTAAATGAACTAGAGTTATAGCAGCTGACATAGAACCTAGGGCTGCAGAACTAGACATGCAGTCATTTTCCTGTTGTTGATTATTTTCTGGACCTGTACTCTGATTTTCTCTAATCTTTCTGGTGGAAGAGAGGCTATGGAAGTCCTTGTGTTTAGCACCGTTCCTATAAACTCTAAAGTTTGACTAGGAGTCAGTTGTGATTCTTCAAAATTTATAGTTATTCCTAAATAAGAACAAGTCTGAAGGACATGATCTCTTGCTTCTATTAACTGATGCTTGGTTGGATTGGTAGTAAGCCAATTGTCTAAATATGGAAATACTCAGAATCCCTGCAGTCTCAAGTGAGCTACTACTACTGCCACACATTTGATGAACAGCCTGGGGCTGTGGTGAGGCCAAAGGGCAGAGCTCTGAATTGATAATGAATGGCTCCTAGCCTGAAGTGAAGAAAACATCTGGATCATTTTTCCATTTTGATATGGTAATATGCATCATGAAGATCTATTGAGCACATCCAGTCATTCTTTTACAAAAATGGAAGAATGGAATGTATCATGACAATCCATAATTTGGTTTGCCAAACCAACTTGTTCAGCACACTTAGATTCAAAACTGGTCTCCATTCCCCTGCCTTTTTTGGCACTACAAAGAATCTTGAGTAAGATCCGGACTCTATCTGGTCTGGTGGGACTTCTTGGATGACTTTTTTCTAGCAGTTTTTGTATTTGAAGAACTTCATGTTCTCTCTGACTGGGTGGAACATCATGGATTTTTCGGCATACATGAGGAGGAAGGGAAAATGATATGGTATAACCCCTGGAAATGATCCCCTGTACCCAAGTATCTGATGATATTTGTAGCCAGGCTTTGAGGTGCACAGATAGACATCCCTCGACTGCCTCCAGAAGAAGAAAATTTAACCTTCTTTCAGGAGCACTGGAGGGGTTTGCTAGAGAAAGAATCTCAGAGAACCTGGCTCTGTGGGCCACCTCTGCTGAGTGGATGGTGTCTTCCATTAAAGTTCCCCCTTCACCCCTGGGGGAACTCCCTCTGAGTGTATCTTGAAAAGGCCCTTGGGACAACTTGAACCACATTTTCCCACTGCTTCTCTGATACAGAATGGTCATTGAGGAGTAGAAAAATGTACACCCACAGCAGAAATGGTCTTTCTATCTTTCTTACACCTGGATAATGTGTCTTTAACTTTTCGGCCAAATAAGGAAGATCTGTCAAAGGGTGCATTGACAAATGAAGACTTGAATGACTCTGCAAAATCACACAGGTGCATCCAGGTGTGTCTCCTAATGGCAACGCCTGAACCTGCCACTCTGGTCATCCCTTCAGCTGAATGAGCAATGAGTGTCATGGATGAGTTTGATACAGACTGTAAGGTGGCCAAATGGGAAACAACTCTTTCTTGCACATCCTCAAAGATGGCTCCTGACAGGGTATCTGAAAACTCCTTGATTAGATCCCTATGCAGTCTGGTAAAGTGTGCCAAAAAATTCAAAGGATGATGATGCATAGACTCGCTTCATGAATCTATCCACCAACACAGAATATCTATTAGGTGAATGGCTAGAGGTACTCTCTTTAGCTAGTTTCTTTTTAGTTGTGGCTGCTATTACCATGGCATCAACATCTAAACCCTTAGACCAGAACTGCTTATCTTCTGGGTGGTAATAATTTTGTCAGGTCTCCTGGAGATAGGCTCATTGGTGTCAGAGGCCTTCCATGCCCACCGAGAGATGAACTCAATGAGCTCATCAGTGGAGGGAGTCACCCAAGAGGTAAATGGGTGAGTGCCAAAAGCCTGCAGGTACACAGGCTCCTCAGTGAAAGGATTTTATGGCTTTCAATCACCTCTTTGCTTTAGAATCTCCACAATGTCTCCAAAGGAAACATCATCTGGGGGTGACCTTGGGGATCCTTCACTTTCATTGAAGCTGGTGTCATTGGTGATCGATTCCTCTGGGGAATCTAAGTGCTTCCGCTTGAACTTTTTCTTCTTAGGGACCTCATCAGTGGGGATGCTGTAGGGAGGTATCAGAAGAATATAGAATTCCTTTTTGGGAATCCTGTGTTTTCAGCACCCACTGACCCAGTAGAGGTACAGGTTGAATATCCCGATGGGAGGAAGGTAAGGTTATCTGCTCAGAGATGAAAGGGGCCAACTGACTGACTGCTGTAGTCAAGGCTGTCTCCATAGCCTCAAAAGCTTACCCACCCCAAGAAGAAAGGGAGCCCATAACCGAAAAAGACTGCCTCGGAACCATGGTCACTCCCCACTCCAAGGAGACACCTCCTGAGACTGGAGCCAAACTGATCTATGCAGAGGTCCCAAGGTGCAGAAGGCTCCAATAAAATAGGTGTTGATTCTGGCACCTTGGAGCCTATAGGACAGATATGGCTCTGAAAAGTCTCCAGTTCTGACTGAACTAAAGAGCTCAGAGTAAGAGACAATTCTGTAGATAATGATATCTTCTGTTATGATACAGTTAGCACCAGGTGGCTGGGAGCCAATGGCTCTGAAGCTTCAGTAGAAGTCAGAGGAGGAAGTGCCAGCTGTGTATAAGAAGACTTGGTTCCTAGACCCATAAGGACTGGAGCTGAAGTGGACCCTGTCAATCCTCTTGCCCAGAGAATCTTATTCACCAGTCTCTTCATGTCATCCTCAGTCTGACTTTTAGAGAACGGAGGAGAATGATGGAGGGTGATTTTAGCTTTTCCAGGAAGGGTAAAGGCAACCTTTCTGGAAAGGGATCAAAGGAAGTGGAGTAGGATGTTGTAGGGAGAGTAATCATAGGAGAAATCCTCAGGTTGTTTGCTTGGGGCAGATGTGGTCGCACAGAGGGAGATTCTTGCACTGATATTTTCGGTGCCAGTGAAACAATAGTTTTCTGCACCATAATCTCTGATGTCAAAGACCTGTGGAACTGAGGTAAAACATCAGTCCATTCTGTGGAAACTAGAGGAACAGAAGACTTAGACTTTTTGGAAGCCAGAGCTGCGGGAGATGTCGGTACCGATAAACTTCTCTTTTTCACTTTTTCCAATGTTCTGGTGGAGGAAGAAGACAAAGAAGGAGAAGACACATCAGTTTTGCTTTGAAATGTCTGTGATCCAGATATGCCTCACTGAAAGCAGATGGTAGAAGCCCTTTAAGGATTAACTTGTTCTTCCTATCTGCTAAGGCCCTATGACTGAACGATGGACAGATGGAGCAGTCTTCCTGGAGATGGAGGGACACCAAACAGTATAGGCACAGTAAGTGTGCATTGGAAACAGGAATTTTATATCCACACTTCTGGCATCTCTTAAAGCCACAAGGACTTTAGGTTTATCAGCCATATTACTACTAAAAACTGGCACAAAGCAGGTATATAGACACACACACACACACACACACACACACACACACACACACACACACACACACACACACACACACACACAAACACAGAGGGAAGAAGCCTCACACAACAACAGAATCAACTAAGTCTTAAAAGAATTTTTTTAAATAGTAAGCAAAGTTCAAAGAAAATACTATCAATGATAGTCAAGATTACATGAATGTAAAGAAGATATAAAATACTGCAGATGGAAAACAAGGGAGAAGGAATATAAAATACACTGAAATGTATAGAAAAGGGTAAGGGCAGGTAGACGAATAGTTATATGACAGAATGGACTGTAAGAGCAATGGAGAACTACGTCTGACACACAAAGCAGCTAAAGAGATCTGAGGTAACTGGGGCAGGAGCACTATGGGTAGGGTTAAGCTTGAGATTTTTTGGGGACCACGAGCAGTAGTAATGGCCGAGTTCATTCCGATGCTTATAACTGAACCCATATATATATATATATATATATATATATATATATATATATATATATATATATATATATATATATTTCCCAAACACCTTTATTGAATTATCACTTGTGACATAGGCAAATTTACATTCATATAAACGTAATCAAACTATATTAACATAACAAACATTATACTTTACATATATTGCTTTATAACATATAACCTAAGCAAGGCTATATAAATTCAATTCCTGCCCTTTTTTTTAAACAAGAAACGTGTTTATTAAACCATCACTTACTACATAGGTAATCATACGTTTATATAAATGAAAACAAACCACACCACCACAATCCTAGTCACAAGCAATTTACATCACAAACCATACTGACACACTCCCAGTTGCAAACATTATACATCACTTATAATATTCCCCTTCTTTCTCACTCAAACATTACATAGCTCATTTAAGTCCTGACACCTTTTAGACCTCATTCCTCCCTTAAATGTATTGTTCCCACAATTCCCATTTTTTCTATGTGGTTTGCTTCTACTCTTTTCTAAAGATCTCAGTTCCAATTGTTTTATCTCTGTTACTATATTCACTACTTCCAGTATAGTTGGTTTAAACTTTAACTTCCATTTTCTAGTAATTACTTTATTTGGCAGCCACCATTATATGACACAGAAGGCATTACCATGTCTAGGCAATTCCAATTCCATATCAAAGCTCAGAAAAATCATTTCCCTCATCAGACCAATTTGCCCACCCAGCATCTCTGACAGTGCATCCCACAGGGAATCCTTAAAGTCTGCCAGCTCACAGCACTACCAGAAACTATGTTCCCAATTACCTCTTTCTTCCCCTTCACACCTTCAACATTTACTGTCTGCCTGAGGAAAAATTTTCTGGAGTCTACTTCGGATATAAAAATATCTGTGTAAACATCTCCAGGCAAAAATCCTAAATCTTCTAGATATTGTTGCATATTTGGGAGACGTACATATATCCTCAAATTGTTTCTTTGTGAATTGCTTATCCAGCATCTCTCTTACAATCCTTTCTAACGTCTTCTGATTGATTCTTATAGTTATCATGCAATATTTTATATGCTTTACTAATTATTCCTTTTTAATGTCAACTTCTGTTCTAGAGTCTATTAAAAACTCTACCAGTGCTGATCTTTCATTTAGGAGCCCCCTATTCTTTCTCTTTGCCTATACTCTGATATCAATCCCAGACAGGGAAGACAATCTATAACCTGCAGTCCAAATAAATTCTTGGCATCTTCCCATTCTATTATCTTTCCCTCCCTAATTATTTGCTACCAGTAGCTTGGTTCCTTTGCCAGTTTTCTCCAATAAATTCTGGCCCCTCTTGCCTATTGTCTGTATCACTAATTGCAGTCATCCATTTCTGCAGAATCTCCTTTCTGCATTCCCATGTTGATTTTGTTATTAGAAAACTTTCTGCTACTTTATGGATATAATATTCAGCATAATTTTTGTTATTCTTGTTAAAGGCTTGCATCCAAAATTCCAGTCTCTCCTTGTTTCTTGAGCTTCCCCGTGTTTCATTATCATCCCTTTCCACTTTGAATTATAGTTTTCTGATTGTGCTATGTATAGGAGTCTTAATTGTGTAGCTCTGAAATACCCCCTTCAAATTGGGTAATCCTGATCCGCCCTGTTCTACTGGAAGAATCAGCTTATCCCACTTGACTCTTGCTGTCTCCTACCCAGATAAAGTCCTTCAGCTCTTTATTAATTGCTACCCACAACTTCTTCTCTTGTTGATAAAAATATGCCTGACCTGTGTATAAGACTAGAACTGAACCCATATGTTAAGGATACAATGAAAATTGACAACACCAGATCATCTGGATGAATTCCAATAAGCCCTACATTCTGCATGCTCATTTAATTTTTGCATAGTTTTAGGATTCACCTCTAAACGTAATTGAGTTCTAATAACTCATTTGTCATTGTGAACTATAAGTATACTGCACCTGCTATTTTAACAAAACTACTTTTTTATCCTGCAACATGAAGGATCTTTGTACATCACACAATTTGCTGACTCTGTACCTTCAATCAGTCTTCCTGCTACTCATATGAGACTAGTAATGGTACACCTGCTGGCCTTACCCTGGGTATGACATTTACAAAGTGAAATGCTTGCTCATGCCTTGGTCTGGAACTACTGTTTTCAGTGAAGTAATGAAATAAGTCACCACTGTTAGAAATGCCTCAGTTTCCCCAACACTCTTGTAATTTACAAACCTGTCATAAGTATGTGTCCTAATTTTCATACCCTTTAAATGCTTTCTTTCTATAAAAGTCTTGCATCTACACCACCCTCTCTGCAATGATCTTTCTTTAAGTAGGACTCTTGCAGCAGTAGACCAAGCAATCTTTTTTTAATTTCTCAAAATCTTTTGGGCTTCTAATACCATGACGGGAATGGACCCCATTCCTAAGTCAAAGTGCGATTAAAGTTCATGGAATTAGTATTGCTTCAATCTTTGATGTCAGCCAGAAGTGCAGCACCCACAATGTGCCCAGTAATGACTCCTGTAATTTGTAAGTATTGGTAACATATCTAAGTATGATTGCAAATTCTTTTTTATACGACCCATTGCTCGTACAACTACTGAAACTGGCTGGGTATCTTGCTTCCACATTGCCCTTGTTTCTGTCTGCAACTCCTGGTATTTTATGACTGTGTCTTTCTACATGCAAAATACTGTAGTCACTGTGTGTAGCAATTTCAATAATAAATGCTACTTTTGTCTTCTTTTCATGGACTACTATATCTGGTTTTCTTGCACCTATTTTCTTTCTATGTAGCAGTGACAGTTTGCAGGCAGTCTGATTTTACAACTTACAACTAGACGCCTTTCTTGTTGCTCAGATGTTGCCCAGCCCAAGTCCCTTATAAAGCTTACACCACCTGCAACAACTTCAATTTGTCTCAAGGATTCACTGCAGTTAGTTGTTCAGCTGTGATTTCCATATAAGAGTAGTTCACTTGTCATTCTGTTCCACTTTCTAATCAACGAGATTTTAAAAAATGACTGTGCTGTAATACCATAAAGATGATGGCATTCATATTGCTGTAGGTCTGAATACATTTGTTGTCCAAAGACACTCCCAGTTAAATCTGTTAACAGGCATGTGAGAGACAGACAAACTGTCTCCAAAAGATTGTATATTCTACTGTTTCATTTTTTGGGGTATGGTGGTATTTGCATGAGACTGAGAATTATGCCTGGTAAAATAACAGTCATAAGATATGTTGAATAAAAGCCTTCTAAGCACAGTTTTTACAAAAGAATGAACCAGGAGAAAAGATAGACCAAGAGAGGACATACCTCTAAACTGCAGAGAAAAGGTAGAGAAGCAAAGGGACATTGCAAATGATTCATCTAAAATGAATAAGAAAACAAGGAACACAAGAGAAAACAGCTAAAGATGAAGAGAAGGAGAAAGTCAAAGGGCTGCTGAGGTTTGCCCTGTATGACTCGAGTGACTTGCAGCCCACCTCTCAAACTGTACTCAAAGAGTGATCTTGGGTTTAAACTCTTCTACCACATATCCATTTGAGTGTGGAGTTCCTCAGAGCTTGATCTTGGGCCCCTTCTTTTCATGGGGTTTATGATTCCATTACATGCCTCATTGTGAGGAGTGGGATAACACACCACTGCTGTGTTGAGGATACCCAGCTCACCTTTCCATTCCTCAGGACAAAATAGTGAGTGAGTATTCTCTTGCCGATAATTTGGAGGCCATTAACCAATGATTAGTTATATGTCAATTAAACTCAACAATTCCAAAAGAGAGGTCTTGATAGCTCATGTCACTTTGAAAGAGTCATCCAATTTGTCTCTTCCATTTTCATCTTTTATGGTGGCAAAAGGCTTAAGTTTGTAAATAAGATGGAAGACCTAGGTGTGAGCCTGAAAAATGACTCACATTTAGGGACCAGGTATCAGAAGTGGTCAAATCATCTTTATTGCTTTGCAGATTATTCTCAGGAAAAAGCACTTTATTCCATAAGAGGATCTCTCTGTAGTTATTCATGCCTTGGTCTCATTCTGCCTTGATTAGTGTAATGTCCTAAACTTGAGCCTTCCTGAGATGCAGAATGACCATTTGCAGCTATAGTAAAACCCTTACTGGCTGACTTACTACTCTAGCCTGTTACCATCATTTTATGCCTGTGTTGTTGATCTTGTACTGTCACCTGGTCTGTTATTATGTCAACTTTAATATGTTGGTATGGTTATATCTGTCCACAGAGGACTTGCGTCCCCATGCATGAGGAAGTGCACACTGCTGTTATGCCTTTCTTGGGTATTGCATTCACTTCCTAGGGGCTGCTAACGGTTGCACAGATGCATTTGGAGGCATCTGGCCAATATCCTGTTATTTATGAAGCTTCCTTCCTATGGTACCTATTACCACAATGTCTGAGGAAGTGTTCTATACTGGCATGCTTCTGAAGATCATTACAGCTGAGTGATGCCTCCAGGTATTTCTCCATCCTACTGATACCTCTAGGTAGAAAATATTCCTTGTTTATATTTGCATTAATAATTCCAGAACCACTCTACATACAAGGTACTAAAATATTTTGTCTTAAAGCTTATACTCTGGCAAGCACAACTACATTGATATTTGGCCTCTGTCTAGTGCAGATAAAGATATATTAATTGCTGTTAATATAATATTCATTTATATTGCCATAAATTTCATGTTTTTTTAAATAACTTGACAAGAATAGTACAGACAGAAATGCTTAGCCTCATATGAAAGCTCTCAGCTGGACAGATAAAATGCTGCTGAGAGCAGATGTGTAACTTGAGTGGCTGCTGACATATTTCAGGTAGTTTACAAAATATTGCAAGCTTAATAGTTACTGTGTTTACTGTTTAAGACCTAGAACCTAAAGAGTACTACCACTATAAAAACAGCTTGCGCTAAAGAGTTTGCGATTTACACTTCTTTAGTGACCCCTTATGGTTCTAGAGATATGTACAGTTGGTTGAAATGTGAGAACCTAATCTGATTCTATAAAAAGGCTTAGGCTCCACCCATTGGATGTTACAGTGCAAACTTCCAGAGCTCTATTGGAAGCTATCATGGCATCTTTTAAGTATAAATGAAAAACAACCATTCTTTGAAAGTGGTCTGGAAAAAAAAACTCTGGCAAAGTTTTCCAGACTAGTTTTGGTCCTGGTCCAGGCAACAATAGAATTGATAGGAATCCAAAATAACATTTTAATCAATATAATGACACTTAGTCTAACATCCATTACTGTAGTTTTAACAGCAAATGGAATGGTATGTTCACATTCAGAGACAAAAAAGGTTTTGAGTTTCACTAGGCATGCTGACCTATATAATCTGTAAATGATCTGGAAAGCATTGCTGCTAGAATTAAAGCATGACTATCTCAGTAGCCATCCTAGAAGTGATTTCTGATTGGCAGATGAAATAATGGTCAGTTGGTTTATGCTTTCCCTCTAAAAGATCTAGTTTCGTCAGTGTAGAACAGTATGCTATGCTATGTTTTTTGTATCTTATTAACCACTATAGTTTAAGGAACTTTTCAGGTTGGGTGGCGGTATTAAGTTAACTATACTAAGCATGTGTTACAGGTAAGATGTAGAATGTGCATGCAGAAGCAGCTATGTCGGACTCGGGTGTACAATAAACTATCTGTTAAACTGCCATCATACCTTCATTCATCATTCAACATAGTGTCAGAATCCAGATTCAAAGTTGTTTAAGTCTTGCAAAGTGTTTACGAAGTGCCAGAAGCAGTTTTAGTCTTCCAAAGTGCAAAGAAATATCCAGAGTTGTACATATGTCTTCAAACTGCAACATATGTACACAGTAAGATGCATAAGCCTCTCCATGGTGTAATGAATGTCTAATAAGTCCTACAGGTACTTGCATTTACTTTTATGGCATATCAAACGAATTTCATAGACCAAAAAGTGTATAAGGTGTTCGCATTTACATTAACGGCATGTCAAATGGATTTCACAGACCAGAACCTTTGGTGTTTGATGGCAATGTTACAAAGAATTTAAGGGTATTTAAATAAGAATGTAATATTTTCATAGCAGCTGCATGTTCTCATAAAGATTCACGCACCCAAGCATTTATACTTCTCAATTTAGCTGTCTCAGAGGCCTTTGAGGGAGAAAATTCTTTTGTATATGCACCTGCTGTGTATGTAGGAGAGGGAGAAAAACTTCTGTATTATTGCTCAAGCACAAATGTGGGAAGACCCAGGTGGTTAAAACGTAATTTCAGGGAACTGTGTAACCCTCAGACAAATATAATGATAGAAAGGCATAAGTTTAACACAAGGAATCAAAAGCATGATGAAACTATTTAAGCATATGTTACTGATTTACAAAATAAAGCAAAGACATGTAAATATGGGGACTTGCAAGATAATTTAATAAAAGACCGCCTTGTGTGTGTTATAATCATACAGTGAAGAAAATTCTACTGTGTAATAGTGAATTAACAATGAGCAAAGCTATTGAAGTTTGCCAGATACATGAGCTCACAGAAAAACATATGAATATGTTTGCTGTAACTGCTAATGCAGATGTTGATAGTGTGTAACAGAAATTTAAAATGACAAAGCCTCATAAGTGTGAACCAAAAAGCTTTACCTCATTAACTGCCATTGTTAATTGTCGCAGTTGTGGGGTCAGTCATGAATTCAAACAAGAAAAGTGTTTAGCCGGCAATGTGACAAATGCAAAATGTGGAATAACTTCAAAAAGTTTTGCTGATCAGCACTGACTAATAGTAAGATTAACCCAAAGCAAGCAGTGAATCAAATCAAGATTGTGACAAACTCAAATAACAGTGATGAATCTTTTTATCTTGATGGTGTTTCTGCGGTTTGTGTAACAGTTAACACATTAAATTCATGCATGTCAGCATAGAGTGAAATATTTTGTACTACACAAATTAATGGGACACCAGCGGTGCTCAAAGTGGATATGGGATCCAAATGCAATGCCATGTCAGTAAAAACTTATGCAAAGGTAAAAGCTGGAGAGTAGTTTGACTCAACAAAGTGTACAAAATGAGTTGCTTATGGTGGTGAAGAAATTCAGATGGATGGCACTGCAGTCCATTCTTGCCATTATGCTGGTAACAGCTACGACTTGCTATTCTATGTAGTTCACAGAGTTGTACAGTCATTACTAGACACTGAAGACAGCCTATGCATGGATTTGATTTTGCTCAGTAAAGAAGTTCATTATTTAAATACAAATGAAAATGACAGTTTTTCATAACATATTTTCAAAGAGTCTGCTGATCTCTTCACAGATAAACTTGGTAAGCTTCCAGTTACACATTCCATGAAGCTAAACCATAAGATAAACCCAGGTGTTTGACCAGTACATAAAATTCCAGTAGCAATGCAGAGCAAAGTTAAGGAAGAGTTACACAGAATGGTAAATTCTGGTGTTCTCACTCCTGTAACGAAACACCAATGAAAAGTCAAGATAAAAAACAGCAACAGTTGAGCAAAAAAACCTTTATCAAGAAAACAAAGCTTTCAGGTTAAGAAACCCTTTCTCAATGTATAACAAAAGGTACATTCAAAACACCTGTATAAATACAAACCAAAATGATCATGTGACCCGCAGCCAAGATCACATGATTAATTATAAGCAAATATACACAATTGACACAAATATTTAACATGTATCCTTATATGTATTTTAATTTTTTGTATGTATATTTGCTTATAATTAATCATGTGATCTTGGCTGTGGGTCGCATGATCGTTTTGGTTTGTATTTATACAGGTGTTTTGAATGTACCTTTTGTTATACATTGAGAAAGGGTTTCTTAACCTGAAAGCTTTGTTTTCTTGATAAAGGTTTTTTTGCTCAACTGTTGCTGTTTTTTTTTTTTGTTCTCACTCCTGTGTCAGAACCTAGTGAACAGGTATCATCTATGGCAGTAGCCCATAAGAAAAGTTCAGATGATATTTGAATATGTATTGATCCTCATGACTTAAATAAAGCTCTCAATTGTCCTCATCACCCAGTACATACAGTGGAGGAAGTAGCAGCATTAATGCCAAATTCTACTGTTTTCTCCATCTTAGATGCCAAACCCCCCCCTTTGGCAAATGTTTTTGGATTGCAAATCATTTTTATTAATGATTTTCAGCACACCATTTGAAAGTTATAGGTTTTTGATGATGCCATTTGGGATTGGTTCTGCCAGCAAAGTATTCCAACTTGTCATAGAACAAATATTTACTGGCTATCCTTGTGCCATTATACTTGACATTACTGTTGGAGGCAATGGAGAAAAAGAACATAACAGAAACCTCAGAAAAGTTCTAGATCATGCAGTGAGGTCAACCTCAAGCTGAATCCTTTGAAATGACAATTCAAACTGAAAGAAGTTGCCTATGTAGATCACATGTTCACAAGTTCAGGCCTTCAACCTGATCCATCAAAGGTGACAGCAATCAATGAGATGCCGGTTTCAGAGAATGTTACATCTTTACAGCATTCCCTGGGTATGAGTAACTATTTGGAAAAGTTCATTCCTAATCTTAGCAAGCTTTCTGCACCATTATGTGAGTTAACAGAAAGATATAAAATGGTCTTGGTATATGCAGCATCAAAACATATTTGATACTTTGAAAAAACGAATTTCCAGTCTGTCTACAGTGAGATACTATGAGGTTCATAAAGCTGTGACTTTCAGTTGTGATGCTTTGCAATGTGGTCTTGGCACATCATGTCTTCAGGAAGGCATTCCAGTTGCATATGCATCTCATACTTTGACTCCAACAGACGTGCACTATGCACAAACAGAAAAAGAGCTTCTTGCAGTTGTGTTTGCATTTTCCATATTATGAAAGACCAGTTCAGATCGAAACAAATCATTAGCCATTGGTAACAATTTTGAACAAACCAATACATTTCTTTCCAGCAAGATTGTAATGTATGATGTTAAAATTGCAAAAATACAATGACAGTATTGTTTACAACAAAGGTAAACACATGTATCTTGCAGATGCTTTGTCTCAAGCACCCAGAAAGACAGCAGATTTCGATGTTATGAAGGTTAAATGCATTTCATCATCACAGCTTGATGAGTTAAGAAACCATACTGCTGAAGATCCAGTTCTGCAAAAGCTGTGTAACGTTATAATTCAAGGATGGCTAACACGTCAGACAAGTTTGGCACTTAAAATTCAATAGTATTTCCCATACAGAAATTAACTCATTGTGGAAGATGGTATCATTATGAAAGGTCTGAAAGTGATAGTTCCTAAAACCTTGCAAAAGGAATACATAACAATCTTGCACAGAGGTCACACAGGCACTGAATCAGCTAAAAGTAGGGCAAGAAGTATTGTGTTTTGGCCTTCAATGTCCAAAGATATTGAAAGAGAGACTCTTTCCTGTTCAGTTTGCAACAGTAGTAAACCAAATCAGCAGAAAGAACCTCTTCACCTGCACCCAATTTCTAATTTACCATGGTCCACAGTTGTAGTAGACATTTTCAAATGGAATGGTCAACACTGTCTGGTACTAGTTAACTTGAAGTTAATTTACTTTGTAACTTAGTAACCAACATAATCCACAAGTATCCAGGCTGCGAAACAATTCCAATAATAAAGATGACGAAGCCAGCCATAAGGCTAAAACACAGTTTTAATCTAAAAATCTTGAAAGTAACAAATACACTTGGTTAAGTAACAAATCCACTTGGTTAAGCGCTTTTGTCTACATTAAGACATAAAGCAACAGTAACGAATATCTCAGCATGTATATAGCATAAGAAAGGGGGACAATAGAAGTGCATTGGCAAGGCATGTTGCATGTTGTCAAAACTTCAATAAGTTTGTTTTTTGATACTTGAACAAATTACAACAACGCCATTTTCAGGAGACTAGGAGAACATTTTATTGCACAGGGAAATGTGGCAGATTAGGTTAGATGCAACTAACCCACCAGGGTTAAATGAACACATTTCAATTTCAAGTAAATTGAAAAAACGTTCACTTATATTTTAAAGTATATGAAGCATCTATTATATTCAGTACTATAGCTGTAACATCTAGTTACTGTTGCTTTATTTCTGTTTGCTATGTTTAATTGGTTGATTGGTTCTATGGAAGGTTTCAAATGGGTGTGTCTTTGTATTGTATTTAAAAGTTTTTACTTCACTATTTGTCTTGGTTCTGAGGATGTCTTAATGTAGACAAAAGCGCTTAATCAAGTGGATTTGTTACTTAACCAAGTGGATTTTTTACTTTCAAGATTTTTAGATTAAAACTGTTCTTTAGCCTTCTGTCTGGCTTCGTCATCTTTATTACTTTGTAACTTGTCGTCTATCGCAGTGATTACGAAACTAAAGAGACGTTTCTCAGTTGATGGAAGTCCGCCTAAAGTCATATCAGATAACGGTGCACAATTTACTAGTCAATGTTTTAAAGAATTTGCTAGAGCTTGGGATTTCATTTATGTAACCAGTAGCCCAGAATATCCACAAGCTAATGGTTTAGCTAAACGTGCAGTTCGTAATGCAAAGAATTTGATGGAAAAGTCCAAATGGCAAGGAATTGATATATTTCTTAATTTTTTGAATCTTCAAAACATTCCCCTTGACCAGACTCTTGGTTCACCTGCTAAGAATGTTGTCAAGACAAACAAGTACAACTCTTCCAATCGACAAACAGTTGTTAGTGTCAATCACAAAGAGCAATGAGGTAGTCAAAGCTCAAGTATCAAAAAAAGTTATTTGCAAAAGGTATACTATGACAAAACCAGCATACCTCTTTGACTGTTATTGCAATGTGAAGTTGTCCAAATACAAACTTCAAAAGGTCATAATTGCATGGGAATCGTAAAAGACATTTGTGTTGAACCATGGCCTTACATAATTCAATCCAAAGGTGCAGACTACAAAAAAATCACAGACACATTTTGCCTGTCCCAGAGCCAAAGCTACAGCAGAGTGTGCGTACTAGTGATTCCAGTTCCTTGACTAAATCACTGACTGATCAAATTCTAGAAAGTGGACAGTTTTGTTTGTATAATTCTGATATATCAAATGATGTTTCTCTGTCAAATAAATCTCTTGAGACAGATTATGTTTCTAATAATGCTCAAAATTTATATGTGACAAGGGCAGGAAGAGTCTGCAAACCTAATCCTAGATAAATTGCATCTATAATCAGATAGCCAATGTTGAATTGTGTATACAGTGTCTAATCAGTACATGTGTCTCAAGAAATTTCAATGCAGATTTGTGCATGTGTTTGCAATAAGCAGAAATTAATGAAGGAGGATATAGAATAGTGTGCTATGCTTTGCTTTCTGTATCTTATCAGCCACTGTAGTTTAAGGAACTTTCCAGGTTGGGGGGACGGTATTAAGCTAACTATACTGAGTATGTGTTACAAATAAGATGTAGAATGTGCATGTAGAAACAACTATGTCGGGTGTATTATAAACTATGTGTTAAACTCCCATCATGCCTCACTCATCATTCAACACTCAGTAAGATAGCCAACCTGTGCCTATGTCTTCGGAGAATAATACATTGTCTCTGGATGCACCACTGTTCCCAAATCTCATCTGATACTTACGTACCTGAAATGGGGTGTTATGAACAAGGTCGCAGGAGATGGCCTTATCACAGGCAATCACTGAGTGCTTGGCATCATCTGTACTCCACCTGTGAAGGAACCAGTCTAAGAAGGATATCAGGTAATTATGACTGTGTGATCAGCCTATGGGAAAGGGAGCACTAGACAGAAAGAGATCAAATGGTAGTCCAGCAAAATTTACTCTAGAACCAAATTAGAGGTGCCCCTTCTATGAAGTCAACAGCTGTGGCTTTAACAGTAAGAAGGACTCAGCCTCTCCTTGAGGAAGCTAAGCCAGATATTATTCATTAGGGATGGGGTTTGAGAGGGAGATGATTTGGGTAACTTTGAATAGTCTACAGAAGATTTGTTAGCATAGTTACAGGGGCATATGAAAACTAAGGCAGATGAGCAACAAATGTTTCCCAAGTGTGCTCCCAAGTATTCTAGAACTTCCAGGAAGCTCTGGCACCTTTCTTTAGAAATCAGTAGGGGATCCAGATGCACAAAATGTATTTGATTTAAAAAAAAGTCTTTAAATCTAGGTATTGCAGTACAGATCCTTTTCAGGCAATGTAAATATTATTAAATAATTATATAAATATGCAAAATATTTTTGGGGAATTCTTGATTTAAATTCAGGACTGTACATACAAATGGGGTAAGACACAGATATCTGTGTCTGTCCAGACATATGCAACAACTGGAATGCCGACAAAATACCTTAGTAAAAGGGTACAAAGGCCTAAACAACATGTCCTACATTGACCGTCATAAAGCTCTGTCACTACATTTGGTATTCTACAGACTGCTAAGAGGTGACCTGTGTCAGGCATAAAAGGCATCCTCTGATCCTTTACTGATGTTTTTACTGCACATCAGCATGTCAAATGGCATCAGAAATACTCAGTCCAGGGATCGAAACCTCTTCTGTAACATCAACAGAATGGATTGGAGGGACAGGTATATCTTGCAGAGGATATAGCTGTTGTGGAACAGACTCTGCATTCCAATAAAGCAAAGTTCATCCCTGTCCATATTCAAGTGGAACCCAGATTTCTGGCTGGGAAACATAAATCTTACCCCAGAACTGCCCCCTGTCCTACTAATGGACAGCTCCTAAATGCTTTATCCTATGCATGGAAGCCCTCCAATTATCTATGGTATCATCCCATTTATTCTTATTAGGGATAATATATAATTATCGACCATGTGATGGGTAAGGCCAGTTTATACTAAATAGGATAAGTTATTTCAAACACAAAAAGGAAAATCGTCTAGGCTTCAAATGGCCCACAAGGGCAGATAGCCTAGTACTTAACTATGAACCTATGAACTTATATCCCAAGTATTTCTCTCTGGTTTTATAGCTATGATCTTGCTATTTCAGCTAATTATTAAAACACAAATATCGTTATCAGAATACCAAACACCATAAATCTGAAACTATGTCTATGCCAATAACCTAATTCTTACTACAGGAAATTCACAGAAATCTGCCAAAGCTTTTCTTGAGATGACCAAAGAAGAGAAAATATGGGATATAAAACAAACCAAAGCTTCTCTTCATTAAAACATACAAATATTATTCCATATGTGGCTAAATTGGTGGGGAGAGGGGGCAAACAAACAATCAAGAACAACTATGGGGAGGACAGAAACAATCAATACTATATTATATGGTCCTGTGGCACAGAGGGATAAAGCCCTTGTAGCTCCCACTGTATTTCATTGTAGAAATAATAGACTGTAGTTTTTGATGGCAGCTGATGGTCAGCTGTAATGATCTAACAAAAGGTTACATCATAAATTCATGTAAGGGTCAAACATTATACAGTTAAAAAGAAATATGAAAAAAATCTAAAATGTGTAAAAAATAAGAATTACACCACAAGGTGAAGTTCTTTTCAGGAATATAAGACATTTTCGAAAGTGAAAGAGGGGACTGGAACACTAGCTGAAGGAGGGAAGACTGAAACAGGTAGCTGAAGGGAAAAAGGGCCTTGCAGCATGACTGGATTTTCTTTTCTAGTGCTTTGGGACAGGGAAGTGAAGTGGCAGAGTGTGTTTGTCTTTTGCTGAAATCCTGGATGATGGTATTTTGTGGAATCAGGAGAGAAGTCTGCAACCAGTAGTTCCATGCCTGCATATGATTCAGCAAGAACATGAGTTCCTTTGGGCCTAGTACAGAGAAGCCATAGATGATTACCAGAGTTCTGGCAGGTGATTTTTCTACTTTTCTCATCAGAGGAATCACGATGCCTGGTCACTAGGATATTCTTGATGGAGTGGTGAGAGGACCTGGCCGTCATTTTATATTTTTATAAGATTGTGGATTCCCCCCTTCCTAAATGCTTTGTGGATTACAAATAACTAGGATCCATATGAGTTCCAACTTTGGCCCCATCATGCTGGCAGCAAGACGGTAAGTAGTCACTGGCCAGTGAACAGGGTATAATAGAGTGTTTCATAGCTGGACTGTTTAGAATTGATCAAGGGGGTTGAGGGTGTTAGTACTGCTAAATGACATTGCATTTTCTCATATTTGTATTGTTACATTATAAATCTTCATTGTTTAATGACATTGCATTTTGCTCATGTTAGTACTGCTGCCTTCAAGAATTTTGCTGCTCAATGACATTGCATTTTCTCATATCTGTATTGTTGCATTATAACTCTTTTATTGCTTAATGATATTGCATTTTTCCCCATGTTTGTATTGCTGCATTATAAAGCTTTACTGCTCATTGATATTGCCTTCTTTGTGCATGTTTGAATGTCAAGACCTTTTTCTGTTGAGTTCTAGGGAAGAGGGTAAATGTATGTTTTCATTGCATGCATATCTCACTCTGCCTTATTGCTAACTGGTGCACTGCTGAAATAATTTGTTTGTGGTTGTGCTATTGCCTTTTAAACTAGATGTGTCACCTAGAAAACAATCTGTCATTCTGGCCACCTTGGTGTGTTGGGCCTATAGGGATGTCACCAGAGTCAGGTAAGAAGGAACCCATATCTACTTCAGCTACACCTGTGGGTGCGCTACACCCTGACTGTGCTGCAGATGACTGCTGTTTGACACAGGCAGTGAAGTGACCTGGTGAGGGAAGATGGGAGTGAGAGACTGACACCAGCATGACTTTCCTATTGAAGAGAAAAGTCCAGGCTCACTTTAATAACAGCATTAAGAGCCCGGCAAGCTCCACGATGCAAGCAGTGTACCACTTGGTTGGGAGGTTGTGAATGAGCAGAAGCACACGTACACATCCTGAAGGCAGCCACAGCAGAGCTCACAAAACTGCTGTGGGGGTGGTTGAGTTAAGGCACACTCCACAGCAGCAGCAGCAGTAGGAAGCTGCACCAGTGTCCTCAATCTTATCACCAGCCTGGAAATGGGGCAGGTGGAAGCTGGGAGAAGTTAAGGTGAGTCCAGTAAATGCAGAGAATGAAGAATGACGCTACTGGCAGCTGATGGTCGGCTGTAATGATCTAACAAAAAGGTTACATCATAAATTCATGTAAGGGTCAAACATTATACAGTTAAAAAGAAATATGAAAAAAATCTAAAATGTATAAAAATTCTAAACAACAATAAGGAAAGACTTAAATGAAAGCAACAATAAGGAAAACTTCAGTTACAAAATGGCCGCTGTGTTGATTAGGACACACCATCTTGGTCCACACAGGTTCACAGGTTTGAGTGGTGATAACTATACAGGCAGCCCAGAGCAGCTATCAGTCAAGCTCACAAGCTGCAGAGTGATAGTTAACTGTTAAATGAATCAGGTCCCTCACAAGCTTTGTCCCTCATCCTAAAAACCCATCCCTGATCCCCTAAAATCCTGTACCTAATTCAGAAATTCACTCCCAAACCGTAATCCTAAAACCCCGTTCTTAACACTAATCCTAAAACTCTTTTCCTAACACTAAAACAAACCCCACGACAGCACTGTTGCTGTTGCTCTTTAAGTGGATGACAACAGCTTGTGACTTGATACCACATGAGCGCCATGGCAGGTGTAGTTTGCTACTGCACATCCAGATGAGTCCTAATCTATGCAATCAAAAAAAAAATTCCCTTGACCTCTGGTTTTAATTGAGTGATAACTCTCAAAGACTCCCAAATTATGACCAATGAAAGTCCTGGTAGAAACCTCAGTTCTTAAAAAAATCATATTCAGCTTCCAAAGTTGAATATGTCAGTGAGGAAAAAGAAGAAAACCCCACAAAAAAAAAATGTATGTTTTGTCATTGAATTGATAATGCAGGGCTTGGAATGAACATACCATCACTTCCCTTTACTTTTACTAATCAGAACTTCACTACTATGTGAATCAGTGTGGACACAGATGAATAACCAGGAAGTAGTTTGGGATTATTTTGCCAGTCAGCACGTCACTGCTATGTGAATCAGTGCAGATACAGATGAAGGGCAGGCAGTGGTCAGTGAAGACACAGATGAAGGGCTAGGCAGTGGCTTTGGATTACTTACAGTCTGTGGAGTATTTTAGCTGTATCAAGGAGGCAGCATAAGCACAGACCCCAGAGCATATATCATCCCTGTGAATATCAAACTGATGGTGGTCATCCCATCATCTACAGAAAACTCCCAGGCTAACTTCCAGATGCACACTACCAAATTTTCCTTACCAGAAACCGAAAAGGGAAATTTTACTTTAGACATTTTCTTTCTCAGAAGACAAGAAAAAGTTGTACAAAAGAGTTTGACTCTTTCCTGGGTCTGAACTGATTTAATAGTAAGCAGCCCCTGTCAGGAAGTTTTTGGAGAAAGTGTTAAATTGATGAGGAAGTTGTATGGTCACTGGCCAATGCCATTTCATTCCAAAAGAAAAGGTACTACTGATATCTCAAGACCCTTAGGTTTCAGCTATTTCTCCCCTATTAGAGTCCTTTCAGTATTTAACAGAGATGGTGGATTAGGCCCACCAAGCCTCAGGTCCTCAAAATATAAATTATACAGAGCTTCTCTTGACTGACCAGATGTGACATAAACCCTCCAACCGTTTCCCCTTCTTTGCCTGGTGTCAGAAAAAAAAAATGTACGAACCACTGCCACACTTTCTTCTGAAAAAGTATCCTATGCGCTGAGGAAATTTATCAAAGGGGTTATGTATTTTCAGACCTGAAAATTATGACCGACTCACACAGTTCAATACCAAAATGCTCTGTTTTATAGAAGCCTAAAACTACTGAGCAGCCATTATATGTATCATGCACTAACAATAAACCATTTACCCATTGCTCTCAAATGTCCAGATTTTTGGTATGTTCCTCATAAAATTCTAGTTTTCAGTCAAATCCTTGATA
This sequence comes from Protopterus annectens, assembly GCF_019279795.1. NCBI lineage: Eukaryota > Metazoa > Chordata > Ceratodontiformes > Protopteridae > Protopterus > Protopterus annectens. The sequence continues at coordinate 549,477,218 of NC_056739.1, forward strand.
ACTGAAGTCACTAAATAATGACAAACTTTTGAATTTCAGATTTCATATCCTTCAAAAAAATGCATGCTTGTCGTGTTACTTCTAGCACATTTCTAAGTTTATAAGACCAATATTTAAAATCTGTCCTTATAGTTGGGCATTTGTCCCACCATTATTATTGGCTTTGTCCGGATGTCTTGCTTTAAGAGACTGACTCACACTTGTTTTCACTGCAAAAAAGATGGCAGCTTACAAAAAGTGTTCTTATGGTAGTGGATGTCTTAGTAAGGACTTGAACAACAGCTGCAACAATAAGGATATGTACTTGACTAAACAGGTCATAAATGTTAATCTGAGATTATAGATATTCGTTTAATACATAAAACCTTAAGAACAGTTTAAAAAAGGTGTAAAGATACACTAACTGAATTAGAAAAGCAATGAATAGCTATGTTGTACCTGTTTCTCATAGTATTCCGTCTGATCTTTGCATTCATTCCTCTGCAGGCTCTGGCTCACCCTTTACCCTCCCCTTCCCTCCTCACTCAATCTCTCAGACCTGTTATAACATGCTTAACTACGTCACTTCATCTCAAATCCAAATACATATCCAACTGACTTACACCTAGCTTTCTCTCACTACTAACATATACTACTCACTCAGTCTCCTCTCTTACTCCTCTATCTTCCCCTTCCCTCCCATTAGTCCTTCTAGCTTGTTCCACCTTTTCTGTGGAGCTTCTGCTTTATATCTTACTGAGTTTAGTGCAATATTTGTATATAAGATTTAGATATATGAGTTTAGAACAGTATCTGTTTGAGTTTAGTACCTCACAGTAAGACGTTGTCCTGCTCTATTCTCAGCTAGAGCGTCTTCTATGTGGAGACATGCGTGAATAGGCATACCTTCGTTGAAGGTTGTGCATCAGAGCTGGCAACTCAGCACGTAAAAATCTACTGCCAATCATTAGCGGACCGGAGTTCCGCTGTGGCAACCACCAACCGGGAAAAGCCGAAAGACACAACAACAACTATCTGTATATACATCCTACCTTTATTCCTAGCCTTTAGCTAGATATAGGTATATCTGTTCATTACTATGTTTTATATTGCATGTATAGCTAATGTTTGCTGCAGTATGTATTATTTGCTATTGTATGTATATTCAGTTGTTCTTCATGTACTCTGCTGCTCATTTATTGTTCTGTGGAGCTTTTAACCCAAGGCGTCCACTGAAAAAGGACCTGTGTCCAGCTGGAATTTCCCAGTAAACAAATGCAAATAAATAAATAAATAAATAAATAAATAAATAAATAAATAAATAAAATAAATAAATAAAATTCCAGGAACTTACTGCCTCCAAAAAGTCCCTTCACTCAGTAACAAAAGCACAGTGGCAAACAGCAACACAAACTACTGTGAGAGTCTTCACTATCCTTGTTATAGATACAAATAACTTCCACATAGGATGAAGAAAGGGGAACAAAAAAAGTTTCCTCACTGCTGCTCTCTGAGAGGAGATGAAAGTGTTAGAGTGGTCAATGACCACTTGTGGAGCAAGTAAATGCTACCCTCTGCTTATTATTCTATTTAATTTACACCGTGATTCCGAAGAAGTAAAAGAATGAAATGGTACACAGGTAGGTTATACTGTTCATCTCCGATCCAAGCTGATCTGGTCACATCAGCTTCAGAATATTTTAGCTGGGGGAGTCCTCTCACTTCCCTCTCTTGAGAAATATGTGTGTGTGTGTGTGTGTGTGTGTGTGTGTGTATGTGTGTGTGTGTGTGTGTGTGTGTGTGTGTGTGTGTGTGTGTGTGTGTGTGTGTGTTTGGGGGGGCACTACGGTTAAAAATTTATACAGTGATCTTGATTTACTTTACATGCAGATGTAAATTCTGAGTATGTACAACCTTAGTCTAGAACACAGTGACTTGTTACTAATGAGAATTTAATGTTCTCTAGGGAGTTCTAGTATCGTACAGAGAATAATGAAATAAGTTCTCTATTTAGATGTACCAGTGGCAGATTTCTGCTTGAGAGGTAACACCACATGATCATTACCATCTTTTCAGTGTGAACCTTAGCTCCAATTTCAAAAAGAGAAACCCCTGGTTTGGCCCCCATGTCCTTTGTGGACACAGATAGTCAATAAGAAAAGTATTATACTAACATCCCCTGCCTTACAAATCCTTAGTTATTTCACTACTAACGTGCCCCCCCTCCACATAGACACCCATGAAACTCGAGACCCAAATGGTTTGGGGTCTGTGACTATGAACCTATTTTCACCACCACAGACTTTGCCTCCCTTAGACAGGATACTCTGTAGCAGTACAGACTGATTAAAGAATTTAAGCTATGACTCAACATTAGCTCTATACCATTCCAATTATTGCAACCCGTTCTGTTACTGAATGAGACCAACCTTGCTTAGAAGTTCAGTCTTTTTATGTGAATGTAAATTCCTTTTTGTTTGTTTGCTCCTGGGATGAACCTTTAAATGGCCAAATGAGACCAGTGTTCAATCCCAATTACCAAAATTAATTAAATGAATAAGTAAATAATAAAGTCCCCAGCCACCAGCTAAACACTAGAAGACAGATGTCCATTGGGTTGGATGGTTTTCCAGGGAAGTTCATTAAATATCCAATATTCTGGATTCATTAAATAGTACCTTTCTGTTCTTTTTATTACATTGTATCAAGGGTTCTGCTTGAAGACAGATGGTAGACTTGAGTAAGGTATTCACCATAACAATCACTTTTTGAAGGACAGACTCTGTGCATTATAGTTTCTCTACCACCTTCCGTTTGGGTTGGGATACTATTCTTTCTAGCTTGCATTTTATTAATTATATGGACAGATGAATTCAAGGACTGCCTGTGTGCTGCATGCCAGAAGCAAAACACAGGCTGACCAGGTTGCTTTATTGACTGGTCCACAGTATGAAGACAGAAAGACACTGCTGCCATCTCTGATCAGTGCACAGCTGAATACCACATGTGGTGCACACACTGCCAACATCAGTAACTGACTGAGCACTGCAGTTTGAACTGTGGCTGTAAGTGTCTGACAGAGGATGGGTATGTAAGTAGTTTGAATTGTGGCTGTACATGGCTGACACAGGATGGGTATGTAAAGTAATATTAACTGTGGCTGTACATGGCTGACAGATGATGGGTATGTAAAGTAGTTATTAATTGTGGCTGTACATGGCTGACACAGGATAGTTATTTAAAGTAGTATTAACTGTGGCTGTACATGGCTGACAGAGGATGGGTATGTAATGCAGGATGAACTGCGGCTGTACATGAGCAACAAAGGATGGATATGTAAAGTAGTATGAACTGTAGTTGTATGTGGCTGACAGAGGATGGGTATGTAAAGTGGTATTAGCTGTGGCTGTACATGGCTAACAGAGAATGGGTGCGTAAAGTAGTTTGAATTGTAGCTGTATATGGCTGACGCAGGATGGGTATGTTAAGTAGTATTAACTGTGGCTGTACATTGCTAACAGAGGATGAGTATGTAATACAGTACAGACTGCGGCTGTACATGGCTGACACAGGATGGGTATGTACAGTAGTATTAACTGTGGCTGACAGAGGATGGGTATGCAAAGTAGTCTGAATTGTGGCTGTATATGGCTGACACAGGATAGGTATGTAAAGTAGTATTAACTGTGGGTGTACATTGCTAACAATGGATGGGTATGTAATACAGTACGGACTGTGGCTGTAAATGGCTGACACAGGATGGGTATGTACAGTAGTATTAACTGTGGCTGTATGTGGCTGACAGAGGATGGGTATGTAAAGTAGTATTAACTGTGGCTATACATGGCTAACAGAGGATGGGTGTGTAAAGTAGTTTGAATTGTAGCTGTTTATGGCTGACACAGGATGGGTATGTTAAGTAGTATTAACTGTGGCTGTACATTGCTAACAGAGGATGGGTATGTAATACAGTACGGACTGTGGCTGTACATGGCTGACACAGAATGGGTATGTACAGTAGTATTAACTGTGGCTGTACGTGGCTGACACAGAATGGGTATGTATAGTAGTATTAACTGTGGCTTTACATGACTAATAGAGGATGTATATGTAAAGTAGTATGAACTGTGGTTGTATGCGGCTGACAGAGGATGGGTATTTAAAGTAGTGTGAACTGTAGATGTACATGAAGGACTAAGGATGGGTGTGTAAAGCAGTATGAACTGCAGCTGTACATGGCTGACAGAGGATAGGTATGTAAAGTAGGGCACACAGCACTAAGGCCTGTGCGCTTTACAGAGATACAGCTCTTTGGGCACGACAGTATCTAATCAATCCATAGGAATGATACACAGTCTGTGAAACCTACACACCTTAGGTCTATACTTCACCACAAGTGGCCAGCAGTAGTACAACACAGTGCAGAAGTGCATAGGTGTGCTGCTGCAATGTCCAGACATAACTACTTCCTTAGTGCACACAGGCAACTGCGCTGTGCATCCAGTACTACTACTAGCTCTCTGAGCACTGTGAAACTAGTGTGCATTGCAGCAATGGTGCAAAGCAGCACAGGCTGTAAGGCTCACACAGCAGGACCTCAGGTGTGAGGACTGTAGACGTGTCCATCGGAATGTAACTGTGAGGGCAGACAGTGCTTCAACTTTCAAAATTACACACAAACAAATAAACCTACATATACTTGCATTTTATATATATGTATGTATATATATATATATATATATATATATATATATATATATATATATATATATATATATATATATACATTTACGGTCTTCTGCATCTGAATGGCTGTCTAGCACTCACTGTTAAATGATAACTTAAAGAGTGGTTCTCAGGAGTGAGGTGCACAATTCTCAAAATGAGACACATCTACATTAATATTCATTATACATTCTTAAACAGTGACATGATCTCATCAAATAGCTATGTTGCACAACAGTGTTAAGCTTTCACAAGGAAGGAGGGCCAATAGCTACATGGTAAAAAACATCCTGCTGTGTACCAACAGTTTTAGTGTAATGTATTCATATATGTTTGGTGAGGATAATGCTGAGTATTACTGCTATGGTGACTTGCATGTGCATCTGTTTGCAGGTGTGTGTGTGTGTGTGTGTGTGTGTGTGTGTGTGTGTACGTGCATGCTTGCATGCTCTCATGCGCAATTTGTGGAAAGACTTCAGCAATACTATTAAAAAAAAAGATGTCTATCTGGCTGGCCCTTTGTGCCTATTTGGGGTGTAGTTTATGCAAACAGACCAGGGTGCACTTTCCTTGTCCTGCTACATAGCAATTGCATTTTTGAGTTGCCACCCTAAAGTTAGTGCATGAAGTACACCTCACAGACTTCAGTGGTACACGTTTCATGTATGCAGCTTTTAACATTTAAAGATACATTTTGTAATAATCATGTCTAAAGTACAAATGGCAAGGTTCATTAGCTGTATTGTAAAATTATTGTCTTCAAATGGGGCTGAAAATGTAAAATTTAGACATGCAAAACTGACCCCATTCAGGTGTATAGAGTGTATTTCCCATACAGACTACAGAATGGTATTTCCACATATGTTAGCATAGTGGTGGGTCTAGCAAGATTAAAAAGTCAAAAAAATTATTTGTTTTAACTCCATGGAACATATCTATGATCCCTTCCCTTCTGTGGCAAAAAAATATTTTTAAATATCTACAGCAAAATGTCTCAGAATAGGTATGATGTGAGGCTCTTATCTGGGTTTAGAGCAGGAAAGCTGCTTTGATTAAAAAAAAGGTGTCAATGGAAAAGGATCCAAGATCTACCAAGTCAACTCGAATGTTGTACCTAGAGCTTGGACAGTTATCTCTGCTCTGTGCTTTGCCTCATCCTGCCCTAGATGTGACCTATACTATAAAAGTGTCTATAACAGTTCATTCAGTGACCTTCATATTCTCTCACTGAAGCAATGTTGTCTTACTTCAACAAGAAGTATTTATTTTTTTAACACATTTACTGAATTACCACTTGTAGCAAAGGCAAATGTACATTTAAGTAAAAGTAATCAAACTGTATTAACAAGTTCACTTTTACTAACATATTTCACATATATTGCTATATATATCATATAACCTAAGCAACACTACATAAATTATTCAATTATTGCCCTTTTTTTAAACAAGAAACATCTTTAGTAAACCTTCACTTATGACATAGGCAATCATATATTTATATAAATGAAAAAAAACACACTAACGCAATCCTAGTTGCAAGCATTTAACATCACAAACCATGCTGAAACACTCACAGCTGCAAACATTATACACCACTTATAATCTACCCAATCATTTTCAGTAAAATATTACATACCTAATTTAAGTCCAGCCTTCTTTTAAACCTCATTCCTCCCCTGTATGAAATGCTCTCATTCACACCTACCCCTTTCTAAAGTTTTCAATTGCACTTGTTTTATCTCTGTTACCATATTCATTACTTCTAGTATATTTGGTTAAGATTTTGATTTCCATTTTCTAGAAACTGTTTTTTGGCAGCCACCACAATTAGAGACAACAAGGCTTTACCATGTTTAAGCAGTTCTGATTGCATATCATAGCTCCGAAAAATAATCGTCTACATCACACCAATCTTCTCTCCCAGCATCTCCGACAGTGCATCCTGCAAGGAATCCCTAAACTGCACCAACTCACCACACTCACAGAAAACATTCTCCCAATTACATCTTCCCTCTCCGTCGCACCTCCAACATCTGCTGTACACCTGAGGAAAAAATGTCTGGAGTCTACTTGAGGTATAAAAATACTTGACATTTCCCAGTAAAAATCCTAAATCCTTTAGAGTTTGTTGCATATTTGGCAGACATACATTTATCTTTCCATTTCTTCTTTGTGAACTGCTTATCCAGTCTCTCTCTTCTCAATCCTTTCTAACCTCCTCTGATTGATTCTTATACTTATCATGCAATATTTCATATGCTCTACTAATTATTCCTTTTTTTTAATGGCAGCTTCGGTTCTAGAGTCTATTAAAAACTCTACCAGTGCTGGTCCTTCATTTAAGACCCCTCCTATTTCTTTCTCTTTGCCTATACTCTGATATCAATCCTTGATAAGGAAGGCAATCCTTAAACTGCAGTCCAGATAAATTCTGGGCATCTTCCCATTCTATCATCTTTCCCTCTCAAGTTATTTTCTCCAAATACATTGGTTCCTTTGCCAATTTTCTCCAATAAATTCCATCCCCATTTTGCCTATTATCTATATGCCTAATTGCAGTCATCCCTATCATCAGAATCTCCTTTTTCCATTCCCTTGTTGGCTTAGTTTTTAGGGTACTTTCTGTAACTTTATGGATATGATATTCTGTATGATTATACTTATGTATGATTATTTTTATTCCCGTTAAAAGCATGTATCCAAAATCCCAGTCTCTGCTTGTTTCTTGAGCTTCCCCCCTCTTCATCATCAGCCCTTTCCACTTTAATTTATAGTTTTCTGCTTGTGCTATGTATTGGAGCCTTAACAGTGTAGCTCTGAAATAACCCTTCGATTCAGGTAATCCTAATCTGTCCTGTTCTACTGGAAGAATCAGCTTATCTGTTAGAAAAATATGTATTTAAATATATGTGAAATGCTAGTTTAAAAGCAAGGTAGTTTATAATGCATTTTATTCTATTAATCATATAACAGAAGGGATAAATTCATGTGTAAATGCAAGTAGCTTCTGAAACTGCAGTGTGCTTTGACCCCTGACCCTGGCAGCTGCCAGCTCAGCAAGCTTAATGTTATGCTTTTCATAAGTGATTATCTGCTGGGTCAGGAAATTAGAATGTGTAAATCTTCCGCTTCTTCCTGATAAGATAACTTGTCCTTGGATCTTCCTTTCCTGATGTAGTAATTTGTCCCTGTAAGATAAGAATACAGCTGGTGAGAAAGTGAAACAGTGAACAAATAGGTGAATTTAAAGTCTGAATCTGCTATTGTATTCGAACTGATATGAGACCTTTAAGAAGTAACTTTACAGAAAGACATTATGACTGGCCAGCTGGATAGCAAGGCCGTATTGTATCTAAAGGAAAAGTTTTTTTAAATGTACTGCATCAGCATTATTAGATGAATAGAATACTGTTAGTAAAAGTGATGTAGATGCCTTGTGACTAACCATGTCAGTAGGGTGGGCATAACTTGAATGCAAACACTATAAAATATTCTGTACTTCCTGCATCATGTCAGACAAAATTCTGTACTTGTATGGTTTTTTGCCTTCTGGTGTACACTAGTAAACTTTTGAATCTGAACCTCCTGTGTATTGAATTCTGATTTTTTATTTAACAGTTTGGTCCTTTTGAGATGGAATTCCCTTGGTAAGCTGCAGATCAGAGTGTATCGGTGGTCGAATACTGCGCAGGAGAAGTTACCAAAATGGTTCTTCTTGAGTGAAAAGACCTCCGATTGAATTGTCATGTGTAAAGAGGCTGGCCACTTTCTGATCTGTGGCCGAAGAGCAGAATTTGACCATTTTCAAGACCAGGAGGCTCAGGTAGGAAGAATTTGCCTTTTTTCTGTTTTAGATCAGGGACTAGGTTTCAGTATATTATTGTCAAGATTTGTTTTGCAGATCAGGGACAAAAGGAAGTTGAACAAAAGAAAAAATGCCAGCACCAAGGAGGATCCAAATAGTTTTATTTGAAAGACTGATTAGTATTTATTAATCATTACTTCTTTCCCAATGCAACTGTATTACTGATGATGGTTTTTCACTTCTGTATAACTAATCATCATGTTTTCTATTTATAGGTATATAACATTTATCAGATATATTTATATGAATATTCATGATGATAAATGAAATATCAGGGGTTGTTTAATACTATCATCACATTTCCTTTGTTAACTTTTTGATGGTGGTTATCACAATTATTATTTTTTATTAACCTATTTTTTGGTTTATGTTGACTACAGGAAGTGATGTCATTCTATCTTAATGCTTGGAAGCTATATAAGTTGATGATTTTTGACATTTTGAAAATTTGCTACTGAAGAAAGCCTTGTGCTGAAACCGGTCTAGTTTCAGTCTTTCAAATAAAACTATTTGGATCCTCCTTGGTGCTGGCATTTTTTCTTTTGTTCAACCGTGCTTGCTTGCCTGGCACCAGCCTTACTTGCTAGCCTTTTCCTGACAAAAGGAAGTACTGTATATTTTGTCATAGATCAGGGTAACAGAATAAGGTAGACAGTTATTCTAGATAAACTGTAAACAGGAACTAAGAAATTGACATCACGTGATAAAAAGGGTTACGTAACATTTTCTTTGACATGGGTAATCAGTGCACTAAAACCTCGCGAGATCCACCCCTAACCGAAGACGCAAAATACATGCAATTACAGCGTGCTGATAATGTTAGGCATTATATGAAACGGGTTAACAGATATGAATTTGATGGTAAACTAGATAAACTTACACTAGTTAAACTCCTTAAACAGCTTAAATCTGATGCAGGAGGTCAGGCAAAAAAGCAACGCCAACTAGGCATACCTCAAGCACACAGGTGGATTGAGGAAGCAAATCGTAGGGAACAGAAGCTTAAAAATTCAAAAACATTATTTTTAGACAAAGAGGATAATAACTTGGTAATAGCTACAGCACCTCCTCCTCCTCACTTGCCCCCTCCCTTACCCTTTTCAGGATATGAAGCGAGTGGACAGGCTGGTCCACCTCCGCGTTATCCTGAAGTTTCAGTAAGACCACAACCATTTGTTAGAGATCCTATTGAGACTAGGTCCCGAACATGTAAAACACATAGGGACACAGAATTATACCAGATAGAGAGAAATCTACAGGATGAGAGTGAGAAAGAAATATGCCCACTTATAGAAGTTCCAAATCCTCAGGCAGGACAGGAAGGGCAGGATCCAACACTCTTAGTATATAGACCATGGACACCGGAAGATATCCGGAAGGCTACTGAGGGAATCCCCCATCCGAAAGTTAATTTTACGAAATTTTTAGAAGATTTACAAGGCATGAGGTTAAGTTACCACTTGAATGGGAAGAAGTAGAAAAGTAGTAAGACAAATTATAGGTCCAGATTGGCACATGATTTGTGGCACCTGGAATCCTCGTAATGCAGAACTTAGGCCACTCCCACATAGTGACGCAGAGTTAGACAACAGAGTGAAAGGTCTGACAGACAGAATCTCTGAGAAATGGAAACCTAGAGCAGACTGGACTTGCATTAATCAATGCATACAACAGGAAAATGAGACAATAGATGGATATTATGCTAGATTATTAGAATGCTTTAATAATCATAGCGGTATGTCGGTTCCTGAGAACCAAACAACTGATTCCCCGTACGAACAACAATTAAAAAATGCATTTTTGAAAAGTTGCATTGCACCTATTAGTAGCTTCATTATGAAGCATATGATAGATCATCGAACAGGGAGGCTACAAGCCTTACTCGAATACGCTAGACATGCTGAGAGACATTTTAATAGTAAAAAGAAAAAGAAGGCGCGAGTCTTCACTGCTGAGGATGGAGCTGAAGTATTTGTATTGCAGTCAGGTAAAAAGGGCAAGAAGAATGCCCAGGGAAACAAGCAGTCTGATAAACGATCAGAAGATTTTGAAGAGAGGAAAAAGAGAGGTGAATGCTTCAAGTGTGGAAAGAAAGGGCATCTAGCTAGGGACTGTAAACAAAATAAGAAAGCAACGACGGAAGATAAAGGGGATGAGGACTGACTATATGATAGTGAGGATACATCATATGAAAGTCAGGAATCACCAGTAACAGTTAGAATAGAAAAGACAAATGCCAATGTAGTAGAAGGAGTAGAGGAAGTACAAATTGACTTAGACGAAAATGGAAATGAAATTTTAGATTTAGCATTGTTGAGCCTGGAGCTCTACCTAGCAGATACAAAACCAGAAGTGACACTTCTGGTGGAGGGAAGGGAAGTCAAATTCCTGTGTGACTCAGGAGCATCACGGACTTTGATACATCCCTCCAAGTTACCAGAACATTCCGAATCACCTGATTATATATTAGTAAAAGCAGCAAACTGACAGCTATACAGGGAGCCACTCTCCCATGATATAGCAATAACTGACCCTGTTTCAGGTATGACCCAGAGAAGTAAAGTAGTTGTTTCTGCAAAGTGTCCAGTAAACCTATTGGGCAGGGACCTTATGCAGATATTTGGCATAGCAGTAGTTCCAACTGTACAAGGTATGGAGGCACAGAGACAAATGGATACCTTTGTAGTGCGATCGGAGGGTGAAACCTTTTATTGGTACAGCCAGGACCTAGTCACGACTGGTCCAGGGGCAGTGACCGAGGAACTGATGAACATAGCCATCAGTAAAGCCCCCTCCCTTGACATTGATCAACAGCATTTGTTACACTGTACTCTATACTACTGTACTACACCAGGACCTGATAGAGAGTATGAGCAAGAATTGTTTAGAAATCATGCAACTAGATTGGTTTTGCGTACTTTGTACTGGGATACAGAGGGGAACAGTGTAGTTAGCTGTTCATTACCTCAAGAATTCCTTGCATTGTATAGATCAAATCGGTTGCCACATGTCAGCCTGACAAAGAACAAAAGTGTTAAATGGGCAGACTTAGGAGAAAAAGTAACAAGATGGGAGAAACAGACTGATTTAGAACTGTCAGGACAAGGGATACAAAAACAAAAACTGAATTGGTTGACACAGACACATCCAGCTGTACACTTGCAATCTAGCGAGGACAGCTGATTAGCATTTTTATTAGAAGAAGAAGAAAAGGCCTTGTGTGAAATTCCAACAACTCTGTGGTCAACAGGCAAGTCAGATGTAGGACTTATTCGAACAGCAGGACCAGTTACAATTACCCCAAAGTCAGCTTTTAGACCACAGAAAAGACAATACCCTTTGAGAAAGGCTGCAGAAATAGGAATTAAGCCTATAATAGCAGCATTACTCAAAGAAGGAGTACTGGTAGAATCTCCTGATTCACCATGTAATACACCCTATTTCCTGTTAAAAAAGCAAACGGGGAATGGCGGATGGTACAAGATTTACAAGCTGTAAATAATGCAGTAATACCTAGAGCACCTACGGTGCCAGACCCACATACCTTGTTAAATGATTTAGAACCGCAACAGAAGTATTTCTCTGTGGTAGATATTAGCAATGCTTTCTTTTCGATACCTATACATCCTGATAGTCAATATTGGTTTGCATTTATATTTCAGGGTAAAAGGTATACATATACTCGACTACCACAGAGATATTGTGAGAGCCCAACAATATTTGCACAAGAAATGGCTAGCAACCTGGCAGGGTTTACCCCACCGGGAGGTAGTCAAATTCTACTTTATGTAGATGACATCTTGCTAGCAGCCCCCACCCAGCAGCAGTGCAGGGAGGATACTGTAGCATTATTGAAATTTTTAGCAATACAAGGACACAAAGTAAACAAAAGTAAGTTACAAATTTGGAGAAAACAAGTTAAATACTTGGGATATGTAATATCCAATGAAGGTAGAATACTAGATGAGGAAAGAAAAACAGCAATTTTGCAAGCACCCAAACCAACAACCAAGAAAGAAATGATGTCTTTCTTAGGTAAAACTAATTTTTGTCGGAGCTGGATACCAAATTATGCTGTAGAATCTGCTGCACTGACTGATTTGATATATAAGACACCAATGGCAGCTCAAGATATTTTACAATGGACAACAGAAGCAGAAACGGCTTTCTGCAGGTTGAAGCAGTTGATAGCGTCTTCATTAGTTTTAGGACTTTCAAATCATCACAAATGTTTTTTTCAGACCGTAGATTGTAAGCAAGGGTACATGACGTCAGTATTGACGCAACAACATGGGGACAAGCAACACCCCATAGCTTACTATTCATCACAGTTAGACCCAGTGGTGCGATCTTTGCCTCACTGTGTACAAGCAGTAGTTGCAGCCGCAATGGCAGTACAGGTTTCGGCCTCAGTGGTACTATTTCACCCTCTCACATTGAGAGTGCCTCATGCAGTTGCAATAATTTTACTACAAGAGAAAATGGCATACCTTTCTCCTGCTAGACATCTTTCATGTATGACTATACTGCTGAGCCAACCTCATATGACAATTGAACGATGTACGACATTGAATCCATCAACATTACTTCCAACTCCTGCGGAGGGCACACCACACAGCTGCCTGCAGGAAATTGAACAGTTAGCTTTACCTAGACAAGATCTTACAGATATGCCCTTGGATAATGCTGAGGTGACATATTACGTGGACGGCTCATGCAGATGGGGTCCTACAGGGAAGAATCTGGTGGGATATGCAGTAGTTACAGACACTGAAATTTTAGAAGCTCAATCCTTACCACACAACTTATCTGCACAAGCAGCAGAGTTGATAGCTTTGACGAGAGCATGTACTTTAGCAAAAAACAAGTGTGTAAACATATATACTGACAGTCAGTATGCTTTTTCTACAGTACATGTATTTGCACAACAATGGAAAAATAGAGGAATGATTACATCCAGTGGAAAACCTATTAATCATGCGCAATTTATTTTGGAGCTATTAGAATCTATTCAGTTACCTACCAAAGTAGCTATTTGTAAATGTGTAGCTCATACAAAACAACAGGATAAGATTTCAAAAGGTAATGCACGAGCTGATGCAGCTGCAAAGCAAGCAGCCTCAGACTCAGAAACTTTACTTTTAAATGAGGAATTACAACCCTCTGAGATTTTAGATTTAGACATGTTAAAAACAATGCAGACGCTTACTACAAAAGCAGAAAAACGAAAATGGGTAAAACGAGGTGCAATTTTTGAGAATGGACTGTACATTTCCAAAAAAAGAAAAACGATATTGCCGTCTAATTTATTTAGATATGCAGCTTTGTTGAGCCATGGGCAGTGCCATGTCTCAACAGGGGGGATGGTACAGTTAGTAAATCAAATATTCCAAACATATGGATACATAAACTACACAAAAAGATTTTGTGCAGCTTGTCATACTTGTAACAAGCACCATGCACAAGGAGCATTTAAAACCAAGCAAGGAAGTTTTCCTATACCACCGTACCCGTTCCATACTATTTGTATGGATTTCATAGAATTGAATAAATGTGACGGGAAGAAGTTTTGTTTAGTTATTGTAGACATGTTTTCTAAATGGGTAGAAGCTTTTCCAACCAAAAACCCAGATGCAGCAACAGTGGCAAAAGCCCTGATAAAAGAAGTAATCCCTAGATTTGGCATTCCGGAGAGGATTTATAGTGACAATGGCACACATTTTGTGAATCAGATGATTCACCAGCTTGGGAGATTTTTTGGTATCTCCTTAAAGAACCATTGTGCCTACCACCCACAGTCAGCAGGACTGGTGGAAAGGTACAATGGTACCCTAAAAAGTAAGCTTAGGAAGCTAGTAGAGGAGACCCAAAAGAATTGGATATACTGTCTGCCTTTAGCACTGCTGAGTATGAGAACGGTTCCAAATGTAAAGGGTTTAACTCCCTTTGAAATGGTTTTTGGGAGGGCATATTATGTGCCTCAGTGGAAAGCTCTCATGCCTGCAGAGCAGGAGGCTGACAGTTCGTTAGCAGAATATATGAAAAAATTGTTAAGGAATAAATCTGTTTTGCAGTTTAACTCTTTTTCAGATAAGGAACAGACCAGACCGGTGAAAGCAGTCTTGGCCCCAGGGTCGTGGGTCTGGCTGAAAGTGACGAAAAGGAAAAACTGGGCGAGTCCAAAGTGGGAAGATCCGTACCAGGTTCTGTTGGCAACCCCTACTGCAGTCAGAGTAGCTGAGAGGACGTCCTGGGTTCATTTGATGCATTGTAAACCGGTAAAGAACTTTCAACTTGATAAAAACTTTGAGACTGATACACAACCAGACCGAGATGGCCAAAAGCAAAGTGAATAGAAGTTTAGATCAACCCCAGAGATGTTGCATAATCATTTTGTTGTGTGTACATTTATTAACTGTAATTGTGACAATTTTTCTCTTGCTGTGGTTCATCCTACACACAACCACACAAGTGAAAGTGGGAAGGCATGATGAAACGTCTATAGACTGGCATCCAAATTTTAACACATACCTGGCCATGAAACGTGTGTATGCAGAGACTATGAACATTTCAAATTGCTGGGTTTGTACAGCTATACCAACAGCATACGGAGGACTGATAATGTCCGCTGTCCCTTTGGGGATAAATGAGACTTGGGAGAATTTACTTTTCGACACAGGAACTGTGAGATCACAAGACAAAATAGCATTATTTTTACCTGTTACACAAAAGGGAATTGTGTGCTTTTTTAAAAACAATACCCTCCAAGTAGGATGGAGTAATTGTAATATTACGATATCCTACAAGTGTTACATTGAAGTTAAAAGTGGAGGTACTGTTTGTAATACTAACTATGATTCATATTTGAGCACAATGAAAACAACATTGAATGAAGTACGACAAAACCCGGTTTTGTTTAAATAATTGTCAGTTATAGATCAGAAAATGTTTCATGCAGGGCTGATGCATATTAGTACTAAAGTAGAAAACTGTTATTTTATTTGTGGGAAAAAGGCATATAAATGGTTACCTGAGAATTGGTCCGGCAGTTGTTTTTTGGGTTATCTGGTTCCAGCAATAAGACATACTGCAGAATTACCTTTGGGTAAGATACAAAATGTAAGGGAAACAGCTCGAATATCTGAAGGTCCAGTTAAGAAACCTGTGAATCCAGTTGGGAAGATCGAAGCTGGTTGGAAAGACCATAATTCAGTAAAAGACAAAAGTGAATTGACTCATATGGACTTGGGTGACAGTGTTATATCCTGGGCAGGAATACTACCAGCCTATGGAGCAGTCAAATCAATTTGGGAGCTGAGGAAGTTGTCGAAACTTCTCGAAGTAATGAGTAATGCAACTTTTTCCGCCCTAGAATTGGTGACTGATGAACTGAATGCAATGAGAACTGTTGTGCTACAAAATCGGATGGCTCTTGACTTCACCCTAGCGGCGAGAGGTGGTACGTGCGCGCTTATCAAAGAAGAATGCTGTGCTTTCATCCCTGACAATCGCCATGAGATAAATAATCACCTAGAGGTAATTCAGCAAGTATCAGCCATGACTGAACCAGGCCCAAACCCACTGACGGACTTCTTCCAGAATCTGTTTGGGGGGTGGGGTTCCATCCTAATGAACATTCTAATTGCTATTTGTGTGGGTATACTCCTAATAGGAGCATGTGTTTGCTCTGGAATTCCCTGCATGAAAACATTAATCAAAGATTTTGTTGATGTATCTGTTACTGAAACTTTCTACCAAGATATTAAAATTGAAAGACTGATTTCAGATGATGCTTTTTCTGAAGTATAGATTAAATGACTCACCTAGCTGAAAATCCTGAGTGGGAAAGGCTAGGAGATAAAATGACACTATGCATACTTCAAAATAGAATAAAAAGTATTAATAGGGGGAAAATGTTAGAAAAATATGTATTTAAATATATGTGAAATGCTAGTTTAAAAGCAAGGTAGTTTATAATGCATTTTATTCTATTAATCATATAACAGAAGGGATAAATTCATGTGTAAATGCAAGTAGCTTCTGAAACTGCAGTGTGTTTTGACCCCTGACCCTGGCAGCTGCCAGCTCAGCAAGCTTAATGTTATGCTTTTCATAAGTGATTATCTGCTGGGTCAGGAAATTAGAATGTGTAAATCTTCCGCTTCTTCCTGATAAGATAACTTTTCCTTGGATCTTCCTTTCCTGATGTAGTAATTTGTCCCTGTAAGATAAGAACACAGCTGGTGAGAAAGTGAAACAGTGAACAAAGAGGTGAATTTAAAGTCTGAATCTGCTATTGTATTCGAACTGATATGAGACCTTTAAGAAGTAACTTTACAGAAAGACATTATGACTGGCCAGCTGGATAGCAAGGCCGTATTGCATCTAAAGGAAAAGTTTTTTTAAATGTACTGCATCAGCATTATTAGATGAATAGAATACTGTTAGTAAAAGTGATGTAGATGCCTTGTGACTAACCACGTCAGTAAGGTGGGCATAACTTGAATGCAAACACTATAAAATATTCTGTACTTCCTGCATCATGTCAGACAAAATTCTGTACTTGTATGGTTTTTTGCCTCCTGGTGTACACTAGTAAACTTTTGAATCTGAACCCCCTGTGTATTGAATTCTGATTTTTTATTTAACATTATCCCACTTGACTCTTGCCATCTTCCCCTCCTAGATAAATTCTTTCATCTCTTTATTAATTGCTACCCCAGCTTCTCCTCTGGTTGCTAAAAATATGTCTGACCTGTGTATATAACTAAAGGGACTAAAAACATTTTAACTGCTTGTATCTTATTATCCATATCCATATAACAAAGCTTCCATTTTCTTAGTTTTTGTATTTTCATTTGTTTAGTCCCTTCCCACATGTCCTTAGCTGCCACACCAGAATCATTATTAATCCATACTCCTAAATACTTAATTTTATCATAGTCGCATAAATATGGATATTATTGAACCAATCCATGTGTGAGTACATAATGTACTCCTATTGCCTTTGTTTTAGCTTCATTAATTTTTGTATCCCAAAAAGATCTGAAACTGTCTCAAAATGTTCCACAACACTGTAATGTCTCTTTCTGGTTTTGTCAGGTATAAGACAATATCATCTGCAAACAGAGCCAGCTTTTCTTGACTATCATACCAATTATATCCTTGAATTTCTGAGTCCCTTCTTTTCTTTGCCAATGGTTCTAAATATAATGCAATTAACAAAGGGAGAAGAGGACATCACTGCCTTATTCCTCTGCTCAAGCAGAAATTATCAGAGAGGACCCTGCCTACTTTAATTTTCACCTCATATATCTACCTATTCAACCTTATAATTTTTTCAGGAAATGCTAATTCTTCCATTGACCTGCTCATAAGTCCCAGCTTACTCTGTCAAATCTGTCAAATGATTTCTCTGCATCAAGACCCACCAACAACAATGGTATTTTCTTACATCCTGCTTCCCTCTGGATCATCAATGTTCTGTTAATGTTGTTATATGTTTGCCTCCCTGCACAAAGCCACAATGATCTATATCTATCAATTTTGTCATTACTTTTGCCATTCGTTTAGCCATTATAGACATGAACACCTTATAATCATGGTTTAGTATTGTAATGGGCATGTTTGAAGCTGGATCTGATGGATTGTTACCCTCTTTGGGTATTACAGCTACCACTGCCTTTTTCCAGGATGCTGTTACTTCTTGTCCTCTTAAAATAATGTTAAACAAAACCTTCCAGATATTTATCAGTTTTTCCCTCCTAGCTTCCAAACTTCCACAGGAATGCCATCTGTTCCTGGGGACTTCCTGTAGATTGGTTATACATCATAATTTTTATCTCATCTCCTCCTATCCTAACCATTAGTAATTGAGCCTCTTCTACCTATAACCTTGGCATATTTAATTCTACCATAAACATTTTAATTTGTATCTTTCTCTGCTTTTTACAGACTTTCATAGAAGTTCTGAAATATTTCTAATACATCTACAGGATCTCTTGTTATCTTCCTTGTTAAGTAAGAGTTTATTGATCATAATCTTGATGGTATAAGATATAGTAGCGAGATTCCTACACAGCTTAAACATTTTTTATAAAAGTAGTTAAAGAATAATCCGTTACCAACTTGATACATAAAGCTGTTATGGTACAAGATGTTTGTTTTTTTTTTCTCTCTCTCATCAGAATGTATTTTTAGTTTGTTTTGTTGCAGAAATATAATACATTACTTTCTGTACAAGAAAGATTACAGTATTCCATGATAGGCCTCATAATGTCAGTGTACAGCTATACTTTGTTGAAGTTTATAGTTTTGTTTAATGAACAGAAATTCAGTCTTGAAAGTTTTACAAAAAGGAGAGATAGGACTGCTGTAGAGATTTTATGATTAATATATAGAGTAGCTCTTTCAGTTGGAATCCTTATAATGGAACCATTTACTTCTGAGTACAATTTCACTAGAGTTCTCTATACAGCCTTAATCTACTGTATTACAATATTGTTAATATGAGCCCTGACACTATTTTTGATCACTATCCTTACTTGACTTTGAAAGTATTACTATATGCTCACATTTACTGCATGTTTGTTTTTAAGGACAGTATATAAGCATAATTAATTGTCATTAGTGCACCTCAGCTGATTTTATTCATCTTGGTTATACAGCATAATCTTATTTTAATATATGTTTAATAATCAGCTGATTGATTCATTGTAGTACAAATAGTAATATTTCATGTTGTTTTTCATAATTACTTCATAATATTTAACAATTTATTGATTTTATTATTATTCTACTTTAGTCATATTTACTTCTGTACATAAGAAAGATAAGTTTACTTAAAAGCCATACATTTAAATATATAACAGTTTGCAAATAGGCAGTTCCTGTTTGAAATTTGCTGCTAGTTAGAATGATAATTTGAGTGATAGATGTCACTCAAATTAGGAGTTTATAACTCCAGAAAGGTCTTGGGTGTTTTTTTTTTTTTTGTTAAAAATGTTTGATACAATTTATTGATAATGTTGTTTACGATGTTCACTGTAACTTACATAGTTGAAAGTTAAATACTTTTGATTTTACCTCTATATCATTTTTTAAGTATATCAAACAGTGGTATTCCTTACATTTATCTTTTATACATAAACAGACAAAAGAGTAATAAATGTATAGACAATATGCATTATCACACACGGAAACTACCTCATGACTTCTTTACATTGTCTGTCACTCAATGTTAAATGTCTAAACAATCCTAATAAGAGAAGATCTTTAAATAAATACCTCAAATTGCAAAACTCCCAAATAATATTTCTACAAGAAACCCACTTGATATCAGAAGATATTTCTAAATTGGACTCTAAATCCTTTTCTATTCTAGCCAGTTCAGAACATTCAAAGAAAAAAAGGGGAGTTGCTATATTATGGCATAACAAATTACCTAAACCAAAAATAATAGAATTATACCAAGATAAAAAAGGTATGTTAGCATCAGTTATTATAAAATTTAACAACAAAATATTCACTTTAATCAATATATACTGGATTCCTGGCTTTAGACTTAAATCAGCACAGCAACATACAGAACACATCTTACATTTTTCTAAGGGTAATATCATTTTAGTCGGTGATTTTAACTGTATTTTTGATAGCAAAGACTCTACCTTTATTGGTAAAAGAAAAATCTTGTCAACGGCTAGACTTTTGAAAGAATTTTATGATTTTCTCCTGCTAAAAGATGTAAATAATTATGAAGACCCCAACTCTCTTTTCTACACATTCTATTCACATAGGCATAATTCATATTCTAGGATAGACAAAGCCTTTGTTTCTAATAACTTGGTTGATTCTTTAACTAAAGTAAAGGTAATTACATGTCCCCTTTTTGACCATAACTCCATAACCTTTGATATAAATATCCACTCAACTTCTAATGTACAGATAAAAAGAATTCCAGCATATATCACTAAACTAAATGATTTTAAAGCTTTCTTATTCAAAGAAGCACATAACTGCATAGAACTTAACACAACTAGTGATACATCCGAAGTCTTTATTTGGGATGCAATGAAATCCTACTTATATGGCAGAATAACTAATTGGTATAAAAAAAGACTTATGTGGGATAAAGAATTAAAAGAATTACAATCTAATCTTGACAAATTGAACTTTGATCATTTAAAAAACAAAGATGACAAAGACAAAAAAAAAAAGAAATTCTTTAAACAAAAAGTATCAATATTAAATCATAAAACCATGATTAGCTTAGAGAAATTTAAACTCATTACATTTTGATTGAATCCTAGATCCATGAATATTCTAGCCAACAAAACTAAAAGATTAAATACATTTAACCATATTAATGACATTTTCTCACCACAGAAGAAGAAAATGGTCTCTGGTTTACATAATATACTAAACGAATTCAGAGAATTTTTTCATAATCTTAATCAGTCTTCCGAATTATTAAATCCAAAAAAAGACATACGGACATTCATTAGTAAAAACTCAAAAAAAAATTAACAGAAGAGCAAGCAGAATTACTTGACAGATTACTCTCAAAGACATTCAACTGCAAATTAATGAACTTAAACAAAACAAAGCTCTGGGAAATGATGGCATCATCCCAGAAATTTATAAAATTTGACCTAATAAAGCTATCACAGTTTTACATGCTGTTTTTAACATAGTACAAACTAAAAACTTCATCCCACCATCATGGAAATATACTTTTATAACCCCTATTCTAAAACAGGACAAAGACCCCACTAAATGTAACTCATATAGACCTATATCCCTACTAAATATAGACTACAAAATATTTATGTCTATATATGCTAATAGACTCAAAAATGTTCTTCCTAATCCAGTGGAGGTGGATCAAACAGGTTTCATAATAAATAGAACCTCTTGCGACAATATTAAGAGAATATTAACCTTAATTGAGTCGGTAAAGATTTTAAAAACAAATTTAACTATAATTAGTTTAGATATACATTGTGCCTTCCATACAATTAATTGGGATTATCTTCTCATTCTTTTGGGGGAACTTAATTTTTCGGAACATTTTGTAAACCTTATTACTCAATTATTTAATGGTTGTCATGCATACATCAAAATAGGTCCTAATACCTTTCAATCTATACCAATAGTAAAAGGCACTATACAAGGTTGCCCGCTGTCTCCTCTTTTATTCACCTTAATCATGGAACCTTGGGCAAACTTGATAAGGGATAACACTAATATAATAGGATATGAACTGGGTTTTAATGAAACATCAAAAATTCAGATGTTTGCAGACGACATTCTGATTACACTGGGTGGCAAAGACCCATCACTGTCAGAACTATTTAACAATATGGAGATTTTTCAAAGGAACTCAGGCCTTAAATTTAACCACAATAAAACAAAAATTCTTTTAGTTGGTCAAAAGAAAATTTATATACAAGATAATTTTAAGAAATATATAGCACACTCTAAACAAATAACATATTTAGGCATAATTATTACTAGCAGCATAAAATATATTATAAAACTGAACTTTAATAAAAGTATTGCAAACATAGATAATTTAATAACTTTGTGTCGTTTGGCTTTTCCCAGTTAGGGGTCACCACAGCGGAACTCCGGTCCACTAATGATTGGCAGTAGAGTTTTACGTGCTGGCTTGCCGGGCCTAACGCACAACCTTCAACGAAGGAACGCCCATTCACGCATGTCGCTACACAGAAGACGCTCTAACTGAGAATCGAACGGGCAACGTCTAACTGTGAGGCGATAACGCTACCGCAGCACCACCACTGCGGTCAGAGATAATTTAATAACTAGATTGTCTAAAATAAAATTCTCCATGGATGAGAAATTATCAATTATAAAGATGGTATTACTCCCCCAAAATCTTGTATATAATTCAGTCCATCTCTATACCCCCAACACATTTAGTAATCAAAAAGTTTAACACGATGATTAAAAAATTCCTTTGGCATCCAATTAAACCCAGAATTGCTCTATCAACCCATATGTATAGCTGGGATAATGGAGGTATAGCTTTACCCAACCTAGAACTTTATTCCAATTCTTCAGTAATCAAATCAATCACTCAGTTAATTGACAGTAAATATTCAGCAAAATGGAAAGATTTTTTACATTGCCTGTCTCAATCTCCAAAAAACAATGATACTCATATGTTATACTTAATGAATAACACCTTTATTTGGAGACTGAAAGAATATGTTTCTTTCCACTACACCCAAACATTTAAATCTAACTACATAACTCTAATTTTAAGGTCATTTAAATATGTCATCCTTAGACATAAAAAATATGAAAGCTGGATATTTCTTACTTTCCCCATCGCCTATACACAAGGGATTATGTTTACAGTAGATTATCAGAAAATATCACTATTTAAACAAAAGAGCCTCATAGCATGGTATCAATTGATGAACAACCATGAATTAAAAGCTCTTATTACTATTACAGAAGAGAATAATTTTGACTCAGTACTATGGCTAGACCTACAAGAAGCAAGGAAATACATCAAGGGTAAACTCAATCTAATCCCTCCTTCAATTAAAACCCCAATTCCTAGTCTGATACAGCTTTTAACTCTCTTAACTCAACAGAACATTTCACCGAAAGTTAGTCTTTCACTCATATATAAAACAATAAAATCAGACTTTGATATATATACAGATAATTACTGGGAATTTTTACCACCACTAATAATGCCCATCCTTCAGATAAGGATACATTAAATATTCTTCAATCTGCTGGTAAAACAACATCTTCACAGAAATGGAAAATTTTACCTGGAGATTTTTAAATAGATCATTCCTTACACCTCATAATATCAGCAAGATAACTAAAGATAATGTTTTATGTTGGAGATGTAGGAAGGAAATTAATGCAGACTGGATACATATATTTTATGAATGCTCACTGTTAAAGAAATTTTGGGAAGATGTTAATAACTTCTTACAAGCAATCTTTACAGATAATTTTATTATTACTAAATCACTTGTTCTATTTAACACTCCAATCCCAAACTGTGTAAAACCCAGCAAATATTCAATCTTATGGTCTATATTGTCCATCGCTAGGAAAGAAGTCACAAAAAATTGGAAATCTTCACATAGTCCATCTTTTCAAAATTTTAAAGATCTTCTCAAGGATGTTTCTAAACTCAAAATGTTGACAATTAGATCTAGATCCTCAAGGAATACAACATATAAATATTGGAAGAGTATATCTGAACTATTAGAAAACCAATAACCTGAATGCAAAATCAAATCCTTTTTCTATTAGCCTAACAGTAATATTTCATTCTTGTACAGTGAACATTTCTGTATATAGTTTATGGTATTATTGTTTATTATACCATTCTTTTTTATTTTTATCTAATGTATCAAAAATCTGTACAATTATTTTAATAACTGTGTATATTTCAGTTTTGATTTCAATAAAAAATGTTATTAAAAATAGTGGAAGAAATGTACTCCTCTTCTGCCTGGTGTACAATGAGTAATCATTCTCCACAAACACTCTGCTGTCTCCCACTTTTAGCACTTTGTCCTTCTTCTAGTTTTGTCAGCATCAACTCCTTCTGCTGGTAGGATTGCATCTTTACTATTAAACGTCTAGGTTGCTTTCTCATAGCCAGATTTGGAGCATACAGATTAAATGATCTTTCAACTAACAACTCCTGTTGTGGAATACCAGTCCAGTTGCTTATTTGTGCTTTCAAAAAATGAATGAACTTTGTTCCTTCCAGCTTCTCTGGTATAGCTGAAAATCTCAGGCTTTCCCTATGTGCTCTGTCCACTAATTCTATTATGTTTTGAAACAATTCTTCCTGAGCAATTTCATATTCAGCCAGTCTTTTCTTCAATTCAACCTCTGAGTTTTGGAGGTTTATCACCTCATCTAAATATCTGTTTAAAGTTTTTTCCATTCTCCATTTTCCAGCCTTTTGTTGTTTGTGTTGATATACTCCATCAGTGTTTCATTTATTTTAACCAGGTCTGTGTGCAGTTGTCTTATATCTTCTTGTAGGTTACAGTAGTCATGTCTGGCGATTGTATTTTGCTGAACAGTTGCAGAACTTTCCTCAGTCAGTGTCTCTTCCTCACTTTTTGTAGGTGATATTTTCCAAGTCCTCTGTATTTCTTTTTTCCTGGCATTCAGCCAGTACACTTACTAGCCAGTTACTAATATTTACCCATAAACACAAGTCTGCTGGCCTTCTCTGCTGAGTTTCTGCTTTCACACTGGGAGAGCTAGAATTAAGCTGTTACTCAGTGCACAGCCAGCTTGGATAGTCCCTTGAGAAAAAAATATTTCAGTCAAGAACTTCCAGGGTGGCTGCACAGAGATCAGCAGGGTGATTGTAGCTTTCTCAGTGTGAAAACAGAAACTTTGGGAAGCGGCTAGCAAAAGCCATTTATTTGGTAAAAAGGTCAGTTACTGGTTTGTCACTACACTGCTTGAATGTCAGAAGCTAGGAAATCTGGAGAAAGTAACAGAAAATCAACAAGAAAAGAATTAAACATTCTGGTGGGGAAGAGCCTTGCACTTTAGCAAAAAATAGATACAGTTTCAGAATCAGTACAGTAAATTGCCTCCAGTAATTTAGAGGAAAAATAAAGCTCAAATGCATTTAGAGGTGTTTAAAATAAGTGACACACTAGAAAATATTTTCAGTCAAATGACACAAGGCTGAAAAGAATAGAATAAACTTTATTTAATTATTAAGATGAGCTGATTAAACTTTGGAAATCAGACGCTGAAATGAAGAAAAGACTGTCTGACTATGTACAATCGAGCTAGAAGACAGACCACACAAAGAAAACCAGAGATTTTCTGTTGTACCAGACAAATTTGAAACAACATATTGCATTTATTTTACGAAGATACAAATAAGCAACTGGACTGGTATTCCACAGTAGGATTTGTTAATGGAAAGGGCACTCCATGTCTATTCTCCAAATGTGGCCAAGAGAAATAAGCGAAAACCTATAGCAGCAAAGCTGCAGTCATATTAGCAGAAGGAGCAACTCCATGTATCTGAAAGATAAAGTATTATCAGCTGGAAGACCAGGGTGTGCAGGGAAAATGATTATTCTTAAACCAGGCAGGAGAGAAGCAAGTTTACCCCTGCAATCAGATGATGTTAAGATATGAGTGTGAGATGTAGATTACTATACCCAGTTGTCTTCAGAATATTTTTTTTTCAGGAGGATCAAATACGTTTTTAATGTAGAACAGACAAAGCAGGAAATAACAAAAAGTACACCCAGTAAAAAGTAAGCCACAAGGGGTTATCACTTCTCATTTCTGTGGCAATAGCACAGCTCATAAACAAAAATTGCCAGTGAAACCTTTTCCAGTGTTTCAAAAGAAAATGATTGAGCACAGTCTTACCTTCATAGAAATGCTTTGGTGACCATCTCAAAAAAGTCCACCAGATTTAATATGCATGACCTTCCTTTAACAAAGCAGAACTTTGATGGGTCCAGTATTTGCAGGTTAACTATGTCCTCATTTATCATGTCCACGATGATTCTTTCCATGGCCTTTCATATTATGCTGATAAGACTTATGGGTCTGTAGTAACCCAGATTAGTGGTTGGACCTCCTTTGTGCAAGGGAATGATTGCAGCCATCTTCCTTTCCTTGGGCACAAAACCTGACTGAAGGATCCAGTTAAAAAATTATTCAAATGGACCAGAGAGGTCATGTTTCATGCTATTTATTAAACATCCCAGAATGTTACTGGGGCTCATTGATGCAGTGTTTTTGGCCTTAGAAAGTGCACTGATGACCTATTCCCTAGTAATGGATGGGTGATTGTGTTTTGTGGTATTTCCTTTGGACTATCAAGGAGGAAGTGGGGGAAAAAGCTGAGCCAAACCTGTTAGCCAAAAGGCTGGCAATGGTCTCTGATTTTTTAATTTTCCAAATCTTTTGGGTTTCTAATACCATGATGGGAATGGACCCCATTCCTAAGTCAAAGTAGGATTAAAGTTCATGAAATTAGTATTGTTTCAATCTTTAATATCAGTCAGAAGTGCTCTTTGCAGCACCCGCAGTGTGCCCAGTAAAGACTCCTTCGGCAATTCGTACAGAGTTACATGTATTGGTAACATACCTAAACACAACTGTAGATTCTTTTTTATGAGACCCATTTTCTACTACTACTGGAACTGTCTGAGTATTTTTCTTCCACATTGCTCTTGTTTCTGCCTGCAAATCTTGATATTTTAAGACTTTGTCTCTCTGTATGCAAGACAGTGGAGTCACTGGGTGTTGTGATTTCAATGATCAATGCTACTTTTGTCTTCTTTTCATGGACCACTATATCTATCTTTTGAACTGTTGGTAATGGGTGAACCCATGTGATGAACACTTCATCATTTTCTATGATGCTCTGTGGCTCGTGTTTCCAGTGTTTTTCAGCTACTTCAGTATTATAATGTTTGCACAATCCCCAATGCAACAGTCTCGGCACATTATTATGCCTTTCAGTATACAATCCTTCTGCTATTAGTATATCACAACCAGAAACAAGGTGTGCGACTGTTTCCAGTTCTGTTTTCCAAAATCTACATTGGTCTGTTTCTCCCAAATATTCAATGGACTTTGTAAACCAACATGTACATAGCCCACTATCTTGGGCCTCCAATATTAACCTTTCATCTTTTGGTTTGAATTTGCCTCTCCTTAATCACTCCTGCATTTGATCCTGATCATCAAAAGTTTTTCCAGGAGTTTTCTATACGTGCAACTATACTTATACATTTTCCACATTTATTGCCTTCTCATCTTATCCTTCACCTTATATTCTTTCTTTTGCTTTATGGGACATTCAGTTGCTGCCTGATTTTTATCTACTTCTGCTTTGATTTCCATTCCCTCTTGAATGTGATATGCTTCTGCTAGACTAAGAAGGGAAGTCATTGTAGATTTATTCTCCTCGTGTTGCAAAAGTTTCATGATATTTGGGTCCTGTGATGTCAGCAGATATGTATTCAGTCCCACAATTGCAGAGCTATATATATAATCAAGTTTCACGTAGGCCCATACTGGAATGGGGAATATATAATCTTGGTATGCACTGATTTTTATGTGAAGCATCCTTTGTGTTTTCCTGTCTAAGCTATCCAACATCTTTTGGGTCCCATCAATCACTCCAAAACTGTAAGTTAGGACAGGAAGAGCAAATTGGTTTATAGCTTGAATTTTGTTCCTAGATGCCAATGTTGTTTTCAAGATGAATTGAAGTCTTCTAAAATACTCCTTACTAAGTTTTATTTGCATTTGTTCATGTTTTACTGTTAATCCTTCATCAGTTCCAAAATATTTATACACTCTCTCTTGCTCAAGTTCTTTTATATCACATTCTTGTCCCAAACTGATGTTTTCTTGGTGTGCAACTTTCCTGCTTTAAAGGTTGCTTTTGCACATTCGTGAAGACCTAATAACATATATCATCTGAAAAAGTTTTGACTACTTGCAGTTGTGCTTTCAGTTCCTCATCTGATGAACTTGACAGTTTTAAATTGTTGACAAGAGAAGATGAGAAGTCTTTATAATGTGTTGCTTTCTGTGAGCCAAATTCTAACCAGGTCAACTTCTAATTCCCAATGACCAGAATACTGAAAATGAATATCCCAAGATGAAAATCACGAAGTTGTGGAAACCCGAACAGCGTCATTTTACCATGGGAAGTAAACAGTTGGTCACTGCTAAATGTAACGCACGCCAAGACCAACATGTCCTTTTCTCCACTGTAGCATGATCCCAGAGTTGGTATATTAAGTTGGGAGTGTGGGGGCACAGCCCCCACATTGGGGGGTGTGGGAGGAGTACCCCCCACCTAGGTGGATGTTACTTACATCAGCGTGGTTTCCATTTAGCATTAAACCAAGGTACAAAGCCAACTTTCCGGTTTTCATGGATTCGTGATTTTCATTTCAGGATGTTGAACATTGGTATTCTGGTCGTTGAGAATTAGAAGTAGACCCATTATAGCCATAACCTAATCTGTTAAGCAAACAGCTTAATGAGATAAGGGCAAAGCAAAAGAGCAACAGTGACAGAGAGTCACCCTGGAATATCCTCCTTTGGATTTTTATTCCTGGAATAATAATTTGTCCTTTATAATGGCTTAAATGCAAAGTGGTTTGCCAATGTTTCATGGTCACTGAGATGTAATTTGTCAGTGTAGGGGGTATCTTATACATTTTAAGCACTCTTTTATCCATGAATGTGAGATACTCTCAAATGCTTTTTTGTAGTCAGTCCATGCCATACTTAGGTTCTTCCCATTTTTACAGTTCTCCACTATGACTGTATTTAACAACTTATCCTTTCTTCCATATGCCTTTTTTATTGTCCTTTTGTTCTATTGCCATAATTGAGTTTTTATCTAAATGACTATAAACTCTGTCGGCATCAATTCCAGTCTATAGTTTTTATGCTGTTGGAAAGCAAGTTATTGGTCTATAATTTTTAGGGTAGCTTGAAGGCTAACTCTTAGGTAAGTGCATTGTTTTTCCTGTATTTAGGCAGGTTGGTGTCTGTTCGGGGTGCGCATGTAAATAGTTTTTACTGATGGCTAATTCTTTGTGCAAAGATGTTAATACGTTTAACCAGAAGTTAAGTATTGCATCTGGGCCTGGGATTTTCCAGTTAGAGGCTTTTATTAACTTTGTTTCAATCTCTCTTGCTGTTACTTCATCCCATTTCATATCTTGTATCTTTGAACTTTCTTATTCTTTCTTTTACTTCTTCTATTCATTTAGCATCTTTGTTATGTTCCACTGGATCTTCATAAATACTTCTCCAAAATGTTTCTATTTCTTCTATTTTTGGTATTCTTTCAGTTCATTTTATCTTGTTTCACAATCCTCTATAAAACTTTTTTGGGTCATCAGTAAATTGCTTATTTTGTAGTTTTCTTTTATATTTATCTGCATATCTTCTAAGTTTTTCTGACTGTGCTGATATTTTTAGTTTATTATTTACATGATAAATCCTGATCTGTTATAATACTGTGCATTGCTTTTATCGCGTCTTTCTGAGTATTTTTGTTGATCTGTTCCCTCTTAATTGCTTTATAGTTTTCTGTATTCAATACTTTCATGATGGTATCCAATTTCTTCCCTTCCTTACTACTCTATGTTCTTGTGGTAGAATTTTATCTGTTATTAATTTAGCTACACAGTAATATATCATGTTTACTTCTGTTATATCACATGGATCTCTATGAACAGTCCTAATTACTGTGTTCAGTTGTTTCATCAAACTTCTAACTTTTTGGGTTTTATTGACCTTCTGCAGTCTATTTCTTTTATTGAGCTTAATATACCTATCTATGTTAAATCAAGCAACTCTTCTCTTAGCTCATTTTCTTCTAAACTGATGGGACATTTTTTGTTCTCCATTTTCTGCAGGCATTCTATAGAAAGTTGTGTAAAATCTTCGTGTGGCACATTCTGTTTAATTTCATCCTGTCATCCACTGCTCTGTCATATGGAAATCACTGGCCTATCACTCCTTAACATTGACTGTGTCAGGGTTGCCACAGTTTCCCCTGATTCAGTGTGGGTGATGCTATTTACAATGAGTTCTGTGCATTGTTGTGTATTTCCTCTCTGTAGAAAGCTTTGTGGTTGACATTTGCCTGAGAAGCTATTTTTTTCTTCAAATTTAGCCTTTGAAGTATTAATCAACCTTCTTAGCTGCCTGTTTAGGCTGGTCAGAGGGCTGTTAGTATATATGGTTTTGTTCCTCCTATGCTAGGCAAGGCTTTTTTTTCTTTTGTTGTATAACTGCTTGATATTGTGATTCCACCAGTGTGGCTTGGCTTTTGAGATTGTTGCATTCTTAATATGGGTGGGCACAGCTCATAAAGATTTTGTAAATAGCTCAGTGTATTCTATGGTGTTTACTGGGTTTGGGGTTGGTTGGCATTTAGCCAAGGTGCTGTTTAATAGAGAAAGGTTAGCCTTGGAATAGTTCCTAAAGGTTTTTGTTTCTCTGGATCCCTAGATTTAAATTTTTATTTCAAGTAATACTGCCTTACAATCAGATTTAACGAGCAAAGATATTACATGGGTGAGGAACATTGGCCCCCCATGTTCATGAGTGCAAGGTCAAAGATGATTGTTTCCCTGGTAGGAGAATGGACCATCTGTGCCAGAATGTTGCTCTTAACAAAGTTTACAAATTGCCAGTTTTGTGCCTTAGCAGTGGTGTAGGATTCTCAGTCTATAGAGGGGTAGTTGAGATCCCCCATGGATATCGTATTGAGTTGAATGGTTAGGGACTCTAATACATTGAGATAGATAGTATGGGTTTCCTGGGACATGGAGGGGGACCTATGTTGCAAGGATATGGTATGACACCCTGTTTATGGTGAGTTACACATGTATGAGTTCCAGTGGGTCATACACTTTAACTAGTCTGGATGTGAGAATGGTCTTAATATAGACTGACATTCCTCCACCTTTAGTTCCCTCCTGTGCAGCAGCTGGTCTAAAGATGTGAAAGGTAGTATAACCTTGCATTGCTGGGGTACTCTTAGCAACTTTAAACCATATATCCATTACTACACAGATGTCTACACTTCCAGGGAAAGGACGGCTTGCAAGGAGTGGAGTTTCTCCTAGCATTGAGCAGTACCACCTCCAGATATTCCTTCATAGGTTCAGTTAAATCAGTAAGTTTATCAGTTTGGCATTGCCTAAAAAAGGCACTAGGTGGTGGAAAAGATCTTTGCCAATATCCAAAAGCCTAGAGGGGATAAGTGCAGACCATCCCTGACAAAGCAATGTGGTTTGTCAACCATGTTCTTCTAGACCTTCAAATATTGTTCCTCCCTGGACTGACACCAGAAGCTAAGCCAATTGTTAAAATCAATCAATTTCTGCTGGTAACGTAACATCATCCTTGGAGAGGATAGTATGTTGCTCAGTGCTAGGCTCACACCTGCCTGAGACACATAGTCAGCGAGCTCAATCATGTCTTGCTTCATATAGTCAAGGGAGATATGCCTCAGGTTATTAACACCCACATGGACTATGACAGTCATACTGGTATCTGTGGTTCAATGACCTGAGTGTCTGTGTGACTTGAAGTATCCTAGCTCAAGAAAGGCAGCTTAACCGTAACTCTCTCCTTACTCACTCTGGATTGGGGTACATTGGTGTGCTTCACTATATAATCACCAATGACCAGAAAATTTGGCTGTCTGCTGGTTTGCCTTACGGGCTTAGCTGTGGAGGCATTAGATACTACGCACAGCTACTATGTGTAGCTGTGGGTGGTGTTTTAATGGAGTGCTTACATGATGGCTGAGGACCCTTTCTTTGATTGTACTGTGCAGGAGCTATTAGTGTTTTAGGAAGATTACCTGTAAGTGCCTTAGCATAAGAAGTTTTCTGTGTAGGGTCTTTAATCTGTGCAGTAGTTGTGGTGCAAATGTCCTGACAACCCCTATAGTTATGGGTGTATGAGAGAGAATTTTCTCCAACATTAAAATGTATTTACACCTCTTGCATACACTATTTGTTTTATTAATTATTAAGACTGGCCACAGAGACAGTCAGAAAGTGCATATCCATGGCCACTGATCTACTAGGGAGGAGTGAGGAAAATTTAAATATTGAACAAGACAATAAAGCAATCAACTTGATGAGCAACACTCAAACTAGATGCTCTAGTAGTTAAAAAAAACTGTCTAGACAGTAATGCCACAAAAATGCAGACCACAAACCAGAGCAAAGGTCTTAGAATAAAGCCACAATAAACCTTTACCAGTAATTCCCAGCTCTGAAGGCATTAGGCTACCTTCTCCTGCCACAAAAGTGTAGACCACAAACTTTCTTAATGTAAAATAACTGGTTTAAAGCCCAAGTGGTTAAACCAGAACTAATACAATTTTAGAATAACAAACACAATATTTCTGGTTTAAGAAGCAGAGTACTGAATTATTTAAAAGTGTAGCAGTGCTACAGGTGACACATTTAGATTCAAATGAAAATGTGAATTTTCAAAAGAAAGGATTTCAGAATGGTTATTCTGCAGAGTGTCAAGGGCAAAGGATAAGGGGATAATAATACTGAGTGCAAGAGGGGTTCAAATAATGATAGAGGAGGAGAAGGAAGATGATAATGGCAAATCTGTTGTAATAAGGGATTATTGGCATAGAAGGAATATTACAGGTCTATATTATATAAGCGAACACAATGAATTGCGAACGCTATATAATCAACCCACAATCCCCGAAAACCCAAAATGTTGAACACATGGATCAGCGATTTTTTTTTTCCAGTGGAAAAAAAATCACTGATCCGTAAAAAACACAAAATAAAGTCAGGGGCTTCACTGCCCATACTTAAATATACCAACTCTGCGATCGCACCACAGTGGAGGAAATGGCAAAGTTCCAAAAATGGCCCAGTGATTTTTCTTTCCCTAGGAAAAAAAATCACTGTTCCCTGCTTTCAGTATTTTGCCATTTCGCGTAATGACGTTCCACTAAACAGCGTTCACAATTCATTGTGTTCACTAAAATAATAGGGACCCGAGGATTACATTGGCATGCATTTATATTCAACTTAAGATTACTACTAAGGAACTTAAAGAGTATTATGAAAAAGCACAGCAGGAGACAAGGTAAAATTGCTGTTCCATGTTTAATAATACATTAAATTACCTGCTTTTGTCCTGGTACAATGGACTTCATCAAAATATCAGACACAAGCAGTCCATACTTCTATACAAGCTCATCATTAGCAGTAATTAACAATCACTTAATCAATCAACATCAAGCATTTCTTAAAGAAATAAAAAACCTTAAATTACCCCTACTGTTATACATATAATTTAATAAAAATACACTGTCACGATTAAAACAAACAAAAAAAAAACCTACTAAAGATTGTTTATATAAAATAATCTTTTAGCCTAAGCACAAAACTCAGGGACACCTATTCATTAGGTCCAGGGGGTTTAGAGGCATTAATTCTGATCTGACATTTTAGCTCTTTATATTCCAGGTAATCATCAACTTCATTTGAATCCCATGGACTTAATGAACAGGTGTCTCTGAGTTCTGTAGCTTTTGCGTGATGTTAATTGATTAAATGATTGTTAATTATTGCTAATGATGAGCTTGTATAAAAGTATGGACTGCTTGTGTCTTTGATATTCTAATGGAGTCTGTTGTATCAGGATGAAAGCACTTAATTTAGTGTATTATTAAACATGGAATGGAAATTTTACCTCGTCTCCTGTTGTGCATTTTAAAGGTTTTAGTGTTTTTTCATGTTACCAATATTATGAAAAAGGTAATAAGCTTCCAGCAGGGAATATTATTCATGGATAGGGACAGTAACTTGATAATGCAATACTGAAGATGTAGCAGGGGACCTATAATGGAAAATATAAAAGAGAAGGGTACATTTCTTAAGAAGTATATGATAATATTTGGGATGGAAGTTGTGAATTTACTAGTAGGAAATCAGACATAATTTGTTTATTATTCCCCAAGGTACAATAAATAGGTTATAGTGGACATAAATGATATTTCACAGGAAAATGTGTACTTAATTGAAAGCTTTGAAACATATCCAATAACTGTTTCAACCTTAGCACCAACACAGACTAGGATAAAGATGCAGGGTAATCAAGTAAAAATGAGATGCTGACACTTACCTATTAAAAAGTGAAGAATTTAAAAAATATGTAGTGGAAATTATTCTATTTTTTAAGGGACATACACATTTCTTAA
Organism: Protopterus annectens; assembly: GCF_019279795.1. NCBI lineage: Eukaryota > Metazoa > Chordata > Ceratodontiformes > Protopteridae > Protopterus > Protopterus annectens. The sequence goes on from NC_056739.1 coordinate 549,511,588, forward strand.
GAAGGGATAGCTGAAGTATGAGACAAAATAAAAATGGAATTTAAAAATATGGTAGAAATGAGAGAGGAAAGAGATATGGAAAAGAAACAATAGGAAATATTCTTCACTGCTGCAGTAGCCTTAGCTATACAGGTTATATCCTGCCCAGGATATAACAGCCAATCAGCTTCCAAAGCTTCAGGGCACCTTCCTAGTATGCAAACTGACAGGCAGTTTGAGCTGAGCTGACTAAAAGAGAAGTTTGGCTGCAAAGCCCATGAGAGCTTTACTGCCACTGAAGAGAATGCTCCTCTGAGGCATTTGATGACGGATGGTCTGCTTCTGGTTTCCTTTGCTGGACAGATAAGTTCCATTTATGGAGAACTTCCATTTTCTTAAATTTAGTATAGTTTTATTACTTCGTCTTCAGAAAAGTTATTTTAAAGCTAACAATGTTGTGTTTTAATGGACAGTCTTGAGACTGTAATGTTCTTTTAAATGGAGCACTTATTTTTTTCCGTCAGATTAAAAGTAGTGTAAACTAACAGAAAACATACTTTCTGTGGAGAAACTGTCTTTATTTTTCAGTTGTGGGGCTGCCATAGTGCTTTAAAGTGCTTTTTATTCTGTTTTTTTCTATCAAAAGAATTTACTTTTGTGGACTAATAGTTTTATTGGCATTTGCTGCTTGTCTTCCCAGGTAATGTGCCAGAATGCTATGCCCATCCTGGTAGAAGCAGCAGCTGCCATTAGAAACTCATCCAGCTCCATTTTTCCTGTAAAAAAAAAAAACAGAAAACCAAGTACGCATCTATTCCTCATCAAATTTCTGGGATAGGAGTAGTTCATTGGGACAGCTCAGGGTTTAATTCAGACTACTGATTCTTCTTGTAAAGTAGTTTTTGCTAAAAGAAAGGATTCCTCTTTTCCTGAAGATATTCAAGATTCTGAATCTGAACAAGATCATGCAGGGACGGATTCAGGATTTTGTCCTCATATTTCTGATTCAGACTCAAAGGAGAGCTCAGTTTCTCATGCTCCCTGTTGGGGTTTCTCTTTCTCTGAGACTATTGCTTGAATGTGCTAGTGTTTTTAGTGGGAGAAAACCAAGGTTTCTCAGTCCCTCAGAAAGTACTATGAGTTGTTACAGAAGGATTTTCCAGAGCTTACACCCATTCCTAGTGTTCTTTCTGCTTTAGAGGATGTGTCTTACTGCCTGCAGTTTTCCTGACAGTCAGGCAGATGTCCCTAAAAAGGCAGATAGGATGTATAAAGTTCAGTCTTTTAACATTTTATAAAATAATTCGCTCAATTCCTGTATACATAGTGTTTGCGTTCCTGCACGTGGAATGCATATACGCTATTGTACATAGCTATATGCCATTCTGCTTCTATTTTACTGTTGAATCTATTTTACTGTTGAATAAGACCCTAAATTTATCTGCTTTGTACATTCAGAAGCCTGAGGCTCTATTTAATATATTTTGATTAATTGCTACTGTTGTTAAAGAATACTGCATTATATAGCAATATTTAGCCATGTTTTGTTAGAACTGTCAATATTTTTAAAAGACTACTCCTAGCTTAACATTTGGAGTAAGTGAGGACTACTGCTTTTTATACTTGTCCTCTACTCCTAAGCTTAACATATGGTGTAAGTGAATTCAGCCATTGGGTCTGTTTATTCTCATACTGTCTCTTGCTATAGTGTTTAACAGAACTGTGATATCTTGCCTAGGATATGAATATCAATGCCTAGTATTTCTACTGAGTGTGCCTTGTTTTCTGTTTATTTTACTTCTTGTTTCTCTCCACTTTATTTACCCAGTTGAACAGCCTGCCTGTATTGTCCTCTAGTGTGAGACTGCCCTGTCGCTGTTGACCAGCGTCCTTCACCCAACATATCTACTACTGTCCATTCCTAAACTGAGGAACTGAACCTTAAACCTCCCTATTTGAAGAAAAGTATAACACAAGAAAGTATGTCCTCCTAATACAACAGACTGTTCTAAAGCTAGCTCTGTTTTGAAAACTCAGGTTAACTAATGCTAGTTCTGTTCTGATACTCCAGGGTTTGCTATTATATACTCCCTAGCTAGGTCGACCAGCAGCCAAAGCCCTTCAAGTACTTCTTGCTTGCCCTCTCCTCTTGTGTCCAATTTTAACATAACTCCTTCCCCCCTGTACTTGTGATACCCCAGCCCTGCTACATTTCAGAAGTAGCTACTTCTTGCTATAAATCTTTTGTCCACTAGGTGGTGCCCTTCTCCTGGTCTCTCCCATCTGATTAAAGCCTCTTCCCTTATTCCCTTAAACTCGCAGGTTTTATCTATTTGTAAAAACTGCTGCCTCCATATATTTTTCTCTCCTTCCTCCTGTACTCCACTTCACCTACATTTCACTGTCTACTATCACAACCTCCCAGTGCAACAGTCCCTCCTTGAAGATAAGTATATCATAATTTTCTCTGTCCACTATTACTACTGATTACGCCCTTACCTTCTACCCATCCCCAAACTTTCCTTAACAATTCAGCTCTCCACTGAGAGTTTTTCCTTGGCCTCTCTCCTTCAGTGGCTCTACCCATTCCGTTCGCCCTGCGGGCTCACTCCGCTCACCTACCCTACCCCCAAATCCCACCACCCCAGTGCATTTACATTTATAGTCATCACTGTCTCCTCCCCTGTTGCTCTCAACCTATCACATCTCTTTGCTCCTCCCCTCCTAGATAAAACTCTTTTAACTACCCCTCCCCCTCTCTATTCCCTTACCTGACTGCTCTCTCACATACTTCTCCTCCTTATATCTCCAAACTTCCCACACAGTCTCTACCCCCTCTTTTAATATCTATCCTACCCTACTCATCCATGTCTCTTCCACATTATCTCACCTCATTTACATGTCTTTTCCTTCTAACTACTCTCTATAATGTAACTTCCTATTCCTCTACCACACTACCCTCCTCTTTCCAACTCCCCTCATCCTCCACTATCTCCTTTCCCCACCCTTCAACACTCCATTTTTATTTAATATTCCCCTCTCTACTTCAACCAAATCCATTTCATTATTTCAAACTAAAACTCCATACAGTCTATTTAAAATCTCCTGCTATCAAAATTAAATTACATCTCCCTCTTACTTTATGTCTCAATTCAAAGTTTCACCTCCTCTCTCCCTTCTCTTGGCTTGCTCTTGCAGGAGATATCCACCCCAACCCTGGGCCAACACCTGCTAACAATCTCTCTCCCACTACCTCCACTAATAGATACAGCCATAAATACCTTAAATTCATTACCATTAATACCCAGAGTATTAATAACAAAATAACAAATTTCCATGCTTGGTTAAATCTCACTGCACCCGACATAGTAGCAGTAACTGAAACCTGGCTAAAACCACAAACTGCTAACTCTGAGATTTTACCACCTGGCTTCCAAGCACTTAGGTCCGATCGCCAAAACAAAAAAGGAGGTGGTGTAGCCTTTGTCTACAACTGCCTGCTAAATCTCAGCCCATACCAAAATCCCATTCCTAAATTTAATAATGCCAAACTAATCATAGGAATCTTCAAAATAAACATCTTTAAAAGTATCTGTATTATAACCATCTATATACCCCCTGGAGATAACTCCTCCACCCTTGAGAATATTCTCTGTTGGGCCACAAACAATATCAAGCATGAGACTTACATTCTAGGTGATGTCAATATTGACTGGAATACAATTAATAATAATACTCCCACTCTGTCTATCAATCTTTATAATTTTACTCAACTAATAAACAACCTTACCAGACCTAACAAAAATAACCCTCCAGGGTCCATCCTGGACTGGATTCTAGTCAGCTACCCTAAAAATATCTCCAACTCTGGTATCTTACCAGACTCAATAAGTGATTATCTCCCAGCCTTTATTAACCGAACTACCCAACAGCTCCCTCACCAACATCAATATGCCCACTCTCATAATCTAACTAATTTTAACCCTTCTGTATTCTCTGAAACCCTTAAACTAACAAACTGGGATTCACTAAAAACTCTTCCCCTAGATGAAGCCCTAGAAGTCTTCAATACTACCTTCCTTAAAATCGTAAACTCCCAAGCCCCACCTCGAACAAAATGAATAAAGTACAACTCTACCCCTTGGCTAACTAAGGACACTAAAACTCTAATGCTACAAAGGGACAAAACTTGGAAACTATACAATAAAATTAAAAACCCAGCTTCATTCCTTCAATTTAAGCAACTCCACAATCTCACTAAAAAACTTATCATAAAAGATAAAAAAAATCATACATACTACAACAAACTACAGTCTACCCTTGCAAACAATCCCAAAAAATTCTGGAATTCCATCAACTCCCTCTTACACCCAGGTACTAAATCCAATCCCTGTCCAGACAACAATAAGACTGACGCAGAAATTGCAACCCTCTTCAACTCCTTTTTTACCAGCTCCATAGCTGAACTGACTAAATCCTTCTCCACTTCCACCCCCAGCCCAAACCCAGAGCCTTTTTCACCATCCTCTCCTCATTCCTGCTCCCATAAACCCCTCCCACTTTTATTCTACAACCCGTGTCTACCACCGGTATCAAAAAACTTCTTTCCAAACTCAAACCGTGCTCCAATGCCCCCAACAATATCCCATCTCTCTTTCTCAAGCTCGCAGCAGATGGCATCGCCATACCTATCAGCATTCTCATCAACAGATCCATCCAAGAATCTTATGTTCCCAAACTTTGGCAAGCTGCCCACATTCTGCCCCTTCATAAAGGAGGCAAAAATAATAGCATTTCTAACTTCCGCCCAATAGCCATTATTTCCCCAATTTCAAAAGTCCTTGAAAAATGTATCCACCGGCAACTCATGCCCCACCTCCTCAATAACCATCTCCTCACTCCTACTCAACACGGGTTTCATCCTGGCCACAGTACCATAACTGCTCTCCTCTCTTTTCTAGACATTGTCAACCATGCCCGTGACTCTGGAGATATTGTCTCCACTGTTCTTCTTGACCTTTCCAAGGCATTCAACACAATATCCCACACACTCCTTCTCAACCACCTTTCTAACCTCAATCTCTCCCACAATTCCCTTTCTTGGTTCAAAAGTTATCTCTCAGATAGATCCCAAGCTGTGAAATGGAATACAGGTACCTTGAACTTCTTACCTACCCCTACCGGAGTCCCTCAGGGTTCTATTCTCAGACCTCTGCTCTTTAATGTCTTTATCAATGATCTCCACTCTGCAATTCCTCATTCTCAAATTGTACAATATGCAGATGACTCCACTGTTATCTGCTCAGCCCCTAGCCTTCCCGAGCTCCAAGCCAAAACCCAATTGGCCTTCACAGCCACAGAAAATTGGATGCTTCAAAACCATCTTTCCCTTAATGCCAATAAATCTCATATCATTTTCTTCTCCCCCTCAAAAGCTCTGCCTCTTGATAAGCCATCCTTCAAAATCTCCAGCCTCTCCCAGTCCCCAATAGAAGTTGTTAGTTGTGCAAAATTACTCAGAGTTACCATTGATGAACACCTGAAATTTAATGCTCATATTCAACTAAACATAAAAAAAACATCAGAAGCTCGGTATGCTTTACAGAAATGCTAAATTTCTATCTTTAGCTACAAGACAAACACTCGCCACTACCTACCTTCTCCCTTCTCTATTGTATGGTGCTCCTCTGCTAACCAACCTCACCGCTTCTATCTCCTCAAAGCTCGAAAGTTGCTACTACAAAATCGCCAATTTCACTACTAACTCCACTCATTCTACACACCATTGCATCTGCCTCCATAGTCTCCAATGGCTAGAACTCCCTAATCATCTCGATTACCTCCAACTTACTACTGCACACAAACTAATTTTTAAACCCACTGCTTGCCCTGCATTATCTAACATCTTGCCCTTCTACACTCCTCTCAGGCCCCTAAGATCTGGCCACCAAAATCTTATTTCAGTATACAAACCCAAACGACCTCCTGGCCACCTCCTACTTTCTTATACTACAGCAAAAAAATGGAACTTGCTTCCTCCCCTTCTAAGAGTCACTACAAGCTATGAACAATTCAAATCTCTTCTCCATTCTCACCTCTCCCAAAACTGGAAATGTAATTGTATACTTCCTACCTAGATCTTATTACATCCCAGTTCCAATTTTCCCCCTCTGGTCCCTCTTCCTCAAACTCTCTCCTCAGCTCCCCTCCCTCTACTTCTTTATCTCCTTTCTCTCCCCTGCTTAAACTCTCTATTTATTCCTTTTAAATAATCTTCTCCCCACTGCCTACATGCATGCCTAGTCTTACAAATGTATCTTTTACCTTTTTCATAAGATGTACTTTTAGACTCAAACATAAAATTAATCCTAGTCTAACTGTTCTTTTTTATCTTCCTCCTGGCATCTCTTCTCCTTTAAATTCTTTGCATCTCCTTCACTTCTTTGTTTTACTTCTCTTGTATTCAAGATCTATGTATAATTTCTTTTTTTTCTCTCTCTCTCTTCTATGCTAACAATACAGTTGTATAAAAATATTAATTTCTTATGTAAACTGCTAAATGTGCTATGTTTTTGGAAATTGTTAAAGGTGTTATGCCATTTGAAGACAGAGTGTTATGTGTGTAATGTATTATTATTATGGAACTTTTCTCCCCGGGCCTCCACTGAAAACGGGCTTTCGGGCCCAGTGGACTTCCCCAGTTTTCAAACTGGAAATAAATAAATAATAAATAAAACTACTCCCAAACCTGACCCAGCAGCTATAACCTTATTTGACTCCACTGCTGCCAAGCACTTAGTTAATTCCAATCCCATTATTTCTAATAAAGATGGGAACATTATTGATAGGTATGGGGGAAGTGTATATTTCTGCAACTTTGATTCACAGAATTTGAAATTGTCAGGCTCATATATTAAAATTTGTTCTGACTGTGGAAGTATGAGGAATGCCTAATCTACTGGCCACTACTCATTGTTTGCAGTGTGTTTATATGACTCTTCTTTCAGGGCTATGGCTATTGGTGCTGATTAAAGAAGGTTTATTTGCCTGCATTCCCAGAACCTCTCAGATGATGGAAAAAATACGATTTTAAATTCTCCCTTGGAAAGAGATTTAATGTTTGGCCCCTCTGCTGCAGAGGTGATAAAAGTGTGATGAAAGTGGCAAACTGATCCAGAAAATCTGTAAGATTTTTCAACTCATCTTTTCAAATTGCCCAACAGATTTTCTTTCTTCTCATAAAAATTGAAAAAGAAAAAACAGAATAAACAGTCTCAATAGAACTCTGGTAAACAGAAGTTTAAGAAGAAGTGGCAACAGGGTTCCAAAAAGGTTTCAAACCTCCCAAAGTCAAGGACAGTCCAGTAAGTCTGAATGACTATTTGAGACATTTGGACCACCTCCCATCCTGGCCCCTTTTCTCTTTCAGAAAGTCTGAATCTCAATTATTCTCCTGGACAACAAATAGTTTCAGACAAAAGGGTTCTGAAAATCATTCAGTAGGGTTATATATGGCAGTACGAGGAAATTTTTCCTTTCCAAGGGAGGGGGGGTCATTCCTCATCCTGCAGATCAGACTGTTTTGTTTCCACCTGTTCTTCATCACATGCTGTCCCAAGGAGTGATAGAACCAGTTCCTCCTTCCCAGGTGGGGAAGGGGGTTTATCCAAGGATGTTCCTGGTGCAAAGAAATCAGTAAACACTAAAAGAAAATATTACAGGTAACATGAGATATATACAAATGATCCCTTGAGGACATCAGGTGTTTCAGCTATATGGCAGTTCTGGATGCCCATGACTTTTTTCCTTTTTAAGTCTGTTGTGGACAAAGTCAGGCCAATAAAGCCAAACTCCACTAGCTGTGGACATTATAGATCTACTGCTTGAGATGGCATCCCTTATTTTGACTAGGTGGGTTGTATCAGTGAGCCAGTTTGCTACCCATCTGGTAACATATGGATTGATGCCTAGTTGAGAGAGTTTATCTATTACACCTGAGTGGGAAATAGTATCAAAGGCTTTGGCCAGATCAACATAGGTAGTGTGCACTGTCTTCCCCTCATCCATGGCTTTGGTGACTGTCTCAAAGTTGTCGATCAAATTTAAAAGGCATGACCTCTCCTTGATGAAACCAAGCTGTGTGGGATCGAGTGTTCAGAGGTTGCCAATGTCCTTGTTAATGAGGTCTATGATAATCCATTCCATGGCCTTGCAGATCAGGCTAGTTAGGCTGATGGGTCTATAATTTCCTGGATCAGTGGAAACTCCATCTTTGTGCAAAGGGATGACAGTGGCTGTCCTCCACTTGGCTTGGATAAAGCCAGTACACAGACTTTGGTTGAATAAGGTGCATCATGGTGCTGCACGTTCCTGCCTGAGTTCATGTAGGATGCAGCCTGGGATGTTATCGATTTCCATGGAGGCTATATTTATTTGCCTTTGAGAGAGCAGTGATGACCTGCTCCCTAGAGATAAGGAGGGGGCAGTTGCTGGGGATGTCCTGATTTACTGATGGGGCGGAAGAGGGGTGAAGTTTTCAGTGAACCTGTCTGGCAGCAGGTTGGCTATATCTATATATTTGTGTATGTGGTGTTCTTGACCATCAGTTCTGAGCAGATCTGAGTGCTTCCTTTGAGATTGCAGACATATGTGAATAAGGCCTTGTGATTGTCTTTAGCAGATATGGCCAGTTTGGACTTGACATTTGCTATGGAGGATTTCACTAGTGCTATTATTTGCTTGTTCAGGCTAAGGATAGATTGTTTCCAATTAGACACCTGCTCCTTCTTGGTCCTGGACAGCAATTTTTTCCTTTTATTATAGAGTTTATTTATTGCAGATGTCCACCAGACAGGTTTATTCTTCTTTGAGGAAGAGGATTTTGTCCTGTCAGATATTCCTGATTCCATGCAGCTATATAAATGCTTGTATAGTACTTTGGTATAGGTTTGCACATATGTGCCAGTTCCTATGGTGGGGTAGGGGGCTGTGAAGCTGTTTATACCTTTCCTCAGGAGGTTGTAATCAGCTTTGGAGGTTTTTTTGGTGTGACCCTAGCTGGGGGGTGGAGGGGGTGGAGGAGATGGTGACTTTGAAAGTGACCGCTTTGTGGTCGGATCTTACCAGAGAGGATGAAACTGTAGGGATGCTGCGGTGGTTACTCATGTTGGTTAATACCAAGTCCAAGATATTATCACTTCTTGTGTGGGTGTCGACTAGCTGGTCCAAGGCATTTGCATTGATGAAATCAAGGAATCTTTGGGCATTTGTGTTTTGGCATAAGTAGTTCTTCCAATCTATGGTTGGATAGTTAAAGTCGCCCAAGATCAGGGCAAAGGGTTGAATCTTGATAGATTCAAAGAGGTCCAGATAGGTGGAGTGGGCATCTTGAGTCAAAATTGGGGGCCTGTGACTAGCTATGGCTTGAAAAGGGATCTTGTCAATGGTTAACTGCACCTGGAGTATCTCCTATGCATCATACCGTTTGATCAGCTTGGAGGTGTGTATGTCTTTAATATATATTGCAATTCCACCTCCTTTTGCTTTGTTGCCCATGGTTTGGGGTCTGAATGTATGATAGGATGAGTAACCTGGTATGGCTCGGGTGCTCTCTGCAGCTTTGAACCAAGTTTCTGTGACTGCACAAATGTCAGCATCTTCCAGGGTTAAAATGCTTGCAATGAGTGCATGTTTAGACTCCTAGTGTTTAGCAACATGACCTTTAATTTGCATTTTGATGAAATTTTCATGTTGGTAGTTTTGACCTCATGGCATTGCCTAAAAAGGCACTATGGGAGAGGCAACAGCATTTGCCAGAAGCCTGAAGCCCACAGGAGACAGATGCAGGCCATCTTTGGCAAAGCATCGGGGTCTGTCGATCATGTCTTCCCAGGCTGTCAGGTACTGGATCCCCTTGGAATGACACCAGAAACTAAGACAACTGTTAAAGTCAATCATTTTTTGTTTGTATTGAGGCATCATTCTGGGTGGTGGTAGAATGCTGCTTTAGGCTAGGAACATACGTGCCTGGGACACATATTCAGTGAGCTTGATCATGTCTCTCCTCATATAGTCCAGGGACATCTCAAGTCATTCACACTACAGGGATATCCACATTTTTCCATATTTAGACACCTTGCTTATCTTTGCAGAGTCTTTTTCAAAATGTCAGGAATCTCTCTTTCATGGGTGAGAGATCTCTTGCACAAGCTGGGATTCCAAGACAATATTCAAAAGTATTTCTTGACTCCCTCACACAGGATTCTGTTCCTGGGATGTCAGCTAGACACCTCAGTACAAAGAGCTTTTCTTCCACAGGAAAAGACGGATCTTTATTTAGATCTATTTCTAAGGTTTTCTACTCAGACTTCAGTCACTGCAAAAGAATACCTAAGGACTTTGCATTCCATGGTATCAATGATTCTCATGATACCCCTGGCAAGACTCCACATAAGAAAAATAAAGTGATATCTGAAATCTCTTTGGTCGAAGCATCAACACCCTTTAGCTGTCAGATCCCAGTACTGGGGTTTGTCTGAAGAGAATTTTTTTCATGGAGACAACAAATTTCCACAAATCCAGGTCTCCCCTTCTCCCATGTAGTCAGTCACCGCAGACACTTCAACCTTTGCTAGGGGAGCAGCTTCAGAAGGGATAAAAGTGCAGGGAGTGTGGTAAAACAAGGACAGACACAAACACATAAATAGCAAGAAGATGCTTTGTTAATTGTGTTTCAGACTGGGTTATGTACTTAGTTGAATGTTCCTGCAGTGCTTTTTATGTCGGACAAACTTCAAGACAATTTAAATCTCTTATATCTGAACACTTGAGTGATGTCAGAAACAAACATATGTCTAATGCATTGTACAAATATGTTGTTTTCCATCCTATAGCTAAGTTTAGATTTACTGCCATTGATCACATTTGTATTAGCAGTTCTAATAAAATGGGATGGCATAGTTTGCCGAACAAAAAGGAACGTACTTGGATAATTAAATTAGGAGCATTATTCCCACTTGGTTTAAATATGTGCTAAAGGTTTGTTATTGGAGGAGGGTTTGTATATAAATATGCATTGAGGGTGTGTGTGTGTGTGTGTGTGTGTGTGTGTGTGTGTGTATGTGTTTGTGTGCATTTATTGTAAACCAGCACTGAAGAAAGTTTGTGCCAAAACCATTATGCCGAGTTTTGCTTTTTTGTAATATTTATTCATATAAATGATATTTTCACTGCTGTTCACGCTGGCCATTTTTTTGTTATTGAGTTGGGACTTATTGGCCATGCACAGTTGATATACTTCCATGCCTTTGAGTTTGGAGTGGTTTGTGACATGCACGTTGTTGGCCTGTTGGTTTACAAACCTCCTTCCTTACCAGCATCTCGGTTGTATTCGGCAGCTTGGAGATCTGACTTACAATGTTTAATTTGGTCTTTCAGGATGAATACTACGTGGAATTTTGAATTGCAGTCAGTGCTTGCAGGTTTGGTCTCAGATATGGATGATCTATGTGTATTTGAGACTTTTATTATGCCTACATCAGATTATTCAGTTACTGTTTCTGCAATGGCTTCTAGTTTTGTGATGGTCTTTGAACATTAACTACTTTAGTTAAAAAACGGCAGGCATGTGTATGGCATTTGAAGCTTTTAAAAGCTTATGCTTCTAAACAATATTGTCTATGGGGCTTAAAGGTTTATTTGCAACCTATGGTTCATGAATCGGATGATGTTTTAACAGAAGAGTGGGCTATGGCTCAATAAACTGCGTCTATGATGTTTGTGCACATATTGACAGCATTTTATGAGCAGAAAGTTACTAAGATGTTTACTAAAGTAATGCAGGAGGTGGAACAGGTCAAAACTTTTTTGGCCTTGTGGATTATGTTAAAAAATTTGAATTATTTTCTTCTGCGGTGACTTCATATGAACATGAATTACAGGCCAGGAAGATTAAAAAATTTAAACGAGACTCGTGACTATATGCAGGGTAAGACCTTTTCTATTCACAAGTCAGTTAGATTTGCTCAAGGCCAGAGTACATCATTTCAGAACCAAAGTTCTAGTAAAGAACAACATAATAGAAAGAGACCTAGATCGATATTAAAACAACCTCTGTGTCATTTGGAGTCTTCAGCGGAAGAATTGTTAAAGGCATAAGAAGAGCTGGACATAAACATACAAAAAGATGGAGGGACATTGGAGGGACTGTTTTGGCTAATCATGCTGAAATAAATTCTGTGTCTTTTATCCAGACTGTTTCATCCACTATATTATTGGAAGCTGAATTAGAGGTGCTTAATAAGGGACTGGGGTTTGTACCAACATATGCAGTGTCTGAAGAAACACTGGTTAATGATGTGTTAATGTTTTGTAGGAATGGTTCTAATAATTTTACTATGGAACAATGTCATGCTTTGAGATCGCTGAGAGGGAACCATGATGTAGTAATTACCAGTGCAGATGGGGGGGGTAATTTGGGATCATGATTTACATATACAGGAGTCTGTAACCAACTTATAGAAACACAGTTTTATAAAAAATGGTTTTGGATCACACATTACATTTTAAAAAAGAAATTGATGCTTTTTTGTCTTTGGCCCTGGAAGGGGGTATTATTACTAAAAATACGGTATACCATCTTACTCTTTCTGATCCCTGCCCCCAATATTTTTATATGTTACCAAAGATACATAAGAATGCTTCACAATCCCCTGGTAGACCCATAGTATTAGGCCATGGTTCATTGACTGAACCTCTTTCTGCTTTCATCACTAAATATTTAAAACCATTATTGATGTATGTACAATCTCATATTCAGGATACTACACAGTTTCTTAATATTTTAAATGATATGCAACTCAAAACCACTTGGTATATGTGTACATTGGATATTAAGGCACTGTATACTAATATCCCTCATTGGGCAGGTTTATTAGCTGTTGAATTTTGGTTAAATAGAGTAAATATGTTTAGCCCCGGGTTTAATACCGTTTTATTGTGTCTAAATGCGCATGTTTTAACCAAAAACGTCTTCTACTTTAGTGACTGCTTTTTGCAATTAAAAGGTACAGCTATGGGGGCTTCTTTTGCCCTCAATTATTCTGACCTCTTTATGGGGTATATAGAGGAACAGCTAATATATGATAAAAGTCAGAATATTTATATATCTGAAACTGATATTTGGAGATGTTATTTGGACTGCTGGTTGGTGTGGAGGTCTGATGTGACCTACCTAAAGGAGTTTATACAATATTTGAATGACAGCAAATGGGTCCTACAGTTTACACTAAATTATAATTTGAAAGAGATTTCTTTTTTGGATGTTAGGATTTTTAAACACGTGGATGGCACACTTGAGACTTCATTGTTTAGGAAAGAATTTTGTTATAACTCTTTGTTGGATGATAAAAGCTGCCACCCATCTTATATCATTAATAAGATTCCCAAGTTCCAGTTTCTTAGAGTTAGGAGGACTTTTTCTTCAGGGAAAGAGTTCCATAAACATAGTGAGGAATTAACTGAAAAGTTTTGTGCAAGAAGGTATAGACAACCAGTTATACAGCGTGCCCTAGACTATGCTTATTCAGATGATAGAAACACATTGTTGAAATATAATATTCAGAAAAAACAGGACATATCTGTTTGTTTGGTCACTAGTTTTGAGAGTACCACCAGATTATTTTGTGATTTGGTTTATAAACATTGGGAGACACTTTTGTTGGACAAAAGATTGGCACAATTGTTACCAGTGAGGTGTAGATTTACTTATAGGAGGGGTAAAACCATTGGTACTTATTTAAATTATTTTAAAAGAAGCATTTACAAGTGGCAGTAACCAGGTGTCTATGGAAGGCAAACCTTTGGTAGGTTGCTTTCCTTGTGGAACTTGATCAGCATGCAAACATGTTGTTAAAATCAAAAAATTTTCATCTGCTAATACTTCTTGTGTTTTTGTTAATTGTGTTTCAGAATGGGTTATATATGTAGATGAATGTTCCTGGAGTACATTTTATGTGGCACAAACTTCAAGACAATTTAAATTTTGTATATTTGAACACTTCAGCGATGTCAAAACAAACATCTGTCTAATGCCTTGTACAAACTTGTTGTTTTACATCCTACAGCTAAGTTTAAATTTACTTTCATTGATCACATTTGTATTGGCAGTTCTAATAAAATGGGATGGCATAGTTTGCTGAACAAAAAAGAACATACTTGGATAATTAAATTAGGGGCATTATTCCCACCCGGTTTAAATGATATGTGCTAAAGGGTTTTTTTTGGAGGAGAGTTTGTATATAAATATGCATTGAGGGTGTGTGTGTGTGTGTGTGTGTGTGTGTGTGTGTGTGTGTGTGTGTGTGTGTGTGTGTATATTGTAAACCAGCACTGAAGAAGGCTTGTACCAAAACTGGTATGCTGAGTTTTGATTTTTTGTAATATTTATTCAAATAAATATTTTCACTGCTGTTAATGCTGACTGATTTTTATTATTGAGTTGGGACTTATTGGCCATGCACAGTTGTCCTAATTGCGTCCCTTTGATTTTGATATAGCTTCACAGCACAATCTCATGCCACAGGATTCCATCAGAATAAAACTGAGGCAAACAAGATGAGCAGGACAAAGACAGACCCTCATGAATGAATAATTGATTAGGAGGTCTTCCAAGAAAGGATCTATCTCTGGGGAGCTCTTCAAGTAGACTTCTTTGCCTCCTCTGTAAACAATCACATGGCAAGATTCTGTTCCAGGATTCCCTGCAAGAAGACCTGGAAGACAGATGCCTTTTCTTTTTTTTTTTTTTTTTGAACAGGAATGTTCCTGTATGCATTTCCACTAATATCCAGTACTTCTGAAGATTCAGAAAGAACCTCCCAAGATCATTGTGGTGACTCCCTTCTGGCCCAGGCAACCATGGTTCTTCCTTCTTTTGGAAATGGCCAGAGTAAGTACCACAAGTGTCCTCACAGACTCAATTTATTCAAACAAGAACAGGGGTGTTTGATATGCCCCAACATCAATATTCTTCAACTGATGGCCTGCACGATCTTAATTCCGTTTAGGCACCTGTTTTTTGAGGATGTGCAGCAGGTACTAATGGAAGCAAGAAAGCCTGTTAATAGAAAATCATATATCAGCAAATGGAAAATGATTTTCTAGTTGCTGCCAACAACATAACCAGCACCCATTCAAGGCTATTTGTTCTCTGGTTTTACAATATTTGTGTGAGGTAGTAGCCTATCACCTTTCTTATTCCTCTATGAAGGTTTATTTATCAGCCATTCCAAGATGTCTGCCCATGGGTCCTCCTCTAGCAAGGCAGTCTCATGTCAAAATATTTTTGGAAGGGGTTTTGCATAACAGGCCTCCAAGTAAACTGGTGGCCCCTCCTTGGGATCTTAATTTGGTGTTTGAGAGGCTAACGCTTACTCCATTTGAACCAGCTCAAAAGGATGAGTTGAGGTTCTTAACATGGAAAACAGTTTTACTGATTTCTCTGACCTCTGGAAGAAGAGTATCTGAGTTGCAAGCTCTTATGGTAACTCAACCCTACCTAAATTTCCATAGGGAAAGGGCTTTTTTGAGAACTAATCATTTTTTTATTGCCTAAAGTGGTATCTGAGTGTACTTTAAGCCAAACAATTGATCTTACCCATTTCCCTTCCTCTACCAAAAAATGAGGGAGAAATAATATTTTGTGCCTTAGATGTCCACAGGCAACTCAGATACTATTTTGGCAGAACTAGATCTTTTAGATCTTTGAATTAATTGCTCACATCTTGTGAAGGTAAGAAGAAGGGACAACATGTGTCAAAACAGACTATTTTTAAATGGTTGTGTAAGGCTACTACCTTTAGTTATACTCAACATGACAATTATAATCCAGGCAGGGTCAAGCCCACTCTACTAGGGCCTTGGCTTTACCTATGGCTTTCTGGAAAAGACTGGATTCTAGAAGTATTATTCTAGAAGCAGCTACTTGGTCCTCTGTACATACTTTTATAAAGCACTATAATCCGGATTCCTTCTCTAGGTCTAGATCATGTTTTGCTAGGTCCATTCTCCAGGGGCTCCTAGACCTTTCTCCTTCCTCCTCCCAAATACAGTTAGTTATGGTAATCTGCCCATAAAGCTAAGGCTACTGCAACAGTGATCAATATGAAGACTATAGCACAGTTGTGTAAGCTGAACTTACAGTAACAGTGGATGTTCAGATGACCACTGCTACAGTAGCCACTCCCTCCCTCCACCCCCTTTGTTTTTTGGTGTGTTTTATTTTTTTTAGATGCCAGGGCATGGACATTTATATTTTTATTATTCCTAGTATTGTCCTTTCAGGGCTTAGCCTCCCTCTTTCTTCTGGCAGGAAAGCACTGAAGGGCTTTGTACCCAAATTTATCTTTTAGTCAGCTCAAGCTGCCTGACAATTTGGGCAGGTGGAAGGTAGCCTGAAGCTTTGGAAGCTGGCCAACTGTATATAACCCATATAGGTAAGGCTACTTCATCAGTGATAATTTGAACATCTACTGTTATGGTAAGTTCAGTTTAAACAAGTGCACTTTACTTAGAAGAATTATCAAAAGGGGAATATTAAAGGACAAGAAGAGGAGCAATTGTTGAGTGCAAAGGGAAAAATAAGGGAGTATCTGGATAATATGCACCACTTTCGAAAGATTGTTGTTATGCATGTATATTTTGATAACAACCCCAGAGCATAAAAACTATTAGCACGGCTTAGGCGGGACAGAATAGAAATGGGTGTTGCCAAGCTAGAGAAGCCTATGACTTGAAAATGACCGAAGATCCCATACAGGTTTTAGAGATATTTTGGAAATTCTGTGAAAATTTGTATAGAGCAGGGGAATGGGGAAACCAAGAAAAGACAGAAATGGAAACATTTATGGAAGACTTAAATATGCCAAAGTTCGAGGAAGAAGAAACTCAAGAATTAGTAGCCAAGATGGTGGGAATGAGATAAAAATGGATATGTTTTATGAACAATAGGGAAGTCTCCAGGAACAGATGGTATTTCTCTGGAAGTTTGGAAGTTATGATGGAAGAAAGTGATAAAGATCTGGATGGACATGTGTAACAATAATTTAAAAAGGAGGGAGATAGTACCATCATCTTGGAAGAAAGCTGTGATGTCTGTACTACCCAAAGAGTTCAAAGACCTGTTAAACCCAATGTCATATATACTATTCTGAGTTATTACTGAATGAAAAAGACCGAAACACCAAAATGCTGAAAGCAGAATATAGTTAATGCTGAATGCATCATCATAGCTCTCAACTTGCCATTTTCAAAACATGGAACATTACCCCTAGAATGTGGAACAAATGGACACAATGTGCAACAGTTACTAACAACATCAACACAGGAAACTCACAGCATGTTTAAAATGTGTTACTTTATACCTACAAAAAGTTTCTTTGATGAATTAATATGAATCAGTATTATTTAACATGGATATTTATTTATTTATTGGCATTTGTTTACCGGGATACTCCTCTGGGCCATTGAAGACCCCATTTTCAGTGGAGGCCTGGGGAGAAAGGCTCCACAAAAACATGAAATACAATATTATAAATTGAACAAAGCATGAACATACAATAGCATATGCAATATGATAAATTTCACAAAGTATATGCTCATAAGTTAGTAAGTAGTAATTGGAGAAAGTAATAGTAAAACAGAAGCTGTCAGCTAGGTACAATTAAATACAAGGTTAACTTGCAGAATAAGACAAAGTGGGTAACATTACAATAAAAGTACCTAAAGCAGTATTCTGCAACATTACAATGAACTTACTGCCAAAAGGTTTGGTTAGGATATCATCAGACATTTAGTGGTAAATGGATATTGAACTAAGAACATCATTCATAAAGTAATGGCTGTCAGGTCTTAAAAGATTGAGGCTTGGTACAACTACAGTTCCAGATAGACAATGTGTTTTTGTAAAGAGGTTTTAAAAGAAGCATGATTCTGATTGGCTCTAATTATTAATGGAAGGTCATTCCAAGATCTGGCTACAGAATGTGAGTAAAGAATTTTCGGGCAGGTTAAGTCTGGTTTGTGGACTTGCAGGAGGTATTGATTCTCTGATCTGACAGGCTTTTTGGGATGGTAGGAAATAAACATAGAACTAAGAGCAGGACAGTCCAAGGGTTTGTATATTAATTTGTGTGCAGCTGTTAATTGTAGGAAGGACAGATAATATGGGAGTTCAAGCCAGTTCAGGTATTGTAGAGCAGTGCATTGATGGGTATAATGTTTGGTATATAAAAAATTCTTAATACAGAATGTGTGATAGACTCTTTCAATATAGAGCAATGAGGAACATGGACTTTTTCAGACTCAAAATGAGTAATGTTTCTTGTAATGAGATATACCTGAGAGGTATGTACTTCAGGATTTTTTTTACATTTATTCCCACATCAAAACATGCTTGCTCCAATACACAAACTTGAAGCTTGCAAAACAGAACATTTTATTTTTGCATGGGAGGCAGGTCCCCTTGTCCCCCTCATGCCCCCTGCTACTTACATATACCAAATCCCACATCGCACTATAGCAGAAAAAGGGCATATGTCTCAACCCAGCTATTTTTACATACTAGGTGCAACATCACTGAATATGAGAAACTAATGCAATAATGCGATACACAAATACAACAGCACCTTACTTTATATGTATCTATATATATATATATATATATATATATATATATATATATATGGTTTACTATCACAATGCCGACGTGCACTTGCACGGCTATGAAGTATTCGAACAGATATTTTGGCAGGTGATGTGAGCGAACGTTACCATTGCAAATGGACTGTACGTTCGCTCATGTGAGGGGATTGCGGTACAGTGCGGTTAGGGAAATACATCCTTTTCCTCACTGTAGTGCGATCTCGCAGTTGGAATATTAAGTTGGGGGGTGTGGGGGGCTGTGGGGTGCAGGGGGGGCGCAGCCCCCCTGCATAACTGTGTGTTTAGGCTAGTTAGGTAGGTAGTTACAGGATGAGTGGGAGTGCTGTGTATTGCCGAAAATGTCACGAGCAACATTTTTGACAATACACAGCTGTTTTCGACATTAGGACAAATCAGAAATGTTCATTTCGGATGTATAAATTCAATGCAGACACGTTTTGTTCTGATTTTCGAATTTATGATAGTAAACCTATATATATATATATATATATATATATATATATATATATATATATATATATATGTATATATATATATATATATATATATATATATATATATATATATATATAAGTTCACTTCATAATCTCAATATTTTGAAATACCGAATTTCAGAATAATGAGATTAGAATAACGAATGCTTGGAATTGCGAAACACCAGAAGCACGAAATTTGAAATACCGAAGTTCGGAGCTTCTGGTGTTGCGGTACATGAATGGATGTAAGTGCAGGTAAGTTTGTATGAGTGTGCAGGTTATGTGCTGTAGTGTATGTTAGTGTGTGTTTTGGTTATGATGTAAGTGTGTATTGGGCTGTGGAATGTGTGTGTGCGATTTGCCTTTGTGTGTGTGATTGTGCAGTCTCGGAGTTAGAATATATAAGTAGGGGGGGTGTGGGGGGCACAGCTTCTAGTTTCTATGTTTCTAGTTTAGATTAGTTTTGTTTGTGTGTGGGGGGCAGTTGTGTGTATGTGAGTGTGTTTATGTAAATGTCGGGATTTTTAATTTCGCGATTATGGGCATTCGGTATTGTGGTGTTTCGGCTTTATGATCTCGATATTCTGAAATTCGGTATTTCAAAATTTCGAGATTATAAAGTGAACCTCTATATATATATATATATATATATATATATATATATATATATATATTGGATGCCAATCATTGCATCACTGGATCAGAATGATGAATGTAGATACTACCAGCATGTTTAGTGAAATCTCAGGATTTGGACAAATGCCATTAGCTTGTTGCCCAAGATCATGGTACAAAGATCAGTGGGTTAGTCCTTTCCTAACTGTAAAGCAATCTTGAAGTTGGCATTTAAAATTAGCTGGAGGTGTGGGGGTGCAGCCTCCCACATATGTAAACATTGTTAAAAGATTTTGTGGGGGTTGGGGTTGATCTTCTAGGGGGTCAATCATTTGTTTGATTGACACAATGAAAGGAATCCATAATAAACTAAGTATAACTTCATTAGTTGCTTAGGAATTTATACTAGTAAGAAACACTGAAATAATGAATTGTTCAGTTTCAAAAATGCAATTCTACATTTTACCAATTGGCATTTCATTTTTCAATATCATTCACTCAACATTTTTTTCAAAATTATAACTTTCAAAAGAATAATAGATGCAAATGTATATTAGCTACAAGAGTGGTTAAAGTGTTGCAAAATCTGACAAATATGGATCAATGTAGTCTACTGGAGGAGAGACAAACATTTGACAATATTAACAGACTGATAATGATCTAGAGGGAAGCAGAGAGCAAGAAGACTCTGCTATTGCTGGTGGGTCTTAATGCAGACAAGGCATTCAATAAAACTCAGTTGAGAATTTATAAGTCAAATAATAGCAGCATTTGCATTTCCTGATGGAATAATGGGGTAATTAAGAAGATATATGAATGGTCAGAAGCAGCAATCAAAGTAGGAGGGTTGCGGGGGGCGTGGCCAAGATGACCACAGAGTAGCAGCTTTTCTTATCAGCTCTGCCTTTACAGAACTTTATTGACAGGAAATATTGATATAAACTTCCCTAATAATAGTTTTTTTTATTTTAATTAATTCTTTAAAATATATATTAGGGTAGTACATAAAAAATTTCAAGTAGATTTTAAGTTTTCCTGTCAAAGTTACACTTGGAAGTACTACAGTAAAAGAACAGGATGAGCTTCACTAAATCTTCTCAAGAGACATCTATAAAAAAAGAACTACAGTCATTACTAACTACTATTCAGGAACTAAGTGTCAAGGTAGACAAAATGGATATAAAAATTGACAATTTCAAAGAAAAGTGTTCTCACCAAATGGACATTCTACATGAAGATTTATTGCAACAGAGGAAGCAGATTTCAGGAATGGAAACTGCATTAAGTGATATGGATAACAGAATTCAGGAGAGTGAACATAATGTTGAGTTCCTGTTAAAGCAAAATTCTCTTCTTCAGACAAAGGTTGATGACCTTGAGAACAGGTCCCGTAGGAATAATGTGAGAATTTTTGGCTTACCGGATAACATAGAGGGAAATAATATGGAAAAATGTTTATCTTCCTGGTTGCCTGAAGTACTTGAACTGCCAGAGGCTCTTTCATATGGTATTGAAAGAGCCCATAGATCAATGGTGACATCTAAAAACACCAAGAGTAATTATACTAAATCTGTTATTGTAAAGTTTCTATCAGCCCATGATAAGGAAATGGTACTAAAGATTGCATGGGCAAAATCCCCAATCAAACTGAAAGAAAATATTATACGCTTTGATAATGACTATTCTTCTTCAGTATTATCAAAAAGGACAATTTTCTTGCCTTTAGTCAGAGAACCAAAAAAGAATAAAATAAAAACCCATTTGCTTTTTCCTGCAAGACTAAAAATATTTTATCAAGATGGTTTTAAAATTTTTGACGACCTAGACAATGCAATTACTTATATAAAATCTAATAACATACTGGAAAAAGTAGATGAAATGGAGTGGGCCAGTCCTAGTCTTAAAAGGAATGCTGAGAACAACACTTGGAAAACATTTTACCCTAAAAAAAAAAATCAAAAGATGAATCATAACAAGTACATATTTGCACTTGATTCACTCAGTTGGGGAAATGAAACCAGACATCCAGGTGAGCTTTTGGTATTATATTTAATATAATGTAAATTGGTTAACTAAATAGTTGTCTATTTTGTTTTGTAGAATAGTTGTTTGTTGGGGTTTTTTTTTTCATTTGTACTATTTGTTTAAGATTAATTATCTTAATGTATATTGGTTTGATTCCCATGGATGCAGTGATTCTTCTGTCTCGGATATCTATGCTTCCGGATGTCTTGTAGTGGTGCTTATCATTAGGGGGTGTATTTGTTTATCTTGATTTTGGTTCTTATAGTGGTTGGAAAACTTTTATTTAGTTATAATTGCTGTACTTGTATTTTAGTTGATTTATGGTTAATTGTTTGATAAAGGAATCTTGTATGATGGCCTGATGTATAGTTGCAGAATTGCTGTGCTAGTGTTGGTACTTCTGACCCTGGATGTGAGTGGCAGTGTGACTGGAGTAATGGTAAGGCTTTGTTGCCATTTCCGAGTTGTTGGTGTGTTTATTTGGGGGCTCTGGTTTGGTGCTCTAGCATTGTAGAGACATGTGTGGTGTTTGTGTTAATTGTATGTTTTGGTGCCTGTGTGCTTTGGTCGGAGATTAACTGGAGAGTCTGGTTGATAGTGTGGTGAAGCTCTGCTTGATAGCTGTCATTGGTTCGTGTAGTGTATGCAAGGTTTTTTTTTTTCTCTTTCTCATCTCTCTCGGTATAGAGAGAGTCTTGAGACATTGCCTTATATGTAGTTAAGTAATGTTTCACTTACTATTTCCTGCCGGAACTTTGAAAGCTTTATCTTCATGATGAGCTCGAGACTGTGGTATCCATCGCGGCTGGAAAGCTCGGAGCTTTCTTAAAACATCATCATGAATTTGTTGGAAGTAAATTGATCTTCTAATCCTCATCGGGAAGCTACTGAATCAAATTTGTTTCCTCATACAGCATACGGAAAGAAGATATAACTAGATTACTACTTTCAACTTATTGTAAGACATTATATGCAATAATCTCTTAAATAAATAGGGATTATACTACGCATGTAGCCTAAATACTTTTTCTGATCATCATAGGTATTCTTGAGCGTTATGTATTTATATACAAATAGTATTCTCATAAAATATTGCTTTATGTATAACAAGGGTGCCGATATCTTGATGAGAAATACTAGCTGTGATTTGTGCATTTTTGGAAGATTTAATAACGCTACAAGCTGTATATATACTTGTGTTACATGTACATTTTTTATAACTATTGACTTGCTGAGAAAATATTCATGAAGCATTTATCAAAATGTTAAATGTATAGATGTATATAATAGGTTATCTTAGTTATTTTATGAATGCATTTGTGTAATAGGCTGATAGGGATGTACCACATAGGCAGCAATAATATTGCAAGGACAGGTGCATTAAAAATAGTTAGATCTGTTTATCATTAGAAAATGTGAAATTTTCATCTTTTGTTTTGTTAATGAAATAGCTTTTCAAAATTCAAAGATAGTATAAGCTATACGAAAACAACAAACTGGAGCGAAATGACCTCAGTGAATTGACGTTTCCAAAGGTACACAAAAAAGTTATTCACTGAGGTCATTTCGCTCCAGTTTGTTGTTTTCGTATATTAACACTTGTTTTGAAACCAGGAGCGTTTATCTTAACAGGAGTTTTTTATGTTGTTTTTAATAGTATAAGCTATAATTGAATAATAAAAAGCTCATTATATTTAAATAAGGCTTTTATATAGTATACAGGAGCTATTTAAACACCTTGCTTCTTTGAACTAATATGACCTTTTCATTAGTTTTCAGTATGGTGATGGACTCTTTGAGGTAACTCAAATTAATGCAATGAATGGAAGATCAGACTTTTAAGGTTTATTAGTCACTCTTCTATGAGAGACTGCACCGGGGAGTTTGGTTATAAGATAACTAGCAGGATGTTGTTGGTTTTACTTCTTGATGAGTGATCACTATATTTGGTTTCTGGAAAAGAAATGCAGTGTTCATTTCTTTCATAACAATCAGTATGTTAGTTGATTGTTAGTAAAATCACTTTTATTAGTATCTTATTTATTAGCTGCCATTGTTAGTGGTTATTGAAGGCCCTTAGATGATTCATTTACAACTATGTCCCAGTTAGCTGATCACCTATGGCAGTACTATATATCACACTTCAGCCTTTATTAGCCATATTTCGGTAACAACATAATGCCATAGTCTCTTTTTAAGGTTCTTATCAAATGTGATTACTTTAAAACAGAAGAGTGAACTAATAGATCATAGTAGTTCTTAATAACCTACTAACTAATGTAAGAAAATTCTGTACTTTATTCCTAAGATGTAGCTGTCATCAATTTACTAATTGACACAACATTATATCTATATATTTGGTTCATACAAATAATTGTTTATTGATGAGAAGCCTTATTTTTATAGTTATGACTATAGACATTTAGGCAGGTGCTGATTGGATGCTGCTTTTGATAGGAGGTCGATTTGAGTGACTGATGTCATTCGAGTTAGGAGTTTTAAACTCCAGAGGGGTTCGGATTGGCTATTTTGTTTCATGTTTATGTTATAAATATTTTCTAATAACTTTTCAGATGTTCATATCTTATGTAGTAGGAAACAACTTTAATTTTAAGAATATGATACTCTTACACTATGCTTGTTCTAATGATCATAATAGTATTCCTATTAGATATATTACTGTTTATTTCTTAGATCAGTATGTTTATATTTACATCATTTAATTTTCAATGACTACACTAAAAGGTATATCAGTTAACATTAATGGTTTAAATAATACTAATAAAAGGAGGAATTTAACTAGATATCTTAAGTTACATAAATCCCAGTTAGTATTTTTACAAGAAGCTCACTTAATAACAGAGGATATATTCAGACTTAAATCTAAAACATATAAGATTTTAATAAGTTCTGAACATACTAAGAAAAAGAGAGGAGTAGCTATCCTATGGAACAGCATAATGCCTTTTCCTAAAATAATAGATACATATAAGGATAATAAAGGAATGTTTTGTGCAGTCACCATAGAAATAAACAGTAAAATTTTCACATTGATTAACATATATTGGATCCCAGGGATAGGGATAAACACAGTGAAACAACATCTAGATCAAATTGTACTATTCTCTAAAGGGAACATTATTTTGGCAGGAGATTTCAATTGTATTCTAGATTACAACGACTCTAGTGCTAATGGGAAGAGAAGAATATCTACATCATCTAAATTATTAAAAGAAATTTTAGATACTTATTTTTTGAAAGATATAAATTATTTTGCAGATACTACTTCTTTGTTTTACACCTTTTTTCTCATAGACATAACTCATACTTGAGGATAGATAGAGTTTTTATTTCTAATAATTTAACAGATTCCTTAAATAAATCAGCAGTGATTTAATGTCCTTTATCAGATCATAATTCTATAATTTTGAAGTGGTAGTCAGTCCAAATTTTAATATTCATATAAAAAGGATCCCAGCTTATATCACAAAATTAAAAGATTTTAATGATTTCATTTCTACAGAAGTACAGAATTTTTTAGAACTTACCAATACTAATGATATATCAGAAATTTACATATGGGATGCCCTAAAAGCTTATCTATATGGTAGGATATTTAATTGGTACAACAAAAAAAAAAGAAAGCTTGGGATAAAGAGCTGCAAGATATACAATATAAATTAGACACTTTAAAACTTAGTAATATGGGTGATAAAGATATATCAGATAAAAGAAAAGAAATAAATATGTTAAATAATAAATATCTAGAAATATTAAAACATTAAACTATGATCAATTTAGAAAAATTCAAGTTTATAAATTTCTCTTCTAACCCTAAATCCTTAAAAATTCTTGCTAATAAAATGAAAAGATTAAATAGATTTAATCATATTAATGAAATATTCTCCCCCAAAAAAGGAAAAATGGTATCGGAAGTTCATAATATATTAACTGAATTTAGAGAGTTTTTTATAAACATCAACCAAACAACTACTGAAACTAACTCTAAAGAGGAAATATAAACATTTATTAATAAATACACTAAAACAAGACTTTCAGAGAAACAAGGGATTTCTATTAATAAACAAATATCTTTCAAAGAACTTTGAACTCACATTACCAAATTAAAACAAAATAAAGCACCAGGTAATGACGGCATCATTCCTGAAATTTACAAATTACTACCTATAAATGCTCTAAAATTGCTTTATAAAGTATTTAATCTTGTTCAGGACAAAAACATAATTCCACCTTCTTGGAAATACACTTTTATTTCTCCTATTTTAAAATCTAACAAAGATCCCTCTAAGTGTACCTCCTATAGACCCATCTCCCTATTAAACACTGATTACAAATTATTTATGTCCATTTATGCAGAAAGGCTTAAAACACTTTTACCCAAATTAGTTGATAGTGATTAAACGGGGTTTATAATAAAGAGAACTTCATATGATAACATTAAAAGAATTTTAACTTTAATTGATTCAATGAAAAATCTTAAAACAAATTTAACCCTAGTTAGTTTAAATATAAATTGCACTTTCGACTCAGTTACATGGGAATATTTGTTCACTCTATTAAAGGAATTAAATTTCTCCAATAATTTTATCAATCGTATCACTCTGTTATATGAAGGTAGCCAAGCTTATGTTAAAATTGGTACTAGTATATCTCAAAATATACCAATAGTAAAAGGTACTAAGCAAGGGTGTCCTTTATCCCCTCTTTTATTTTCATTAGTTATGGAACCATGGGCAAATTTAATAAGACATGATACAGATATTGAAGGATACAAGTTAAACCCCACTATATCATCTACAATACAAATGTTTGCAGATGACATATTGATTACTCTTGGGAGTAGAAGGGAATCTATACAAAATCTTTTTAAAAACATAGAATATTTTCAAAAAAATTCTGGCCTTACTTTTAATAATAATAAACACAAATTCTTTTAACAGGTTCAAAAAATACAATATACCTGATGAATATAATAAGTATATAGCTCAGTCTCAACAAATATCATATTTAGGTATAATTATTACTAACAATATTAAAGATACCATTCAAATAAATTATAATAAAAGTCTATTACAGATAGAAAATTTAATAAATAAATGGAACAAATTACCCTTTTCTATGGATGATAAACTTTTAATAATAAAGATGATCCTTCTCCCCAAAATCTTATATATAATTCAGTCTTTATCTATACCTCCTTCTTACCAAATAATTAAAAAATTTAATTCAATGATTCAGAAATTTTTGTGGTTACCAAATAAGCCAAGGATTGCATTAACATACCATATGTATAATTGGAATAATGGGGTATAGCCTTACCAAATTTAGAAATGTATTCAATTTCATCAGTATTCAATACAATCTCTCATCTCATTGATGTGGAATACACTGCTAAGTGGAAAGAGTTTATAGATGTATTATCACAAAATACCAAAGATATAAACAGTTCCTATAAGCTAAATATAATTAATAATCCATTTATTTGGAGGTTAAAAGATTATATTTCTGAATTTTCTTCTCTGAGTTTTAACTCTAAGTATATAGTTTTTCTTTTAAAATCATTCAAAAATGTTATATTTAAATATAATATATACAAGGATTGGCTTTTTTTTACTCTTCCCTATAGCCTACACACAGATCTATTTTCTCTTCAGATTATACAAAAATGTCTATATTTCAGCAAAAGCATTTAACATTTTGGCATCAAATGATGATAAATAATGAGATAAAATCCAATAGTTTACTCTTGGAAGAGTATAAACTTGATTCTTGTTTATGGTTAGAGCTTCAAGATGCTAGACAATATGTATTAAATAAATTGGATTATATGTCTCCTATAATTAGGAAAACAATTCCCAAGCTAATACAATATATGATTTTATCAGTTTTGCATAAATCTCCTGCTAATAACAAGTTATCAAACATTTATAGGGCAATTAAATGTGATTTAGATACACATTCAGATAATTATTGGAAATATTTTTCTTTAATTAATAATAACCCCCTTCTGAGAAAGACAAATTGAATATTCTACAATCAGCAAGTATGACTACTTCTTCTTTAAAATGGAAATTATTCACATGGAGATTTTTAAATAGATCATTTATTACTCCTCATAATATAAGTATATTTTCTAAAAAGAATATAACATGTTGGAGATGTAATATTGAATTGAATGCTGACTGGTCTCATATGTTTTATAATTGCATATATTTAAGAAAATTTTGGGATGATATCAATAATTTGTTGCAAACAATTTTTACTGATATTTTCTTTATATCTAAATCACTTGTTTTATTTAATGCTCCTGTTCCTGATTGTGTAAAAGAGAATAAGTACCCTTTGGTTTGGATTATACTATCTATAGCTAGAAAAACAATCACTAAGAATTGGAAATCTAGTACAGCACCTACATTTTTGGAATTTAAAAATATACTCCTTGAAACGTGCAATTTGGAAATGTTAACTATTAAATCTAGGTCATCTAGGAATACTACATTATATAATTCATGGAATATCACCTATGAACTTCTAGAAAAGTCGTTTATTATTTTATGTAAACAGATGAATTTTATTAATCCTACAGCTACATTAAGAATTTTCTTTGCATGATGAACGTCTTTGTACATCATTTAGTTACATTGGTTTATATATTAGAAGGTTTGTTTTTTTTATTTTCTTGTTTTTTAACTTTAAAGAAAAAATGTTATAATTTCATGGAGATATTTGTTCATTTTAATAATTATTTAATAAAATTCTTTGAAAAAAAAGTAGGAGGGTTACTCCCTCACAAGCTGTGTTTGAACAGAGGAAAAAGGAAGGGGCACCATCTTTTTCCTTTGTTACTTGTCTTATATTTAGAGTCATTAACAAAGAAAATAAGGGACTTTCAAAATCAAGGGTACTCAAGAAAAATAGCCATATTTACAGATATTATCTTCTACTTGATAAATCCAGAAGAGGATATTGCAGTGCTGTTGCACATTTTCAGACAGGTTCAAGCTATTTCAGGATATAAACTAAATGAAGATAAAGCAAAGGCTGTAGCAGTAAACTATGTCACCCCACTTGAATTCATTCACCATTAACTCCACTTAGGGGACATAATATAAGAGGAAGCATTTAGAGGGTTGGATTAAAAAGGATTCTATTATGCGAGCTAAGAATGTCTGGGAAAAGACTAAATACACAATAATACAAAAATTGACAAGTTGGATGCTCTTGACTATGGATATGGATAGTACCAGGGGCGGCTCGTGCCATCAGACTGTCGGACTGCAGCCCCCTCAGCAAGAAAAAAGTTCTTTTTAGTTATTTCATTTTTATTGTCTTTAGTGAGTCTTTCTCAGCTGGCTGCTTTACGCCGACTGACTCATCTGCGAGTACAAGCATGCGCACTTTCTATTTCCGGGTTGCGGCGGTTTTAAAAAAATAAGGTTTTTTCTCTTTTTTACCTATGCTGCAGTCCGGATAGCGAATTAAGGCATCAGTGTGACGTCCAGCAGTCTATGCGGTTTGGAACCGCATAGAATTGGAAGGGGTTCAGACTGCCACGTCCGCAGGCACGTACATGACGTGGATGGGCTAAATGGCTGCTGATTGGTTGTCGCTCTCTTCCCGGGCTTTATGTGCTGGGAAAAGAGTGAGAAGCAAACAGTTGCAGCCAGTTTCGGTTGTGGACTTGTCACTTGTGTGGTGGATTTTATTTCCTTGCCTTGGCGGCCTAATTTCGTTCGCTGGACTTTCAGCGGCTTATACAAGGTAAGTACCGAACCGAGTAAGCAAATTACCATTCAGTTCATAAATTAATGGTGATAATTCTCTTCACCTTTATACAAACATCCTTCTTGATTTTCCAGTAGAAAATGAGGGGCACCCATCCTATTTAGCAACATATATTAAATTTCCAGAATTGCACATATAATGTTATTTTTGCCCATATGTTCTCCCTGTTTCCTTGTATAAGAATATGTGCTAGAAATACATCTTTGTGCCTTGCAAATACCATAAGTAAATGTTATTTTCATCTTTATACTTTTTTGTTAGTTCTGCTTTTGGTGGTTACTGTCCTTTTGACACATGAACTTGGGTCCAATTCATACTATTTTCCACAGAGTTTTGTTTATTTTTAAAATTCTCTACTTCCTCTGTGTTTTGTTTCTACTTTCTTATCCTCAACTGAGTAATTCAACAACATTCTACACTCATGTATCAGCCTCTTGTAAAACTAATTTCCTTTCTATCAATTGAGTAATCTAACACTTTTCTACATTTATGCATTGTCATCACACTCTTGTCCTATCTTGTCTCAAAACCCCCTTCAGTTAATGGTATATGAAAATATTTTATCTTATTATTAATCTTTGTTATTATTCTGTTTATGCTTGTTTACAAGACTCCTCTATTCAACAACATATTTCTCAACTCTGTTTTGCCTGCTTCAAAATCATTATTTGCTGTTTTTCTAGATGCTGTCATGAGGGCAGTCTTTAAAACAGTATCTTTCAAGCATCTTAGATGCACAGTCTGGTAATGTAAAATGTTGTTGGGCAGTGAGATGGAGAAGCTGCATCACCTCTGGGACCACAATGTTCATACCGATATGGATGCCCACTCTTATGCACTTACAATGAGAGCTATCTCAGAAGTATCTTAGTAGCCAAACATTTTCTTTCAAAACCACATTTGTCAGCATCGCTCCTCCTTGGTGGGACTGTAGACTTGGATGGCCCTAGGATGATTCCCCTCCCTCACAGGACAGGCATACCTCCGTCCTGCTGTGACTGTTCCTTCAGGTGCACAGGCATCTAGTTGACCAGTCCACCTGATACATACAGATACTAAGTTGGTGCTTTATTCCCTGTAAACCATCACAGCTGGTCTTATACTGCTAGACTATATACCATCAAAACAACACACAGTATCTTCAGACAAGCAGCAGTACCAATACAAGCTTAAATGCAATTCTAATACCGTTTAACTGCAGGCATGGCAAACAGTAAGACTTATTTATGTATATGTAAAACTCAAATGAGATGAGATGTGTTGAGCAAATAAGGTTGAAAATCTCTATATTCCTTGTAAAACAGGGTCATGACAAACATTGAGGCAGTATGTAAGAGTCCACAGCAAAGCATTACAACTTACTCTGTAACAGTTAAGTAAAGTGAAATTAGGATTTTCTCTTGCTCAAACACAAGAATTAGCAGAGCTATCCCAGCAAATCTCAATAAGAACATAGTAAGCCTTTGAGGTTTACAGAATTTAAATAATTCCTGTGTTGCAAAACTCACATTTAGCATGATATGTGACTCATCAGGACAATGAACCAGTCTAGCAAGCAATAGCTTGTTGCCAGTCTATCCCTTCATACCATGTAATCAAAGAAATCTGTTACAGGTGTGTTTCTAATGTTATAAACTATAATAGATATGATCTAAACTGGTTTATTCTACTGAATGTAAAAAGAGAACACCTGCTACTTACTCAAGCAATAAAACTGTTCAATATGTCATTCAAACTGTATAAATACCCACTTGTTTTCACTTCACGTAAAAGTTCAGCTCTGTCAGGCTACAGGAACTCAAAAGAATAAGAAAACATTCCAAGCATTTATTAGGGCTTAGCCCAAAATAATGGTAAAAGAAAATGAGAGTGGTTTTAAGAAAGGTGTTCATTGCACTGTATCAATAAGTCAAAACAAGGCATTGTTGTATCTACATTTCCTGAATGTCCCAGATACACAGCTTTAACTACATCTGATGACAGTGTCCAAATGCTATCAAAACACTGTTACCATGCACTGTTACTTGCATTGTTAATAGCACAACAGGTAGTATACTTGCTTTTGATGCAGAAGGCTGTGGGTTCCACTCCTACAGTAGATAGATGCATTTCTGATACTGTACTGTGTTGCAAAAGGGGTGGATGCAAAGATAACTAGTAACTATGAGCCTGTTATCAGTTTGCCATCCATTCCCTATTGCAATATTGCTAGCTTATCATTTTTTCTTAGTGTAAGATAGGCAATTTATTCCTCAAGGGTAACGGGCACTTTATTTGTAGATGAAACAATGAAATACAAAGATGTTTGCTAGCGGCAACCTCTTCATTAGTTACAGATCTCTTTAATGTGGAATTATTTAGATGACTTTTACTTCTTCAGAGATTGTGCATATGTACTGATACTGGTGGACTGTAGAAGTTTGAGTAGACCTTTATGATGAAAAGGTTCTGAAGTGGGCAGTTTTGTCATTACTGGTGCATGCATTTTGTTTCATTGTTTACTGGAAAAATTTAAAAACAATAAATTTAAAACACCCTCTAAAACTGTACTGTATTGTACAAGGAATATAATTTAATACAATCAGGAAGGTGTATGAAAGAGCATGTGTATGTTTCGTGTGCAAGGAGCCTGTGATTTGAAAACAGCCCAAACCCAAAGTTAATCTGCCACTGGCAAAATGTATTTTCTTTGAATGTGGGTTTCAATGCTGTTTCAGTGATTGTGAGTTTTCAAAGGCAGAGAAGTTTTAATGCTAAGTCTGTTCTCATTGTGAGACTGCATTGCTTTGTTTAGCAGATATGATATCTATTAGTGTTTGCGCTGTAAAATGCAAAATAAAACTTTTAAATGAAGTCCAAATCATCGCAGAAGTAAAGCAGTATGCACATTAGTGTTTATGGTAAATGGGGTGAAATAGCCAAGTAATGGTTCATTGGAATGGCTGTAGGGGGGGAGCTCCATTTGACCATGATTTTGTGAGGGGGGGAAGGGCAGCAAACTCAAAGACAGCACCGGCTGAACTATACCTCTCAACTGTCCAGATTTTTGTAGAATTAATAGATTTTTGCTTCTTATTTTTCGTTTGTTCCTCATAAAATTTGTGGTTTTCTGTCAAATCATTTAGGAATTAAGTCACTAAATAATGACAGACACTGAGTTTCAGACTTCATAACCTTCAGGAAAATGCATGCTAAAGCAAGACCTGCTATTCGATCAACTGTCTCATTTTATACAAGAGCAATTTTTAGTGCTGTTTATATGTTCCCCCCATATATTTGGCCTTGTCCAGATTTCCTGCATTAACAGGTTGAGAGGTACATGCAAATAAATTGCTTTATAGAATTAGACATATCCAAACCTCTCAACTGTCCCCA
This sequence comes from Protopterus annectens, assembly GCF_019279795.1. NCBI lineage: Eukaryota > Metazoa > Chordata > Ceratodontiformes > Protopteridae > Protopterus > Protopterus annectens. Next base: position 549,544,584 of record NC_056739.1, read on the forward strand.
ATTTTGGCTCAAAATGTTGCTCTTCCCCTAATAATCCCTCCGCAAAATGGCAATTTTGGAAGAAAACATGGAGGGTTTACAATTAATAAATAACTGTAATAGTCAGTTATAGATTACTTTTATTTCAGAAATGCATGTAGATTCTTTTATTTTGTCAGCTGCTCAAGTTAGCAGTACTAATATTAAAAAGTGTCCCTTCTTTGACAGGTTCCCAGCTGTATTGTGTGGGTATTTTATATTTTTGAATCACATTTTTGGTCCATTTTTCATAAAATTGTGGTTTTTTTTTTTTTGGCAAATTAGTGGCAAATCATTAACGGCTGACGTTAGAAAATAATGACAGACATTTCAGTTTCAGATTTCATACCCTTCAGAAAATTCATACTAATGCAAGACCTACTATTCTATTACCTTTGTAAGTTTATAAGAGCAATATTTAAAAATTGTCCTTATTTTTAGGCCTTTGTCCCACTTCTATGTATGGCTTTGTCCAGATTTCTTGCTCTGAGGTTGAGAGGTATGACAAATGTGTTAGGGCCATGACAGTCAGCCAGAGACATTTCAAATTGTGACATACTTGTTGCACCCCACTCCCCCATGTAGTGACTCTGGATGTGTCCAAGCAAGGCAAGGAGCAGTTATGCAGTGTAAATGTGCAGACTATCCCCCCATCCAAGGTAGACACAAGTACTAGAATGGCTTTTCATCTGTCCTTGATTTTGCAGAATGTTCTGGTTTCTGTCATATTTTATACTGTTGATTTATGCTTATTATTATTCAGAAAGTGCCTGTTGCTCTGTGTTTAAGTAGCAGTGCTTTAATGACCATCTGGTAAGCTTGTCTGAGATTGTAAGATGCAAGTAAGTTTTAAGAAGCATACTGTTAAAGAATTGCCAACATTGAAAGCCTTTCTGTTGTTGCCATGCAGAGAATACTTACATAACTAGATAACATATAAGCCTTGGGTATTGAAATGCATATGACAGTATTTGTAATAAAGGACAGGATTACATTTTAAGAGCTCATTACAGGCTTTACCTGCAAACTAAACAGAATGCCAATCTATCATGTGTGGTCCATACCCTGTGCAGTAATCCTTTAAGCAATGTATGTTGAGCTTGTTTCCTGTTTGCTTTTCATTTTTTACTTTGATCATGTTTTCCCCATGAAACAAGTAGATAGTTGTTGTCAGGCAGCAGGTCTTTTTTGGATAAGAAACATTTTTACAAGTGGGGGTATCGCAGAGATTGCTACTTTCAGCATGTTACTTGGTACTTTAATAAAGCTGAATATAAATTATAATTAGAACTGGAGTACAAGGAGAAGTGGTTTGAGTTGAGTGCTGCCTGTTATTCTTATACTTGATTTTGACTAGCATTCCAGTAATGTATTTAAAAAGTAATTTATTTTTTCATGCTTCACAACCTTTTTGTTTCCATCTAGATATTAAGTAAGCTGTCATGCAGCCAATGGATTGAAATATGTTTTTTCTTCTACACTTCATTTTGTCTTGATTGGACTCTCATAATGATGGTTTGGCACCCAGGGCAGAGTATTTAATTAAAGTTCCAGTTTTTGTGGTTTTGAGCATAGCTCCTCCCCTTTCTAGTTGGCCACACCCATTCCCATTGACCCCACCCATTCTGCTGTCTCCTGCGGCCCCCCTTTGATTTGAAGTCACCAGCCACCACTGGATAGTACAGCAAAAGAAGTGAAAATGTTTCTAGTCCCTTTAATACAACATACAGGTCATGCATATTTTTATCAAACAGAGGGAAAGTTGTGGACCATAATTAATAAAGAACTAAAACAATTTATTTGGGAGGGAAAGAAGGCAGGAATTAAATGGGATAAGACATTTTCCCAGCAATACTGGGTGGTTTAGGATTACCAGATTTGAAAGAATAGTTTAGAGCTACTCAGTTACAAGCACAAGACTACAAATCAAAGTGGAAAGACATGATATTGAAATGAGGGACAAGGTATTCACAAAATAAGGAGAGAATAGGATTTTGGATGGAGGCTCTTATGGAGAACAACAACAACCATACAGAATATTTTTTTTTTCAAAGCCGCAAAAAGTATTTTTGAGAAGTAAGTCAACATGGGAATGGAGAAAATAGATTTTTTTCCAAATGTTATGACTGCACGTGGGGATAAAGAAAATAAGAAAGTGGGAATTGGAATTTAATGGAGGAAATTAACAAAGGAACTAGGGTATTTGGAACAAATAGCTAGGGAGGGAAAAGTCATAGCAAGGGTTAAGGTCAAGCAGAAGCTTGGGTTGCAGGTTGGAGAATGCCTTCCCTATCAGGGACTGATGAAATATAGACAAAGGAAATGTTAGGAGAGTGATAAATGAAAGACTCCACAGCCATCACTTTGTAACTGTACAACTATACATAAATATAAATAATGAAAGTTTGTGATTTCCATGTTTTTGTTTTAGATTGTGTGGCATTGTAATAAGAATATCTGAACAATCTACACTTCACAGATCTTTAACACCCACGTGAATTACTATCAACTCCAGCATATGGAAATCTTGGCTTAAAATCTTTTACAGAGCACAGCATCACATAATAATTGCACCACAATTCAGAGTGCAAGGCTTTACCAGTGCTGGAATATGAGTCAAAGTTTCCAGTGTATTCAGAGAACCCTCAGTCTTCAGGTCTTTAAGTATTAAAGATAAATGCTGAGCCTGCAGAGTCAATGACCTAAATTCTGGTTGCAGTTCTATTCTTATACAACTTACACTGTGGTAAACCCATGTGTGGGATCCTGTAAGAAATATAGCTATGCAAAAACTGATATTAAGGTGGTGGTAACACAAGAAAACAATTTAATTGCATAACATTTTGTAGAATGGTTGTGCCACCCTTGCACCCTCCAATGTGGAGCCTGTATCTTTACATCCCCAATCTGTAAATATACTTCCACCAATGTCAAACCACCCCAGACAAAATGGAATCCCTAATTTCTCTTTTCTTTGCTGTAACCTAAAATGTAGCACACTTAGAGATGAGGCAAATCCCCCACATTGCAGTCCTCCCCTACAAAAACAGTGCAGATGTAATTACCATCTTTTCACTATACCACAATACACTAGCAGGTGGTGGTTAGCCTGTGCACTGCAGACTGTGTCCAATACAAATGAAGTATTAGTAGTAGTCTCCTACTTTTGAATTTTTATGTTTCCACTAATCTGAAGCACTCCCCTCTACAGTTCCATCATATCTATCTGACTATCCCTCCTCCAGTATAAAATAAGGATACAATACTGTACTCAAGAACAGGCAGAGCAGTGGGCAGAATGTGGGAAAGGAGAAGAAAGAGCAGCTGATGACTGGCCACCTCTGTCTTGGAGAGAATGAGGGACACTGTAATGCAACTGCAACACCTGTCAGAGTCCAGGAACAGCTGTTAATAACCTGGCCATGAAAGGGAAGGACAGAAGAAGACAGCTTGTTTAGAATGCACGTCTGGATTACTTTATGTCGTGTGTGCTTACAGTGAGGAGTTAAATAAGTAAGACACAAATAAACTATACCACCATCAACATATGGTATGTAACTAAGAGAAGTAATGACCCCAAACCACTCTGCACACTGACCCTGGTAAACATGGGAGGAAACTGATAGGAATGGGAGGATTCCTTTAACTGATTAATATTATGGGAAACAAAAAGTAAACAGGCGCAAAAATGTATATTTATTAACATAAGGTGTCTCATGGAATGCATTGTAATATCTTTCTACGGCATTCATTTCAATGTTTGTCTCTAGTACATAGTGAGATTGAGAGAAGCTCACCTTTTATGCAGTTTTTAATACTGTATGTATACTTTAAAATGGGCCCAAATATCTGAAGTTAGGCATTTCTCATTACTGTATTCATGATTACAGTAAATGACTTTCTCTGTTTGGAAGATCACTGTCTCTGTACTACTCAATCCCATCCTGAAGCCACTTAAATGTCTTCTGTGAAACCAGATATTACTGATCATTATTAATTTTCAAGCATATTTTATACAGCCTGCTTAATGGCCTACCTTACATTCCTTATCTTCAGCATGCTATTCCCCTGATCTTTTGTTACAGACAAATGATTGAACTAAGGAATCTGACTGTAATACAAATACTGAATGAAGGGAAGGGTCACCTATGTTTATCAGTTCTTGAGAAAGAAAATACTGCCTGGCTTGTGTCATTAGCTCCTTATGCATTCTTCTAATATGTCTAAAACATTTTTCAAGAAACCAAAGTCCTTGTAAGGTAGCAAATAAAAGTGATAAGAATATTTCATAAATATTTTTCTCATTTTAAACTTAGTATCAGTACCTGCTGCTTAATATTCGTTTTTTTTTTTTTTTTTTTAATAAATACTCTTTTTTTCCAAAAAAGCAAACTATGGAACTGACCTAGAACTTAAAGATGTATGCACTCCAAAAAAAAAAAAAAACACATGGAGTTTCTTTCTCAGAATTGGCCACTGTAAAAGGAGTTCTTTTAACAAGTGAGCACTTTTACTCTTTAGATTAAGAACCTTATCAGTAATACAGATGCCTCTTCAGATATAGAGTTTCTGCATCACAGCCCTTATCTCTCCAGTTCAGCTCTCAGCTGGGACAAGTAGAGGTAGCCCTATGTAATCAGCCAGGATTAATGAATGCACCTGTTCTGTTTTAATGACCAATTTAAAGAGTTTCTCCCACTTATAGTGTATGCTTTTGTTAAGTGGCTGGCCTGTAAACCACATCAGTAGTTATCCAACAGTTTAAAATATTTTCATGTCAGGAATGATATCTTATAACAGGTGATACGTCTGTAGAAACACACAGTTAGATCAATTTTGTTCTACTTATTAAAACAATAATTAGTGAAATAATCTATCTATGAAGCATTTTAGGCACATTTATTGTTACCTAAAAAATTATTCTGAAAACGTGAACTGTCACTTTCAAAAATCAAGACTGCAAGTAAGCTCCTTCCTGTATCCAAGGTGCAGGGTTTAATCCATTCCACCTCCATTTGCCTGTGTGACCCAGAGTAAGTGAGTTAACCAGCTAGAATTACTTGGTTACCCCTAAAAAATGACAGTTGTGTCCAGTCGACATTCCCAGTTAACAAATGTAGAAAAAAAAGTACTCATCTAAAGAAATCTTATCACGTGCAAAATTAGGCCTAATTTTTTTAAATATTTTTTATTGATTTTTACAAATTTGAAAATTTACAATTCAAATACAAAGAAATGAAAAACAAAATGAAAAAAATAACTATTTACAAGAATCCACATTAACAAGATAGTAAAAGTCATCAATATTTTTCTAACAAATCACATAATTTTTGCAACATTTTTTCTGATGAGTAATATTTATTTTCCTCAACTTTAAACATTAAGACTAATTTTTAATTTAAGTGATAGATATGTGTGTATAACAAGTATGCAAATCAGTTTTCTGGTAGGCAGGACATTGCTTTGTCTATCAGAATTATTAAAAAAAAAGGAAACTACTAAGTAGCACTTAATAAAAACTCTCTTTCATGCCATATCCTGGTAAACAAACATAAACAATAAATACATTTAAGCATGCCAACGAGAAGGACAGAGGTAAAGCAAAGATAGCAGCCTATTCAGGGTTAGTGACCTACAGAAAAGGAGTCACCTACAAAACACAGCAAGGCAATTTGTGCTAGTGTTCTTCTTCACACTGTAGCACCTGTAAATTACTAACCAAACTAATTATAATCTTTCATCAGTGGAAACCTGAGCATGAACAAACACTCCTTGCTAGACCTGTTAATAACAAAGTTACCAAATAAGTTCTTGACTAATTACCCGCTCTAACTGCCACAGTCTAATGGACAAGCTTCATAAAGAGGACTTTAATATTTCAATTTCTAATTAAGATCGGAAAATTGTAGATAAAATAGTTATGTTTTATTGAAGGGGTTCTTTCTACTTTAACTAGCCAATGTTTCCATATTTGTTTTTTTGTCTTTCTTGTAGTTTGCTGTGCTGTATTATTTTATTACTGTTTGTTTTGTTTATAAAATCTTAAATAAAAATATACTTTAAAAAGTTAAACAAATATGGGTGTCTCTACTTCTTACAGCTCCCTAATTATTTTATTCCTCTCAGCAGGGCAGCCATTTAACTCTGAGGCAGTTTGTGTGGTGTTAACATAAAGTATCATGACCTCCTACTTCAGTAGCTTCCAAACTGTGTCCCCTTCATGTCTCCTGAAACAAAGGATATATCTTAATGTGCTACAGTGATTGGTATATGTTATATACACATACACCTCTACCACCTGATGTCTGAAATACAACAAAGAAGGGTAAGTACATTATGCGAGTGATTAAAAACAAAAAACAAACAAACAAAAAAAAAACATTCAGTGGCTGCATTTGCAGAAGCCAGAAATGGGATGCACCAGTCACCACAGTCACTAGACAGCATTAATGTACATGCAACAACTAGGACAATTCTCACAATTCTTCTCAGTTAAAGAAATCTACATGCATTTGTGTTTGGACTGGCTATATTGCTTTATTCTTTTTGTAAGCTGCAATTGTCCTCTGTCAATTTGTCATACTTATTTCCAAGCATCCAGGGTGAAATGTTTGTAACATAGTTTAACTCCTTACTCCAACAATACTGTGCAAGTGCTTCATGGTATAAAGAAAGCAATAAAGTACATATCCAGATGAAGGTTCTGTCCAGTGGTTCAGTTAGGTAAAGAAAGTGTGGTGGGACTGCAGTGGTTTCAGCTGTGTATTATCCAGTATTTGAATAAAGAACCTGCAGTGCATTTTACACATAATGTGCTAAAACACTTATGATGGCAATGGGCACTCACCCCATTGACTTAATCAAGCTTTTCTGCTTCTCTAAGCAATTCAGAATGAACATTATACATGTTCAGGAAGCCTAAGTCCCACTGAAACAGACCACATTTCTGAAAATAAATGATATGATTGTAAACGCATCAAGGAGATGTTATCTTAATCGCCCAGGACTGTCCATATGAGTGTGCATGTGAGGGCAAAAATGGCTACAAGGAAGTGTTTTAGGGGACCCAGGCGTTCAAGGTTGAGCTTAGGTATATGTTAGGGAGACTTCTTACAAAAAACAAATAACAAAAAAGCAGCTTAATCTTAGCAATTCTGAACTCTGTTAAAATAATAAAACTGAGTCGAAACAGAATGGCGTGAAAATTAAGCTTTCGTCATCAGAAGCACTGGGTTAGGCATGAGAGTTTAACTACTATCTACTTGCAACTTGTTTTATTTTAAGTTCACAGTTGTTCCAGCTAGCCTCCTTTTGTGTTCAGTTTTCTGGAGCATTCTTTGAGTGGCTTCTTATTAAGGACAGAGAACTGCTTTATTTGGCTTAGAGTCCTTAACAAAACTGATTATACTGTTTCACAAAGGGATATCAGTTGTATGCAGATGGAGGAGATGTTACACTGAAATGTCATTTTAATTTCACTTGGAACAATAAACAATCTGTTTTCTAAGCACCATGATTAAGTGAAATTAAAGTGAGGTATGAATATCTTGCTCAGCATAATCCAAAGTCCACAAACTGATATGATATGATATTGGTACATGACAGAGAAGCATGGAAAATACAGAGCACTATGTTCCACTCCCTTCACTTATCAGATCATGTTTGCCTTGAAATCCATCTAGCAGTTTGGCTAAGATATCTTTTGATATCCATGATTTTTGACATCCACTTCTTGCATGATGAGATGCAGACAGAATGACTGGTATAATTTTACACGGGATTCTTCCCAACGGAACTTCTTCCAGATCTGTTTTGTGAAGCAGTAAAGCTCACATTGAGAAGGGACATAATAAGAAAATCTGTTTACCTTCAAAACAAATGGCAGCCATTTTAGAAAAGGTTCACCTGCTTATAACATTCTCTTGTTTTTGTTAACCAACCACAGGCTCTCTAAGCATACATGCATACAGTATAATCTAAAGTCTTCTGTGTCATGAAGTAGTGTGCTATGCTTGTGTGCTTTTGGACAGACATGCAGTACATTTCTACATGCAGGATGTTATAACAGTAGGTAAAGCATATCTTCCACTGTTTTATAACATACTGTTGTTTACTCCTGCTAGTTTATGAGACTGTTTACATGTTTATAGTCATGCCTTCAACGCAATAGATTCAAAGGCTGATCCCCAAAGTTTGTTTCATTACTCTTTCCTCCAGAAATATTGTACCCTGCTCTCTCTATATCTGTTCATTTTTTCTCTTTCCAGGTATTCTCCTTAAATTCAGTACAAGTGATTGCCGATACTGTGCCCCTGTCAAGTTTACTGTGCACACTACACCTACTGAAGCATATCTGACACTCACAGGCCTGTACAGCAGTACTACTGTAATTTGATGGTTATTTTACTCTAATAATAAGTAGCAGATTTTCCCTTTGATGTCTACTTTAAGGTTAGGCAAAGGGAATATCTGTGGTTGCAGCTCCTGCAAATATTTAAAATCAACTTAATTTTCTATTAGTATCCCCTACTACCTATTGAATATCTGTTTCATTTAAATCATATTTGGATTAATCAAGTGACTACTGTCTCTCCCTACTTCTCTCTCAGTGATTATTTTTTTTCAATTAGCACTGAAGGAATGTTACGAATTTCCTCAACCCCTTCAAGCTGTTCACTACTTAAGTGATCTGAACTTCTCTAACAATGGATGCACAGACTGACTGCCTCTCACTAATGAATGAGGTGTAGCCACTTTGCTCCACTACCAGCTTTAATTCCACAGCTGTCCTCCAGAGCATCAAATTTATACCATCCTTTCCGCTCCTTTTATCATCCCACTTAAACCCTCCAATTCAAGTACCACAACATCTTCATACTCTCTCTCTCTTCACAAATAACACTGGACCTTCTTTTCAAAGCACACATTCCTCCTACCACACCTACTCTCTACTTACATATAACCCCACATTATTCAGTGTTGGGCAATTGCCTGAATGACCTAATTATCAACACCAAAAATACTGAAACAAAAATACCTAATGTTCAAAATATCAGCAGTCAAAAATACCTAACACAAAATACTGACAGACAAATACATGTTGACAACACTGAAGTTACACCAGGGAAGGGTATATTCCCTATCTCCACTGTTGAATAACTTCAAAATTGATATATATAATCAAAAGATGTTGTGGGGTGTGCCAGGAGGCTATCCCCCCTGCAAAACACTGAGCTGGGATGTGGTCAGGTTTTGTAAATATTTTGTGTTTTGTTATTTTTCATTGTCAGTGTTTTGTGTTTAGGTATTGTTGATTGTCGATATTTTGAACATTAGGTATTTCTGTCATCAGTATTTTTGCTGTCAGTATTAAGAACATTCAAGCAACTGACCTAAACCCATCAAGATTATATATTCCTTGCTATGAAGAAGATATGGGCCTCCTCAAAACTGATTACATGTGCAGATATGCAATCACGGGACTGCATACTTATCTGCTGACCTCATCTGATCCAAACATAGTGAAAGTTTTAAAACATGAGGAGAAGAAGTTTATTTCCTGTCTTTGACTCTGATAAACAGCATTCCTATGTATTTAGTTACATTCTGTTACAGAACGTAAGGAGGTGTAGATTATTTGGCTAAATGTACATCATTTCCTCAAAGGCATGCATTATGCAATGCCAAGTTTGCTGAATGACTAACTCAGATATGAGCCTTATGTCTCACTTATCTGGTGTATTACTATGTATTCTACAAAACTATCATACGTATATGATATACGTGTGTGTGTGTGTGTGTGTATTTATTATACATATATGATATATATATATATATATATATATATATATATATATATATATATATATTATCATATATGTATAATAAAAACACACACACACACACACACACACACACACACACACACACACACACACACACATGTATATCATATACGTACGATAGTTTGGTAGAGTACATAGTAATACACCAGATAAGTGAGACATAAGGCTCATATATTCCACAGTGGTGCAGCGGTAGCGTTGTTGCCTCACAGCAAGAGGTTCTGCCGTTCGATTCTTGGCTTGGGTTGGGAGTGCCTTCTGTGTGGAGTCTGCATGTCCTCCCAGCAGTCGAGTGGGTGTTCGAAAGACATGCGTTGAATGGGCGTGTCTTTGTTGAAGGTTGGGTGCCGGGCTGGCAACTCAACACCATAAAAACCAACTGCCAATCATTAGTGGACCGGAGTTCTGCTGTGGCGACCCCAACCGGGAAAAGCCAAAAGACGAACAACAACATATATATATATATATATATATATATATATATATATATATATATATATATAGATATAGATATAGATATAGATGTGTGTGTGTGTATATATGGATCTACTTTAGTAGATCAAATTAACACTGCACCAAAATTGACATACACAAGAGGAGAAGATTGTTAGCTCACATCAACGAACGTTTGCCATGCTGAAATAGTAACAGCAAAACAGCTACTGGGCATGTCAGATAGCACTCAGAGGTTCTGAATGACGATCGTGCTGCAGTCAGAAAAATAGCTTCTTCATTTAAACACACAATTTAATACATAAATGTTCCTTTTTCAATGATTCTAAATAGAGATCATGTCATAGTGAGGATTGGGAAATTTATCCTTTTCCCCACTGTAGTGTGATCTCGGATTTGGTATCTATAATTTGCAGGGGTGTGGGGATGCAGGGAGGGCTTGCCCCCTTGCAAAAATGTTGAAAATGGTACATTTTTGTGTTACATGATGTGTTTAAATGGAGAAACAATTTTTTCTGACAGCAGCTCAATCTCCATGGTGTATGAAATGCATAGTAGCTGTTTCATTGTTACTAATTTTGGCATTGTAAATGTTCGTTGATGTGAGTTTACGAACTTCACATCTCGTGTATGTAAAATTCATTGTTAATTCGATCTACTAAAGCAGGTCCATATATATATATATATATATATATATATATATATATATATATATATATATATATATGTATTAGTCCACAACCTAAGTAATTGTTGTTTATGTGGCTCCTCCTTATAACTCAATAAATCTAACCCTGTTCTCAGATCAAGTCAATGGCGTAATCTCTGAAAAGGTTGCCAAGCTTTCAGTTTATGTACAAATGACCCTCAACATCACTGTCAGCAGTTCTTCTGTGTGGTCATTAGGTTGTACACGGACAGTGACAAGTGGAGTATTTGTCTCATTACTGACTGCATCTTGCAGGAGATAGTCTGTTGAATTAAAAGTTACATCAGACACATTTTTTTCTACCCCATCACTCTCAACTACCACTCCCATCTCATCAACATCCACCTGTAACAAAATCCACAGCACTAACTTGCACTTGACTTATCATGTCGATCCCTCACAATTCTCATTTTCACTTCTCGTAAAGCATCTTTTCGTAGAACTAATTTTCCCACTATTGCCAGTTTAGATTCCACTTTATTAAACTTCAGGAACAAAGATGAGACGTACCACCAAAGCTGTCGTGAGACAAACACATCACATTAAAAAACTCTTTAATACAAACAATAAAAAGTAGCATAACATAAAGTTCTAGGGTGGATAAGCTCTTTCGGTAAAAACCTTCTTTGGATCTTCCCCCATTAACCAACAATTGTTCTTATAAAAGAAGAATTTGGTTTTTAATGTGACGTGTTCATCTCACAACTGCCTTGGTGGTAAGTCTCATCTTTGTTCCTGCATTTTCTTCACTGTTGAGACTACCTTTGGTAACGTAGCGTTTTTTGTTTTTATGTACTTTGTTAAACTTTTGGAATACCCAGCTTTTGCACGTCCATTCTCATTAATAGTTTTATCATCCTCAACTCGTTACCTGTCTCTACCCCCAGTCACATCCCAGTTGCCACATCTCCTTCTATCCTTTGGTTTTCCATGTAGTGCACATCACTGTCCTGCAGTATTCTGCACAGTTTTTTGTTCCACTTTCCCCTCACTTCATGCACATCAGTGTTCCTCTCACAGTCAATTGGCCTGTTCATGCACACATCATCAGTGGAAAGGATGGACCATAATATAGGCAGCTGTCAGGAGTGGTTTGGGTTTTTTTTGTTATGCCCTTCCACATTTGCACCCATCCAGTGATGACCCATGGGTAGGATGTGCAGTGGGCACCAGAACAGAGCCACCCCTCAACGTCTATAAGGGGCATCAGCAGAATTGTGCCATAAGGTTGTTTCCCAGTATGCATCAGGGAAATCAATTTGCACATGCCCCCTCCTCTCCCATAGGATGTGGACACCCATCCTTCCCTTTTACCTTACCTATACCATCTTGAATGGACTTCCTCACAACCATATGTGCATAATGATTTTATTACTGTACTGGGTAAACCCACAAGGCACAACTAACTTCTTTTTGTAGGTAACCCAGGAGAAATGCCTAATTTAGTATTTATGTAGAGTCACATCATAGGGCAATGGAGAATGAAATATTCAAACATGGGATTACAGATTGAAGCTTATTAGCAGTTCACAGTCTCAGTCCTGTGTCCTTAATTGCCAGAAGTCACCGAGTCATATCCACACAAAGGTTAAGAGTTGTCAGAGTTCATTTTATACAGTTTGTATATATATTTTTTTCCTTTCATGTGGCTGAAGTTTTGTGTTCTTATAAGATGTGTGTATAGAGTGGAAGAAGTAGAATGGAATGGCGACAAACAGTCCTCCTCCCACTGTTTCTTTGGATACGTCTGTAAAGCTAACATTAAAGGGCTAACACTCATTCTTAATCTACTATGTACTTTGGAAGAATATGCTATTACATTTAAAAGGGATGAAGTCAAGACATTTAATTCAACAACCTCTCAACCTGCATAAGTTAATTATTTCCTTCTGCCTCTGTCTTAGAAATTACAAAGTGACATAGGACCTGCAACAGAAAAAAGATTCTTGGAGTTAAGGATAAGGAGAAACATACTGTCAGTCTTTGGTAGTTTATCAAAATGCTAGCTTAATGCATGCTACAAATATCAGCAACCACAGAGCAAAAAATATTCTCCTTAAAGAGAAAGTCACTAGAATAAAAAATATTAATCCAAAATTGCAACACAGTGTGTGTGTGTGTGTGTGTGTGTGTGTGTGTGTGTGTGTGTGTGTGTGTGTGTGTGTGTGTGTGTGTGTGTGTGTGTGTGTGTGTGTGTGTGTGTGTGTGTGTGTGTGTGTGTGTGTGTGTGTGTGTGTGTATATTGCAAACTGCCAGAAATCCCAAACAATTCTCTTGATGGTAGTCTGGATGCTCCCTATGAAGTAGATCTTTATAATACAGACTGAAACTTTCTTGAGAAGTGATACAGATATCGGTAACTAACATTGTTTGTATTTAGGTTCACAATGAGAAGGTATTTTCTTTGTTACAACAATTACGCTATTAAAAGAGCTTTACGGGCAGGAGATCAAAACTTGTTAATGAATCGCATTCACATGCCAGGTGAAGATGCAGTGCAGTGAATGACATCTAAAGCCACGTGTTTTACACCTTGGAGACATTCATGACTCAAGACGCAGCTACAGCTGTTTAGTTGATACACTTAATACAGGTGCTATGAGGCAAAAAATAAACAGCTTGTTGGCAAAAGTTAAAAAGAATTGGAAAACTTGAATATGATACATGTTTCACAATTCCATTCTCTAACACACCAGAAACAACTTTCTTCTGAGAACTGATCTTTCTAGATTCATATGTAGTCACTAGGCATGCATTTGGAGAGATCATTGAAATAACTAGCCCAAATTTCCAACTGCCTCTTGCATAAGTTCATACGTAGACAAATGAAGCCTGAGGGAATCAAAACTTGCACCACAGGAAGTAGCTCATTAACAGCTCAAAACCTTAATCCTCTTCACAGACAGCTAGACATTATGAAGCAACAGGAAACTCAACGGGAAAGGCAAAATAGAAGCAACAGTAATAACCTTCAGATAATTATTAGCAGCCTTCTCAGTGCAATTCTAACTGGTTCTTACACTTCTCTGCCCACTTTACCATTTTGGACACTCTTCCATTGGGTCCACGTTAGTAATTTGCAATACTTGACAGAAATATATAACATCAGAACATTGTGTACTGCTGATAATTACACAAAACTATTAACAATGAATTTGGGTCTATATTAGAAAATCGAAGTTACGGAACTTCGAATACCATATGGTCGACACCATATGATTGAAGTTCTGTAACTTTGAAATTTAAAAAAAAAAAAGGAAATGTACTCTGACGGGTTAAAGCAGGGGGGCAGGCCCCCTTGCACCCCCATACCTCCCGCTACTTAAATATACTAACTCCGAGATCATGCTACAGTCAGAAATCTTTCCTTTATGCACCATAGTGCATTAAAGTGCGTTCTCAGAGCTGGTATATTTAAGTAGCGGGGGGTGCAGGGGGGCTTGCCCCCCTCTTTAACCCATCAGGGTACGCTTCCTTTTTTTAATTTTTTTTTTAATTTCAAAGTTACGGAACTTCAATCATATGGTGTCGATCATATGATATTTGAAGTTCCGTAACTTCGATTTTCTAATATAGACCCCCGAATTTTTACCTGTGACATTCAATTGATGGTCATTCCACAGGCAACTCCTAACAGCTATCCTTACCCTTGGTTTACATGACATACAATTAAAGGATCTAAGATCAAATCACATAAAAATCATCCTCAATATGTCAACATGAAAAACTGAAATTGGAAAAACAGACATAGTGAGAAGTTAAAACCAATATTAGACAAAATGTGATAATGCAGAGGAGGCTTCACTCCCCTTTCCCACCACACCACTCCTGTAAAGTGCTCTGTCCTCTATAACCCCTGCACTAATTCTTATTACCTCCAAAAGCTGCAGCACCTCAGAGATACAGAGAATGCTTAGTTTTGCCACAAATCAAACATTCCCTCTCCTCTGAGATCTATCAATATATGTACTGTGCAGAAGTGTGAGGGGCATAACCACCCAGACTGGGTGGTGCAAAAGCCAAAACCCTCTGATAGCTCCCAGAATACTTTAGCAAGAGTTACATTTAATTTTCTTATTCCATTCAGTTTATGTGCAGCTGCTGGCTTTAAAGATATTTGTAAGAGTGGGAGGTTGGCATAATGGTTAAGGTGTTTACCTCGCAGACACAAAAGGTGCAGGGTTTGATTCTCACATTGGGTAATTGGCTAGGCTCAAAGTGGCCCACAAGGGCAGTTAGCCTAGTACTAATCTGTATCTTAGAATTACTTGGCCTTTAATATGACCTGGAGACTTGGCTGTTAGCTCTACATGCAGTTACTTGCTTTTATATATGTACAGTTACTTTTCTAATAACAATTAAATCTTAACATGAATCATTCACAGAGTAACTTTCCTTAAAGGAAACTGTGGACAGATCTCTTCACAACATCTTGCTCCTTTATATCTATATTTCTCCCATATAGCTGTACCTCAGGTAAATTGCAATGATAAATACATATAACAAATTCACTGTTTTTAATTTATACATTTAACCAGGTAAGTGAACAAGATGTCATAGATCCTTTTTCTGCCATGATCTAGGCCACAAGAGCAAATATAAATGCAACATGTAAGATCAGGTTGTTAGTAAGGCATTGATAAACTGAAGTTTTCAAGTTTTGTAGTTTCTCTATCGTGAGATTCAGTATTTTAATGTCATTGTTTTAAGATATGGTGTTAAGTGTGTAAGCTATATGCACATTTTGCCCTGGGTTGAGGAATGCAGTGATAAATACGAAAACAATTTAGTTAATTCACTGGGTGTTAGGTACAGCGGTTATGTTGTTGCCTTACAGCAAGAGGTTCTCCCGTTCGATTCTCAGCTAGTGTGTTGGGAGTGCCTTCTGTGTGGAGTCTGCATGTCCTCCCCGTGGTCGAGTGGCCTCCGAAAGACATGCGTGAATGGGCATGCCTTCGCTGAAGGTTAGGCATCGGGCTGGCAACTCGGCACCATAAAAATCTACTGCCTATCATTAGCGGACCGGAGTTTCGCTATGGCGACCCCTTACCGGGAAAAGCCGAAAAGACAAACAACAAACTGGGTGTTACTACAGTAATGAGGAACAGGTTTCTGGTCAATGTAGTCTGCATTGCCCAAAGAAAGACAAGTGTTAACCTGCCTGTACAGCCTGAATCTTTTATTTCTAGAAAACTGCTGTGCATGTTCTCTATGATGCATCTGCTCCCTCTGATACATAATGACTAACGGATGGTGATTTTGGATTTGGAAAAAGCTAATCTGCATGTTTCTAGTTGTAGTTCCCACAGCAAACTTCCAAAATTCAGGATCACTAGTTTCATTTCCATTTCTCATCCTTACCCTCTGGCCTCTCTAGAGCTTATACAACTGTTCAGCAAATTCTTAACATGATTCTTTGCAAACATAACATTGCAAACATTCTGGGGGTTTACACTGCAGCAACTGCCTAGTTCTGTCTCAGTCATGCACTCCGTTTCAAGGGTGAATGTGAATCTTAAAAACGTATTACCTAACTATTTACACTTTCCTTTCTTAGTCATAGTTCTTACCTAAGAAACTTGTATTTCATCCCCAGTAGGAGCCAATAAGATGTCTGATCAGGTGGTGAATTTTACTTCTGCACAGATGGTGCATCTCGATATTAAGGTTTATGCACTCTTTCATACTTTACCAAACTGGATGTCACTGGTTGTACTTAATTCCACTGGTCACTACTCTTCCACTGAAGCACAGAGTTTACCTGAGGTCTCCAGGTACCATCTCCTCTATTCATATCTCCTTCAGTAATGGCATTATGTTCACTGATTAGATGTGAGAATTCTTTGCTAATAAGTGCTTATTCCAGGCCTGATAAAGCCTCCCCCCCCATATCACCATGCCACCACTATTCATCAATTTGGAGAATATGCAACCTGGAGAAAACTGTCTGAGCATATACATGAAAGGACAATTCAACTAGACAGGGTTCTTGACAATGTAGCTGATATTGTCTGAAAATGTGCACCCTACACACAGCCCTGGGCCTACCTGATGCCATTCTGACTTGTAAAAGTCTTATCTAGCCTGGCTACCTTTCATGTACTCCCATGCCTGTCCATTCATCCATTCATCTGTGCCTCAATAATCCCTACTTGCAATCTGTAGTTGCAGGAGGAGTAAACCTCATGGAAAGCATTCCATGAAAAGTAATGTTTCTTCTTTTTCTGAATAGGGATTTTGACTCTTCTTGTTGGGTACATATCAAGTCAATGAAGATAATTTCAGTGAACAAAAAAAATCAGTTCACCAAAACCACCTTCAGCCAACATTAAAATAATTTTTTTCCAGGGGAGCAATTCCCCCTGCACCCCCGTGTTGGCTGAAAGTCTCTCACCCATAATTATACATACTATCTCTAAGGCTGCATAACACTGGAGAAAAAGGCAATCTTCACTTTTTCAGCAAAAGTGGTTTTGGCAAACTGCTCTTGATTTTTTTTTTGCATTTGCCAAAACTAACTTTGGTGACTCAACACGCATCCTTCTTGTTCTAGATGAGCTCCTCCTTTGTGGAGGCCAACAGAAGGCTGAGACACTGTGGGCTATTGTGACCATCCCTTAATCTAAGAATAAACAAAATACCTTGAAGCACAAAGAAATGTGAAGGTCTGGGCTACTCCCACCTTACAGCCCTGCAACTGTTTCTTTTTTTTTTTAAACAAGAATCTTTATTAAATTATCATGTATGACATCAGCAGTCTTCCATTTATATAAATGAAAATAAACTATACTGACACAATCTCAGTTACAAACATTATACATTACAAATCATGCCAACACAACTATAGCTGCAAGCATTATACATCACTTACAATACATCAAGTCATTGTCAGTTAAGCATTACATAGCTCATTCAGTTCCTGAGTTCTTTTAAACCTTGCTCCTCCTCTGCATGTATTGATCTCACACTTTTCATTTTTTGCTATTTAATTTGCCAGATTTTCCTAAAGATCCCAATTACAATTGGTTTATCTCTGTTACCATCTTCGCTACTTTTAGTAAAGTTGGTTTAGACATTAATTTCCATTTTCCAGTAATTGCTGTTTTTGGCAGCCATCATAATTACACTCATCAAGGCCTACTATGTCTAGGCAATTCAGATTCTGTATCATGGCTCAAAAAATAATTTCCTTAGTTACACCAATTTGCTCACCAAGCATCTCCAACAGAGACATCTGCAGGGAAACTTTAAAGTCTGCCAATTCATTATACTCCCAGAAAATATGTTCCCAGTTACTTCTTTCTTCCCTATCACACCTCCAACATTTTCTATTTACCTAAGGAAAAATTCTTTGGAGTCTACTTGGGTATAAAATACCTATGTAAACACTTCCAAGCAAAGATCCTAAATGTTCTTGAGTTTGTTGCATATTTGGGATATATATATATATATATATATATATATATATATATATATATATATATATAGTTTCACTTTATAAACTCGATTTACTGATAGTTCAAAATTCAGTAACCCAAGACCATGAAGCCAAAAACCAGAATGCCGAAAGTGCATAAGAGCGAATTTGAATATCTCGAATCCGCTGATGCATTTCCGGTACGTCGCGTGTAGTGTTATGGTGCCTGAAATGGCAGTTGAGTGAATGTTTTTATGTGTTTTTGTATGTTGTGTATGTGGGTAAGGGTAGGGAGATTTAAGTGTGAGTGTGAGTGTTGGATTTGTTGGTGTTTGTGTATGTGTGATGTGTATTTGTGTGCGAGCGAGTGGAGGATGGCATAGTGTGAGTGTTTTTTTTTTATCTTATGTGTGACCTCAGAGTTGGTATATATAAGTAGGGGGTGTGGGGGGCACAGGGGGGCTTTCCCCCTGCTTAAATGTAGTGTAGGGCTGTGTGGTTTGTGTGCTGTGGATGGAATGGTGTGTATGTTAAGTGGTGTATGGTGTATGTATGTTCGTGATTGTGTGATTCAGGATTGTGGTTTCAGTGTTGTGAATGGTTCGACTTCATAGTCTCGGGTTATTGAATTTTGAGCCTTCAGTGATTCAAGATTATGAAGTGAAACCATATATACATTGTTTCTTTGTGAATTTGGTTATCCAATCTCTCTTCACAATCCTTTCTTTCTCTGAATGATTCTTATAGTTATCATGCAATATTTATATGCTCTACTAATTATTCCTTTCTTAATGGCCGCTTCTGTTTGCTGGTCTTTTGTTTAGGACCCTCTATTTCCTTCGCTTTACCTATAGTCTGATATCAGTCTTTGATAGGAAAGACAATCTCTAACCTGCAGTCCAAATAAATTCTTGGTGTCTTCCCATTCTGTTACCTTTCCCTTTCAATTTATTTGATCCCATTACTTTGGTTCCTTTGCCAGTTTTCTCCAATAAATTCTAGCCTCGTCTTGCCTAATGCCTGTATCCCTAATTGCAGTCATCCCTATCAGCAGAATCTCCTTTCTCCATTCCTCTTTTGGCTTAGTTCTTAGAATACTTTCTGCTACTTTACAAATATAATATTCTGTATGATTATTGTTATTCTCCTTAAAGGTCTGCATCCAAAATCCCAGTCTCTCCCTTTTTTTTTGAGCTTCCCCCATGTTTCACCATCATCTCTTTCTACTTTGAACTATAGTTTTCTGCTTGTGCTATGTATAGGAGCCTTCACTGTGTAGCTCTAAAATATCCCTTCAAACCAGGTAATCTCAATCCTCCCTGTTCTACTAGAAGAATTAGCTTATCCCACTTGACTCCTGCTGTTTTCTCTCCCAGATAAAATCCTTCAGCTCTTTAGTAATTGCTATTCACAACTTCTCCTCTGGTTGATAAAAATATGCCTGCCCTGTGTATGAAACTAAAGGGAGTAAAAACATTTTAACTGCTTGCATCTTACTATTGATATTCATATAACAGAGCTTCTTTTTTCTCAGTTTTTGTATTATCTTTTGTTTAGTCTCTTCCTACATATCCTTAGTTTCCACACCGGAATCATTTTTAATCCATACTCCTAAGTACTTCATTTAATCATGTCCATATAATATTGCTGAACGTGTTCGTATGTGGGTACATAATTTACAGCTATTGCCTTTGTTTTAACTTCATTAATTTTGCATCCTGAAAAGATTTGAAACTGTCGCAATATATTACACAGCACTATAATGCCCCTTTCTGGTTTTGTCATTTATAAAATAATGTCATCTGCAAATACTGCCAGCTTTTCTTGACTACCATATCAATTATATCCTTGAATTTCTGAGTCTCTTACTTTCTTTGCCAATGGTTTTAAATATAATGCAAATAACAAATTGAAGAGAGGACACCCTTGTCTGGTCCCTCTGTTCAAGCAGAGATTATCAGAGAGGAAGCCACTCACTTTAATTTTCTCCTCTGATCCCTCATATATCCTCCTAATTAACCTTATAATTTTTTCAGGGAATGGAAATGCTTCCATGTTCTTCTCATAAAGTCATAGTTTACTCTGTCAAATGCTTTCTCTCCGTCAAGACCCAGACACCATTGGTATTTTCTTACATCCTGCTTCCCTCTGGATCATCAGCATCCTGTTAATGTTGTCAAATTTATTTTTATTTATTTATTTTACTTTTACATTTGTTAACCAGGTTAGTCTGTATGGGTTCTTAGAAGCCCTTTTTCAGCAGAGACCCGAGGAGAAAAGCTCCCAAAAAAAGTTTAAGTAAACAAAAAATAAGAGCAAAGATAAACACAGATCACATTTTAAGTATACATACTTCTGAAGTAATTACATAACATGCAATAAAGGAATATATAGAATGGATAGAAATACAATACAATACATATATGGAAATATTCACATAGTATGGCAAGAAACTAAGCAGAAATATGGTAAGACTAAGGTCAATACATTGCTGAACCAAGGTACCAGGCATGAAGTAAGTAAATATACAGATAAAGTTATGTGAACTTTGGAAGTTAATAAATAAATTAAAGAACAGTAATAAGGGATTATGGGAACTGAGTGTAACATGAGCTAACTAGTATGGAATATGACGGAAACAAATGTGTAGGTAAGTAGTAAGAGAGAGAGAGATAGAAATGATGCAGTTAAGTTAGGTTATCCCTGAATGTTTCTTGGGCATTAGTTTACAGCATGAACATATCCAATTTGATAGGAAAAAAGATTTAGGCTGTTTCTTGAAGGCATTTTTGTCTTTAAGTAGTCTAAGGGCTAAAGGAAGTGTCTTCCAATTTTTTGCAACTGAGTGACAATAGAGTATTTTCCCAAAGGTTTTGTTTGGCTTATGAACTTCAAGAAAGTATTGATTATTACTTCTTAGTGGGCATTGAGGAGTATAAAGTGTCAGACAATTTGCAAGGGATGGGCAGGATTTAGGATTGTTTAGTATATTGTGGGCTATAAGGAGTTGGGATTGAGGCAGTAAGTTGGAACATTCAGGCCAGTGTAAAGCCTTTAATGAGAGGCAGTGATGGGATTTGTAAGGTTGATTTGCAGCAAATCTGGCTACTTTATTATATGTGGTTTTTAGTTTGGATATTAGGTTACTCTGTAGATGGGTAAGAATAGGTGAAGCATAGAGTAGGGATGGTAGAAGCAGGGATTGGGCAAGGGATGACCTGGATGCACAGGGAAGGAAAGTTTTTGTGACAGTAAAGCAGACCTAGTTTTGGTGTTTTTTTTATTGAGCTATGAATGTGATGGTTGAATTTAAGTTCATCATCGGTTATTGCTCCAAGGAGTTTTGTTTGGGGTGTCAACAGAAATTTTAGTTCCATTAAGGGATGTTATAGAAAAGTTCTGTTTTGCATGTTCCTGATTTTTAGGTAGGAAAAGTAGTATCTTAGTTTTGCTTACATTAAGCAGGAGTTGGTTGGATTGTAGCCAGTTTTCAACTGGGTGGAGTGAGTTTTGTGTAAGGGATTGAATGTTTTCTATGTTGTCAACAGAGTTGATGATGGTCGAGTCATCAGCATAGTGAATAAGATTAGATTGGGGGCAGGATGAGAAAAGGTAATTGGTAAATACATTGAAGATGAGAGGGCCCAATATTGATCCTTGTGGGATCCCTGTCCTAACTGCTAGAAAGGGGGAGTAGGAAGAGTTCCATCTGACAGCCTGGTGTCTATTAGTGAGGTAATCACAGAACCACGAGGTGGTGGAGTTTGAGAAGCCTATGTTGGAGGGTTTATGGTGAAGTATGGTATGAGATACTGTGTCAAATGCTTTCGACAGGTCCAGAAAGAGGGCTGATGCTATTTTGCTACTATCCCTGACTTGAGCAATGTTATTTGTAAAGGATACAAGAGCGGTAGCTGTGCTATGTGTGGGGTGGAAGCCATGTTGAGTTGGTGTAAGTAGGTTTTCTTGTAGCTGATGATTAAGTACTTGCTTATGGATACACTTTTTCAGTATTTTGGAGAGAGGAGACAGTGTGGCAATTGGTCTGAAATTGGTTGGCTCAGTGGAGTTTCCTCCTTTATGAAGGGGTATTACAAAAATTTTCTTCCAAATTTCAGGGCCTTCTTTTATGGATCTATTAATCAGGAATGATATAGGGTAAGCTAGAGGTGTAGCTACATGTTTAAGGAATAATGGAGGAAGGTTATCAGATGAACCAGGTTTTAGCTTAGTTAAGAGCAACTTGATATAAGAGGTGGGAACAGGTGATAGTGAGGGTGAGAGAGGTGAATCAGAGGTGGATGAAGATGTAGATGGATTGAAAGAGGTGTGGATGGAGAAGTTAGTTACAGTTAGGTTTTCAATGGTTTCTATGAAGAACTTATTAAGGAGGGTTGCTATTTCCAGAGGAGTCTTGTCAGAATAAGGTGTGGGTGGGGTAGGAGTACCAGGTGAGAGAAATTTATTGATAGAGTTCCAGACTTTTTTAGGATTACAGTAGGGATTGTTAAGTGAGGATTGGTAATAGTTCTTTTTATCAAGATTGATTTGTTTCTTAGCTTTGTTTCTAGGTTCCCTGTAAGAGATAAGGTTGGAAGAGGTATTATTGCCTTTCCAAGTTTTCCAAGCTTTATCTCTGGTCTTCATGAGTGTAAGGGTAGCTTTAGTTAGCCATGGGGCATATCTGAATTTGATGCGAGTTTTCCTAGTGGGGGCAAGGGAGTTGAGGATGGATAGAAAGGTGTTGTTGAAGTGTAGGACTGCTTCATCGAGAGTGAGATTAGAGAGAAAGGACCAGTTTATACTAGAGAGGAGGTGATTTAGTGAGTCAGAAGAATAGCAATATAGGTCATGGGTCACCTTATATTGTTGTGCTTTATGCAGGTGTTCAGAGTTTCTGTGAACTAGTAAAGGTAGGTGGTCACCTAATGTGTCTGGTAGAGTGATTGGATTATGGTAATGTTGGGGGTGAGATACTAGTATCCAGTCAATAAGTGAACCAGTAGAGGAAAATTTATGAAGGTGGGTAGGGGAAGAGATGAGCTGTGTGAATCCATACAGGTTGAGAGAGGTAGAAGTTGATTCTTTATTGATCTGCAGCCAGTCAATATTGACATCTCCTAGTATGATGGTTTCATAATGGATAGTTTTAGATATCGAGGATAGAAAGTGTTCTAAAATGGGGACATTATTTCCAGGAGGAATATAAATTGATGCAATGGCAAGTTTTTTATGGTGGCTAAGTTTAAAGTCAGCTAAAATTATCTCAGCTGAGAGAAAGTCAGATATGGGAAAAGAGATAGGGGAGACAGACAGGCAGTTAGAATATATGATTGCGACTCCCCCCGCCTCTTTTTGAAAATCTGTCATGCCTGAGGATATTGTAGCTAGGAGGAAGATTTTCAGAATTAGAAATACTTGGTTTTAACCAGGTTTCACACAAGGCAAGTATGTGTGGGTTATGTTGAGTGATCCAAGCATGAAGTGTGTTGTTTTTTTTAACTATACTTTGAATATTTATAGATGAGAGGTGGGTCTTTTTTGGGGAATTGGGAGAGAGCACAGAGGTGGTAGTGGTATTGAAAGTATTTTGAGGAGAATTGTTAGGACCTGGGTTGGGGTGGACGTATCCTGATAGTAACAAGTTGGATAATATGAAATTGATTATTGGAGAGATTAAGTGCATGTGTGGATTTTTTTTTGTGGTTGACATGCTGTTTATGTGTAAGGAAGTATTTGAATCTATGTGTGGCAATAATGGTGAAGTTAGATAGGGAGGGGGAAATGTGAGTAAAGGTAGATGTGTTGTGGTTTGGAGATAAAGTGAGTGTGGGTGATTTGGTGTGTATAACACTAGTGCTTTGATAGCATATGAGAACTGAGAGAAAGAGTAATGTAGCTGAAAGAAGAAGGAGAAATAGTATATTAAGAATAGTACATATATTACAGTAGTATGAGATAGATGAGATTGTTAGTTCAGAGGTTGATGAAAGACTATAGGAATAGTGTAAGAATGTGAGTACTAAGGGGTGGGGATTTAAAGAGATGTGGGTATGTTGTGTTGTATGATTGGCTAGTGA
This sequence comes from Protopterus annectens, assembly GCF_019279795.1. Classification (NCBI taxonomy): domain Eukaryota; kingdom Metazoa; phylum Chordata; order Ceratodontiformes; family Protopteridae; genus Protopterus; species Protopterus annectens. The sequence goes on from NC_056739.1 coordinate 549,569,106, forward strand.
AGTGGGTGGAGGAGGTGTGGCTAACTATAAAGGAAATTGAGTCAGGGGTGGGTGGGAATAGGGCAGGGTCGGGGAGCAAAGTGAGCCTGTGGGATGGCGATGGCAAAAGGAGCAGGCTGCACAAAACCAAATGGAACTAACCCAGGAAAATCAATCAGCCAGGTTATTTCAGGTATGGTAGTTTGCAGCACATTTACTGTTTGTAAATAACTTTTATGTCCCTGGGGTTGGTTGTTATTAGCAGGTTTTGCTCCAATTAGTTTCCTCACGCAAATAAACTTTTTAAGTTGCATCCAATAAGGAGTAACAGTCACAACCTGTGTGTTTGATTTATTTAAAAAATGCTCAGTGAGACCTAAAAGCAGCTGGTGATTGATTTAGAAGTAATGCTGCCACCTAGTGGTATAGCTTGGAACCAAGTCTACACTGTGGAGGGGTTGAGCCAGTTGTCCCTGCAAGTGTGCACTACCTTTACAGCAGATTAAAAGCTTAAGGATATATCCACATTAGCTATGTGGAGCGTTCGTTGCCTATATTAGTAAAAATAATTGATGCGGTTCATAGGTTCATAGATTAGTACTAAGCTAAATGCCCTTGTGAGCCATTTTATGCCTAGCCAATTATCCCTTGTGAGACTCAAACCCTGCACCTTGTGTTTGTAAGGCAAACACCTTAACCATTAGGCCATCCTCCCAACCTTTCTTCTGATCTTTCTGATGGTATGTACATTTACTTTTGAAACATTTATTCTCAAATGTTTAGGTTGATGCTTGCCTAAAACAGCTTCAGGTTGCAATTGAGGGGACTTCCTGTGGATGAAGCTAACTGTGGAAACTGTTCTGTAAGGGAAGAGCCAACATAAGAAATATTAGAAATATTAGGTGGCTGAAAGTAGTGTACTGGAGTAGTTACACAATGCCGAATAACTTGTAGCTACTATGCTGAGTTTCAGACATGTAAGACATAAGACATTTAACATAAGTACAAAGTTTGGCATTCAGTTAGCTTTTCTGTATGGTTGACAGGTAACAATGACAGCATTAATAACTCGTACACAGTGGAGAGCCTTTCAAAAAATGAAAACCAAGTTTCCTTCATTCAAGCAAAAACATGCTGGCTTTTAAATTACTTTATTTTAATATAGTAACAACTTTAGTAGCTATGCAAGTGCTTGCATGGATCAGCTGTTACCACACATTATATAATATGGAGTAACACACTCTCTATACAAGACCAGAACATCTAGGGCATATTACTGGAGTAATAGGAGCATGCAAGATATCATTTTAAGGTGATGGAAGGCTGCAGTGAGTTAGGGGGGTGGACGACAGAACAGAGAACACCTTCTGTCGGCAGCCTTAACTCAGAGTCCCATTCACATCTGCTAATTTAGTAAACAAGTATATGCTAGTAGCTAAAACATAGAGGCTGTGAATTACATTTATGCACTTATGAAAGAAGCAGTCACTCACCAGCTATTATCTGACAAAAGCCTGTGTTGCTAGAGTAGGCAGCTACCAGTAAAACATTGTAAACTACTAGTTCTCTATAAAAAAATAATCCTATTATTTTATGGGCAAATAATTGTGATTTAGCAAACACCCACATCAGCTAATCCTTTAACAAGCCCTCATTTGTAAACTCTAACACATAGCTAGTCAGGTAGATTCAGTCAGCCACATCGGTCTGTAGCATTAACATACACAAAACAAAAGCAGTATAACTACTGTTACAAAAGCAGTATGACTACCGTTACAGGGTAAACCAACATTAACAGCCACAAAATACAGGCAATATAACAAATGTTACAAGGTAAACCAGTTTTATAAAAGCAAGTTTAGAGGCAATATATGTAAATGCAGTACTTACTGGTGTGCACACTTAGCTGGGGACTGTTGGTTCTTTGCTGGGAGGATAGGATTTTAAATATGGTGCCTTGTAGCTAACCTTCTACTATAGCCTAACCTACAGGGAAATGCAGGGATTGTGTTGGGGGGTGGCGAGATGGGTGGGATAGTTGTTTGTGTTTCAGTAGTTACATACCAGATGGAACTAGCCCAGGAAAATCAAGCAGCCAGGTTACTTTAGGTATGGTAGTTTGCAGCACTTTTACTGTTTGCAAATAACTTCTATGTCCCTGGGTTTGGTTGTTATTAGCAAATGTGTAAGTTTTGCTCCAATTGGTTTCCCCACTCAAACTCTCCACAAAACCATACTGATCCATATCTATCAATTTTGGCATCGCTTTTTCCATTCTTTTAGCAGTTATAGATATAAGTACTTTATAATCATGGCTTTATATTCAAATGGACCTCTATGAACCTGGATCTGATGGATCTTTACCCTCTTGAGGTATTACAGCTACCACCACTTTCTTCCAGGATGGTGGTACTTCTCTTAAAAAACTGTTAAACAAAACCTTCCAGGTGTTTATCAGTTTTCTTCCCTCCTAGTTTCCAAACTTCCACAGGAATACCATCTATACCTGGGGGCTTTCCTATAGATTGGATATATGTCACCATTTTTATTTCATCTCCTCCAATCCTAAATGTTAATGTTAATTTCCTAAATGTTACCTCTAAGCTTGACATATTTAATTCTTCCATAAACATTTCCATTTGTACCTTTTCATGATTTCCATATTCTTCTGCTTTATACAGACTTTCATACAATTTCTGAAATATTTCTAATACTTTTACAGGTTCTCTTGTTATCTTCCTTATTATAGGTGCCCTAAGCTTGGTGATAGCCCTTTCTACTTTCTGTTGTCTGAGTCACTGTGCTAAAAGTTTTTGTGCTCTAGAGTTATTATTAAAAAAACAGTTGTTTAACAGAAATCTTTCTCAACTCATGCATGTTATTGAGGTAATCCCTTATTTTTTTGTTTAGCATTCTGTAGTTGCTCCTCTTCTTGTTTTGTGAGATTTCCCCATATTTAACATTTGTCAGTCCCTATAAATAATTATTTCTTAACCATATCTCCCTTTCTTTTATTTCCTCCCTATTTTTAAAGTCTACTTTAATTGTATCCTACCCCCAGCACTATTTTCAGAAGAAATGTCTGTTTTCTCTAATAGCCCCTCAATAATTTGTAATACCCATTTCTTAAAGTCCTGTCTTTTCAACAGATAAGTGGGAAAATGCCAATGTCTCATTTTTATTTCATTACCCTGTGTTTTTACTTTAGTTATTATTGGTGCATGATCTGAAATAGTTGGGTGCATATCGAGTCCTTCAATTAAATGCACATGTTCCTGTGAAATGTAAATTCTGCCTACCCTAGCCCAGTGTTTCTATCTAGGGAAATAATATGGAAATTCACTCCAAACTCCTAGTACTGAATTCACATATTCCATGCCAAATATCTTCATAAATTTCTTTAAAAATCTATCCTTCTTTGTTATTTTTATATTTTCCCTTCTGGGCCCCCGACGCATCTCGCTTTTGGAAATCAAATTCCACTCTCCACATATAAGTATTATTCCTTGCTGAAACCTGATTATTTCTCAAAAAAAGATCCGTAATAGCAGTTTTCTGTAGAATATAAATACATGCCAGTATAATCCTCCTTGCTCTCGCCAGTAGCCCCATTAATACTCCAAATCTACCATTATAGACTTTTTTATCCTCTTCTATTACTATTGGAGCTCTTCTTGCAATTAATACAACCACTCCTCTCTTCCTTTGCCAAGGTATTCCAGTGAATAACTCTCCTGAAATCCCTTATTTATCAAATTCACATGTTCAGTTCTTTCCAAGTGTGTCTCCTGTAGCATAGCTATTTGCACTCCACATTTTTTAAAAGAGTTAACTACTCTTTCTTTTTTGTATTTATCTGTGAGGCCATTAATGTTTAAAGACATTATAGAAAGCATCCTATTCTTGAGAGATTATTATTCCCACCTTTTATGTATACCAGCTTTTTTTGTTAAATGTCTAGTTTCATTTTTTTTTTATTTGTGTTACATGCATGTACTGTTTGGCCAGTTAATCTTTTATACAGTTGTTTCTTGTCATCTCCATTTGAGCTTATGTCACATCTTACAGAACTTTTTGTTTTATTGAAAACCCACAAACAAACACACACACACACACACACACACACACACACACACACACACACACACACACACACACACACACACACACCAATACCCCCGGAAAACCTATTACCTTAATAATAACACACAAACCTATGTGTATCTTTAAATACTGAAGTTTTACCCTCCTAATAGGAACAAATGTTCCAAACTGACAACCTGACATACAGACTTGAGCTAACCTAAAAGAAAGGTTATCCATGCTAAGACACACAGTATAGCCTTTGGTTCTATTAAGTGCTGTCTGGTTTTGTTTTATTTCTATAGCCCTCTGAGTTGGGAAAACACTTGAATGCTTTCAGAAAACATTTTCTCCAAGCCATTTCTCTTTATCAGATTGTCTGCTAGAGACATGAGAACCAGACACAAAACTTTTACTAGAAAAAAAGTCTTATAATAGTCAATATTCTTTTTCATTTGCTTTCTCTTAAAACTTATTAGATTAAGCAAGTTGTCTTAACCCAGTCATTCCCCTATTCAACAATGTGAAACATCACACTAATTTTCCTTTTGTCATGCTCTTTTAACCGTATCTTTTTTTTTTACATTGCACTGCCTAAATTTCTTAAAACTGAACAAGGAGAAAGAGAGATGAAGGAAGAAATAAACTAAAAGAAAAAAAAACAGGAGCACCAATTTACATCAGTATCCCCATTACAGTTAAAAATAACTGAAAAAAATGTACTTTATACATGCAAAGAAAATCATGCGTCATTTAAATAGTACTATTAAGAAAAAATGTTTTACTTACAGTTAACTTTCTCCTGATTAATTACATGAAGTAGGGCATATGCTTTAGAGTCCCATACAAGTTTAACAAAGTCCAAAAAAGTCCAATATTTCCAGATTTTCCTGTTCTATCATGTTTCACAAATATAATTCTTGCTTTGTAATCTCACTTTTGTCAGTTTCCAAGTTACTCATTTTATTCTCCAAAAAGTTAATGACTTGAAGTAGGGCATATGCTTTACAATCCCCTACAAGTTTAACGAAGTCTAAGAACGTACAATATTTCCAGATTTTCTTGCTCTATTCATGAACATCTCCTTCCCCCAAACTCTGTATCTGGTTCATTTACAATGTAATCTCAATTCTTCTAGTCAGCTCTTGTGCTTTTTTCTCGCTCAAGCATTTTCCATTGAAACACTGGAAAAGGATTCACTGGCACAATCTCTCTGTAGTCTTTAATACCAGAAGAGCAAGAAGTAGAATTTCCTTCTGTTTCACATCTCACTCTTTGTTGGGAAAACTTTTGTATTTCTTCCTTAATATGTACTTCATCAAAAAATGATTTTATTCCTCCATGGAAAAATATTTTGAAGACAGCTGAGTACAGCAGTTTGAATCTCATGCCTGCTTCTCGACATTCCCTGAATAATGGGATAAATTTACTCTTCTGCCTGGTGTACAATGAGTAGTCATTCTCCACAAACACTCTGCTGTCTCCCACTTTTAGTATTTTGTCCTTCTGCCACAGTTTTGTCAGAATCACCTCCTTCTGCTGATAAGATTGCATCTTCACTATTAAAGGTCTAAGTTGTTTTCTCATAGCCAGGTTTGGACACATAGTGTGCCCTTTCACCTAACAATTCCTTTTGTGGAATACCAGTCCAGTTGCTTATTTGTGCTTTCATAAAAGGAATACAGTCTGTTCCTTCCAGTTTCTTGGGTACAGCAGAAAATCTCAAATTTTCTCTACATGCTCTGTCCCATAATTCTATTATTTTTTGAAACATCTCTTCTTGTGCAGTCTCATATTCAGCCATCCTTCTCTTCATTTTGACTTCTACATTTTGCAGTTTTATCACCTTATCTGAATATCTTTTTAAAGCTTTTTCCATTTTTTCTAGCCTTTTATTGTTTGAGTTGATATACTGCATCAGTGTTTCATTTATTTTAGTCAGGTCTGTGTGCAGCAGCCGTACACTTTCCTCTAGGTTACTAGAAGTCACGTCTGGAGCTTGCACTGCTTTTTGCTGAACAGCTGCAGTACTTTTCCCAGTCAATAAACTAAAACATGAACTACAAAACAGCCAGCATGTAGGAGATTAAAACACGCAATGCACACAGGAACCTGGAACATATTTTTGAACACTTTCATTCTTTTATTGTCCAAATCAAGAACTTCTTCAGAATGAAACACAACACCACATGACAACCGGGAACTAGTTGGAAAAAATAATGAATAATTAACTCATTATTCCTTAAAGAAATATTGTATCAATATGTAACAAAGTCAAAATAACCAAAAAAGTCATGGCATGGTATATAAATGTACAAAAATCTATAAAAAGTTAAATACTGAGCTACCATTCTTTAAAATGTCAAAGTCTTTGTAGCAATAAAAAGCATTTAATGTTTATTCCTTGTCTGCCCATAACCTTATTTGCCACTGTGCCTCTTGGCATTCATGTAATATATTAAAGTTCCCTGAGAAACTGTCTAAACTAACAGCATCCGCTACAAAAAAATTATTTTTTTTAAAAAATGGACACAAAGTAATGAATGTTTCACCAGAGAATTACTGGTGTCCTTGTTTTTTATTGCTGTAAAATGTCTGTATGTATTTTATTGATAATTTCCTGACTTCTAATAAGATGCATTTCAAAACTAATGAGGAGTAGAAATGCCCTACCAAAGCAGCAAGTGGAAGATTTTACTAAGTCAGTTCTGCTTGTAACAGCTACCTCTGTTTCTTTTCTACATTTAAATAAAATAGGCTTTGCTTTATTTTGTCTCAAACGATAGACTTCACTAATAATCTCAGATAACAAACCAACACTGTAACTTTGGTTAAGAAATAATTGTTTTAAATGTTCAACCTCTAAAAATATACATCATCTTTACTATAGAGCCTAAGACTACTAAGCCTTATGAACTGACTCTTAATCACCCCATTTTCATGTGCAAGGGGTGTTGGCATCTATAATGTAAAAAATATTCACAAAAGTGTCTTTTCTGAAAATCCTACTTATAAAATTCTCACTTGTTTCATCAACTGAAATGGTGATGTCTACAAAAATTGATTTCCTTTTTCTTCTTTTGTACTACACCATATAATAATTAAGTCATCAATAAATAATTTATAAAACATTACTTTCTTATACATTTACATACCATGCCATAAGGTTTTATGGTTGTTTTAACTTTGTTACACATTGATAAAGTGTTTCTTTAAGGAATAATGACTTAATTATTAGTTAGTTTTTCTGACTGGTTCCTGGTGGTCAAGTGGTGTTACCACCCTGTTTTTTTTTAAAGTGGATGTTTGACTTGTGTGTCATTCTGAAGAAGTTCTTGGTTTGGTTAATAAAATAATGAAAGTTCTCAAAAATACATTCCAGGCTACTGTGTGCATTACATGTTTTAATCCCCTATGTGCTGGCTGTTTAGTAGTTCCTGTTTCAGTTTATTAGTTAGATTTTATTACATTCTACTCCACATTTCTGGTGGTTTGGATGTCTTTTTGTGGGATGGCAGGCATGTTTGGTGATTTTACATCTCAGGATCCTAACCTAGATTTGTCCACACATTTAGTCCCTAAGGGACTGGTTGTTCTAACAAAGAATCTTACTACATCTGTTTCTGAAGTGTGCAGACTTTTAGAAGGGATAAAAATAAAGAGTCAAGTCAACATTCTGCCCAGTACAGTGTTGAGAAGCAGTTTTCATCATGGCAATGAGCTAGTAAACCACAGCAACTGGAATGTGAGAGACATAAAAGAAGAACCCAGTTCTGCAGTTAACGGGATTACAGGTATGAATGCCATCATTGGTGACTTTTTAAAAAACTATAGACAATCCATTTTATGAAACATTACTGACAAATGATGTTTCCACAAATTTAGGTTTAAAGAATGGTACAACAGGTTTTAGTGAAGTTGATGCTTGTAAGAAGTACATTTTTCTTTTGGAAAAATTAATTTCCAGATATAAGACATAGCAGTATGAAAATTTCTATCTGCAGGAATGCATCAGGGTTGAACAAGTGCCATTTGGTTTAAGAATTTTTAAATTTCCCACTGGTGTAAATGTGAATGACAAACGTTGTGGTGAATTAGTGAAATTATTTAATGACACTGGGGTTACTGTTATGAAATTACTTGTGGGGGACTACAGAGTTAAAGTCCACCACTTAGAAGAACAAAATTCAATTACTGGATGACAATATCAAGAAAAATAAGTTTTTGCACCATACAGCACTTTATATTTTGGCATTACTGCTAAACTTAATAGGTTAGTTTCAACAATTATTAACAGAAACTTGGAAAAGCTGCAGAGAGACAAAGAGGCCTATCAATCTTGAACAGCTTATTCAAAGAAAGAGAAACAAGCTGTCAACAATAAAATGAACAGGAGTCAGGTCAGACAAGGGGTTCCAACTGTGGAAAATAACAATAAAAAATAATAATTTTGAACAAGGAACACTTAATCAGGATTTGGTATCCACAGCTAATCAAGCCCATGAATTACCCCAGTACTGTCACCAACTCCTTTTATTTTGAATCCTTCTAATTCACCAAGGACTCAGAGGTGGCAACTCAAAAGGAGGAGACAGGGCAAAGGGAGATGGAAAGGAAAGTAGAAATGCAAAATTGGAGTTCAAACACTGTGAACTTAAGCAGTGTGGTTTTAAATGATGATCACATCTCTGTTCTTGGAAAAGGTTTTTCCTTCATCCTCACCCAACCTGCCAGTATCACTAAAGTGCTGGTGAATTTGAAACTGTATATTCAAAAATTAAATTTACAATATCTATTATATGACATTCCCCAGTTAACAATGAAAATAAAAAATCCTGCACCAGAAGTACTTTAAACCCGACTCTCCACAATGCTTTGCAAGTCTTCCATGACGTGTGTGAGGAAGACTTGTGTAAGAGGTTGAAAACGAAAACTAAATTTTAAAATTTATCATTCAAAGAAAGAATGGTGTTGAAAGAATTATTCAATAACAAGGCCATTTGAATTATGAAAGCAGGCAAAAGTGGAATGATGGTCATTATGAATACTGATGAATTACAACCTGGCCATGAACAATTTATTGAGTGACCAGATGTGTTATGAGGAAACAACTGCAGACATCATTCAAAAGAAGTTTTCCAACATCGACACCATGTTTTTCAATATATTATGCCAGGGTGACATTGACCATGAATTGTACACTTTTCTCAAAGTTGACCACCAAAAATGGCAAGAATATTCAGGATCCTGAAGATCCACAAAACAGGATCAATCCACCATTCTGACCAGTTGTGACTGCAGAGTTCTAAAAGACTTAGACAAGTTCTCTTTACTTGGACCATCTCTTGAATCCTGTGGTGCAAAGCTTGGAGTTCTATTTAAGGGACTCATGGCACCTTTTAGAATTGCTTAATAACATAGAAGAAAAGAAAAAAGGGTACTTTCTGGCCTCTTTGGATGTTGTTTTACTGTACACCAGTATCAATCAAGAAATTGGAATTGACTTTGTTAGACATTATTTATCCAAGTTTAGCAATTTTAACAATGATTTAGTCAGTACCATTAGTACACTACTTGAGATTGTTTTGGATAACAATTTCTGTGTTTTCCAAGGAAAATATTTCAAACAGAAAATGGCAGTTGTGATGGGGGCCCGGGTGGTTCCTGTCTTTGCCAATTTAGTGATGGCATGGTGGGAGCAATATCATCTTAAACCCCACCACCTTTTTAAGAAAGTTATTTTTTATAAAAAATGTATTGATAACTTGATTATTGTATGGTGAGGTACAAAAGAAGAATTTTGACACATATCAATATGTGAATGATAGCACCACTTTTCTAAAATTTACTTTGAAAAGGAAATCAATTTTTTAGACATCACCATTTTGATTTATGAAGCAAGTGAGAATTTTGTAAGTAGGATTTTTCAGAAAAGATACTTTTGTGAATAATTTTTTACATTATAGATGCCAACACCCCTTGCATATGAAAAAGGGGTAATTAACAGTTAATATGGCTTAGTAGGCTCAGGCTCACTTGTAAAGATGATGTATATTTTTACAGGTTGAACATTTAAAACAATTATTTCTTAACCAAAGTTACAATGTTGGTTTGATATGAAATTATTAGTGAAGTCTACCTTTTGAGACAAAACAAAGCAAAGTCTATTTTACTTAAATGCAGAAAAGAAACAGAGGAAGCTGCTACAAGCAGGACTGACTTAGTAAAATTTTCCACTTGCTGCTTTGGTAGGACATTTCCACTCCCCATTAGTTTTGAAATTAATCTTAGTAGAAATATTTTGAAGGAAAACTGGAAAATTATTTTTGGAAAGCAAGAACTAGTAAGTTGTTGGAGAGGTCCCTGTTTTTACTTATAAAAGAGTAACAACATTAAAACTATATTAGAGAAAAGTGTCCCCACACTTGTGAACACAGGGAGTAGCCCAAGTACTTTTAAGTGTGATACAAGGAAGTACTGCAGATTCATCATCAGCACTTTGAATGTCCATTTGAAAGTATTAAATAAAACAATCTAGGCTAAAAATAGGTATAACTGCAACTCACAAAGAGTTGTTTATTTAGAATTTTGTGAGTCCTGTAGGAGTTATTATGTGGCAAAAACAATCAGGAAATTATCGAAAAGAATATGTAACATGTTATGGAGATAAAAAACAGGGACACCAGCAATTCTCCGGGAAAACATTCATTACTTTGTGTCAATTTTTAAAATAAATTCATTTTTTTCGTACTAGATGCTGTTAGTTTGGACAGTATCTCAGTGATCTTTAATGCATTACTTGAGTGCCAAGAGGCACAGTGGCCAATAAAGTTATGGGCAGACAAGAAACTCGGTTCAAATGAATTCATAAACATTAAATACTTTTTATTGCTACGAAGACTTTGACATTATAAAGAATGGTAGTTCATTATTTAACTTTTTATACATTTACATACTATGCCATAAGGTTTTATTGTTCTTTTAACTTTGTTACATACTGATACAGTGTTTCTTTAAGGAATAATGAGTTAATTATTGGTTACTTTTTCCAAATGGTTCCTGGTGGTCATGTGGTATTAGCACCCTGTTTTCTAAAAAGTGGTTGTTTGACTTGTTTCATTCTGAAGAAGTTCTTCATTTGGATAATAAAAGAATAAAAGCATTCATAAAGACATTCCAATCTCCTGTGGGCATTACATGTTTTAATCTTCTATGTGC